>NC_090928.1:385812605-386113543 GCF_040938575.1 Ambystoma mexicanum | reverse complement strand
AAATTGGGAGAACAAATTAATCTCCCCCGAGTTACCTCAAAATCAAAAGCAGGATTTATTGGATTTACTAATACTATTTCATGATATGTTTAGACCAGAACCAGGGAGAGTGAAAGGAGTATACCATTATATACATACTCTTCCAAGACAGGTCGTGCATCAAAAACCTTATTGAATTCCTGGGATTAGAAAACAAACCATTCAAGAGGAAATAGAAGCTATGTTAAAAGCTGACGTAATTGAGCCATCACGAAGTCCATGGTCCTCCCAGATTGTCTTAGTAGCCAAACCAGATGACTCTTGGAGGTTCTGTATAGATTTCTGAAAAGTGAATTAAGTGTCTCAATCAGATAGCTATCCAATGTCCAGGATAGATGATCATTTTGATAAATTAGGTGATCCAAATACCTTTCCACTCTTGATCTCACAAAAGGGCAATGGCAGGTGCCAGTTTATCCAGCAGATAAACCCAAGACTGCTTTCTCCACTCCTTTTGGATTATTTCAATTTAAAGTATTGTCTTACATGGGTCCCTTTCTACCTTCCAGAGATTGATGGATTATGTTTTAAGACCTTTGTCATCTTTCTGTGGAGCCTATATTGATGACATCCTTATATATAGAAACACATGGCATGAGCATATGTTCCATTTGTATCACGTCACTAGAGCCTTGAGAAAAGCAGGATTAACAGTGAACCCCAAAAAATGCCACCTGGCTAGATCCGCAGTTAAATAACTGGGTTTCTTTGGTGGGAATAGATTAGTACAACCCCAACAAGATAAAGTGGAAGCCGTAATGAGAACTTCCCCTCCTAAAACAAAGTAACATGCCTTTTTATGTCTTGTTGGTTACTACTGAAGGTTTATTCCACATTTGTCTTCCATCTCTGGTCCACTTACTGATAAACTTAAGACTGTAGCCCCTCAGAGACTACTGTGTCTACCAGAGGTTCTAAAATGCTTTGACAAATTGAAGCAGATATTATGTAGCAAGCCTGTTTTGAAAGTAGCTGACTTTAATCGACCCTTTATTTTGCAAGCCGGCGCTTCCCATATTGGCTTAGGAGCAGTGTTATCTTAACTACATGATGGGATAGAACATTCAATTGGAAATTGTTTGATCAGGAAAAGAACTATGCCACTCTAGAGATGGAAGCCCTTGCCATCAAATGGGCCATAACCTATTGAAATACTATCTGACAGGAAGACAATTCAAGGTCTTATCATGCCCCGTTGAAATGGTGAAGTTTGAGGAAAGGTACCAACACGCTCCTCACAGTCACGCCCACAGCAGTGCACTTGCGTGCTGCTTCCGCCCATACTTCCTTCCTCCGCTGCTGTGTGGCACACCATTGATCAGCACTGAACAGCATCTCTGCATGCTCCACTATATGCTCCACCAGAACAGTTAGCTCCGCCTCACTAAAGCGCTGTTTGCGCTGCCTCTGAGCTGGAATCCTGGCAGACATGCTGGTGGTCCCTTTTGCCTTCTCACAGTGTGGATTCTGCTTGTGCTGACTCTGGATGGCAATGGATTGTGCTTTATATGATGGCCGCCTCTCTGTTTCCTGTTTTGGTGATCATGGTATTTCCGGTTCTGTGTCCGTGGCGACGGAGGCAGACACAGTTTTTGCGCTACTTGTGGCAGCGCTATGTCCATTTCCGTGGCTTTTTACGTGATGGCGGTAACAACGTTTCCGCATCCGTGTGGTGTGTGCGACCGACAGCACGTAATCGGACGGTCTTTCCGCAACCTTGCGGACACGGAAACTTTGTTACCACCGTCACGGAATCACAGCGGTCCAAACCTGACAGGTTGTAATGAGGCCATTTGTGTTTTCCTTAGTCCTTTTCCCGTGTTGCAACTTTTATGCAAAATGTAACAAGTGTGCAATGTATCTTACCATACAGCACACTTGGGTCTATAGTCATTTTCCAACAGCCCTAGATGCTCTCGCTGGACCTTTTATGAACTGTGCAGATGTGTCATGGACAGGATTGGTGGCAGCTATCTTTTTGCATTATTTTTAACCTTTTCCTGCCATGTTAACCGTGTTTGGCACAAATAGGTGGCCTGGCTCAAAAATGGCCATGCCACGAGGTTCTTTGTCCTGTCCTTTGGCCATCTTGCCCCTTCACCTTCCCCAGGTCGAGTCGACCCGGGTCAGTCCTTATTTGGTCATGCACTTTCCCGTGAAACCCAATGCTTTCGCTGGCTTCTGCATGCCTTCTGTGTGTGCCTCCAGGATTGTGGGCTGGAACGTCTGAGTCAATACACATCCTGGGTGCCAGAGAGTCTGGAGTGCCATGAATGACTGGGACCACGTGGTCTGTGATTGGTCCACGTATGGAGTGTGTGTTTGTGAGCAGATCTCCCATTGAGTCCTCTTCGTTTTGGCGCGAAGGGAACTTTGAATAAGAGGAGGCCAAAAACACCCCTACCATGTTGATCTCCTGAGTTCTCACTGAACAAAGGATAGGATCCAAGTATCCTGCAATTACGAAGCCGAATCGAGGAACCACTGGTGACCCGCTGGAAGGTTTGGAATGCTGAGCCCATTGTCGCCCCGTGGGACCCCTCTGCATCTGGTCATCCTAGAAGGTGTACGAAGACGCTTCGACCCATTGGAATAGTGGGACCAACTATTCTCAGCATCTTCATCAAACCCTGCAAGTGAGCTTTCTCGGAAGTGTCCCTGGGCCAACCAGTGGGCTGACCAGCTTCCCCAGTTGCTTTGCTCTGTCACCGCCACTGTTTTGAGGAGGCCTTCGAAACTGGGTATACTGCTAGCTCTGTGTCACCCTCACACTGAATTTGTACACTTGGCATTCCCAGGTCTGAAGTGAGATGAGTGCGCCAGGACCGGAGTGAACGCGGTTACCGTGTTGCCCTGCTGCTGCAATGTCTTTTGCAAGTATGCTGCATTTGTGATCCTCTTGCCCCTGAAGCCTGCTACAGTGAAACTGGGTCAATTCATCCACCCGGAGTGGAGAAATCGTCACTATCCCATTTGGGAATCATCGCTGTATCTCAGGAACTGAAAGCCGCAGAGAGGTCCTTTTTGTTGTGTTCGAACCTGCATCCTGAGTGGACTGAACGGGTGAAGTTTGGGTCCGAGTACACTTGAGACTGGTGAGTACTTCCAACACTAAAGGTGGCCTCTGGCACAACAGGCCCCTTTTACACACAAGTGGTCCCTGGGGGTCCCTCTCCTTTCCACTGCTAGTGCGAACTATCGACTCCATCCCACTCTCTGGAAATGCCTCTGCCTTCAAGTGGAGGTCCTCCCTGAATAGTGGGAACTTGTTCTTCATCACCTCATCCACCTTCCCGAGCTGCTAGAGACCCCTGAAGAGACCCTAATTTGCCCATTGGAACAACCGCATGCGCTTGCATTGCATGTACTATTGAGCACCAGGTTCCTCTCTTCTTAGGGCTTGGACTGCCTCTTAGGTGTGTTGTTGATGTCAAAGGGGCCTAAAGACTATCTGCATTGCCCGTTTCCTTCCCATCTAGGTTGTCGACATATTTTGTGTATTTAACCCCTTTAGACCCCAATGGTCTTGTATATACATTGTGTTGATAGTGTTGCATTGGTTTACTTAGTGTTACTGTAATTCTTTTGCTATAGTCTTTGTTACAAAGGCACTGTAAAAAATGTGTCTATATTTCTGATATAACACTTGTCTGGAGTAATTTGTAAGTGTCCTTTCTTTGTGTGCTCATTGGGGTCCTTCAGTCACCCTCACCCCTCCTGAGACTTAGTCTTGACTGCCTGCCATAGCTACCCTGATTGGTCTGGCTTGTCCAGACGTTACCCTGTTCCAAGAAACTAGGCTGGCCTTCTGAACCTCTGCCCCTCCATGTCAGAGTTCAGAAATCCATCTTAACAGTATCTTATTCAAATGCTCTGCCACCAGCCAGTGACAAATAGTCGGACTGTGCATGTACCCCATGGGCAGATGTTGAAACATATACTGTCTCCCATGCCAAGAAAATGCAAATTGCTCTTGACATTCATCAGCAATTGGCACAGTCAAGAATGCATTTGCCAAATCTATCACTGCGTACCAAATGCCTTAAAATGTCTGCACATTCTCAATCAAAGTAACCGCATCTGGGACTGCGGGTACTAACAGAGGAGTGTACATATTCAGTTTGCGATAATCCACAGTCATTTTTAGCTTCCGTCTGGCTTCTTAAATGGCCAGACCAGATTGTTCCGAGCCGTAGTTGCAGGACGTAACACGCCTGCTTCAACATATCCCTCGATAGTATCTGAGATGTCCTTATGCCCCCCGCGAATGCGATGTTGCTTCATCGACACACGTTTTGTGGCCAAAGGAGCCTGCGCTGGGGGCATCTTCAATTTTCCCACAATAACAGGGGTACATGTCAATGCACTTACTCCAAACTGATATGTTTTATCTCCAAGTCCTAGAGTCAATCCCTCCAGAATATCAAAGCCAATAATATAATCAGGGATGGGAACAATCAACACTTGATAATTACTCCTTTTCAAATTACCAATTTTCATATCAACTTTTGTTTCGACTATGGGGGTCTCTTTCCTTCCTAGTCCAGTTATGGTAAAATGTCTACCATTAAACCTTGAAGGCTTCCCATGGATCATTGAGGCCTCCACCCCAGTATCAATCAAAGCTCGAACCTCTTGTATGTTTCCTAACAAAGGGGGGTCTGGGAATCTCTCTACCAGCACAAACACAGCCCAATGACCTGTTCTTGGGTGAATAACCCCTGGGAGAGACTCTACCAAGTCTTTAGCTCACTGTCCTTTTCACAGAGAAGAAATTTCCACGCATATCAGCCTTTGCCCTGCCCAGGGGCAGTCCAGCGCCGAAATGCTAGGCAATTCTCCTCTGAACAAGAGTACCATCAGTAACCCCATACACGTGTTTCAGCCTTGTTGGGCATCATCAGTGAGGTCAAACTGTTGCCTCTCTAAGAACAGTGAGCAAGGGGTCCACGTCTGGATTGCCCTGTTAACTTAGGGTGAAACCCAAAGTTAATGTATGCAAACAAAGCGGGGTCTGGGAATCTCTCTACCAGCACAAACACAGCCCAATGACCTGTTCTTGGGTGAATAACCCCTGGGAGAGACTCTACCAAGTCTTTAGCTCACTGTCCTTTTCACAGAGAAGAAATTTCCACGCATATCAGCCTTTGCCCTGCCCAGGGGCAGTCCAGCGCCGAAATGCTAGGCAATTCTCCTCTGAACAAGAGTACCATCAGTAACCCCATACACGTGTTTCAGCCTTGTTGGGCATCATCAGTGAGGTGAAACTGTTGCCTCTCTAAGAACAGTGAGCAAGGGGTCCACGTCTGGATTGCCCTGTTAACTTAGGGTGAAACCCAAAGTTAATGTATGCAAACAAAGGGGGGTCTGGGAATCTCTCTACCAGCACAAACACAGCCCAATGACCTGTTCATGGGTGAATAACCCCTGGGTATCAAGACTGGCACTATGGGCTACGGGACTTGCTAGGTGATCAGCTATATCTTCGTCTTCACTCGATTGATAACCCTCCCCGATCTCTTCCTCCTCACCTGAATAGTCCAGTTTCTTCTGGCGGGTAAGTCCTATGTGAGGCTTCTTCTTTTTTAGAAGATATGGTCTACCTCGGAAGGAAGCCACCGTGACTCCCAGACAGAGAAAACCCACGGTGACTCCCCTCCGCGACAGCCAGAGGGGAAAAAGCCACTGGAACGGCAAAAAAACCCTGGATCCAAGGTAGTCGTGAAGGTTGTGGAAGTCGTCGGCACAGTAGTAGGTTGAATGGGTCCTCCGCCGAAAACCCAGGAAATGGTAAGATCGGCGTGACTCTGCTAATCGAGGGAATGGAATAGGGCGGTTTACAGGTAGGTACCCCTCGGGGTGGAGGACAAGAGTGAACGGAGAATCCGGGAGTTAGAGTGTCCTAGAGCGAAGAAATTTCAGCAGAGAATCAGCACGGGAACAAAAACACAGGAGAAGGCAAGCAGGATCCAGAGAAGGGGGGGGGGAGCCCATAGGGAACGGGAGGAGGAGAAAAACAGGAAGAGTAAGGAAGGCGTGATAGCAAGGCAGAACTGTCAGAAGGAAAACTAGCGCAAGCAACAGGGCGAGGAAATAAACTCAGTTGCAACGCGCCGAGCCGCCGGCAGCCGAGTGAGATATACAAACGGCGGCGGCCATCTTGAAAACAACTAGACCGAGTCTGGTAGGCGAGGAGGAACGTAATGGAACACTTTAATGGCGTCCATGTTTCCACCTTCGCCACAAACGCCAGTCGCCGGCGGCAGTGACAGTATGCCCCCTCCGAAGGCTTCTCCCTCACGGCCTTTCTGGATGTAGTCGGTGGAACTTGTGTAACAGTTGAGGAGAGTGAATATGGAAATGCGGTTCCCAAGTGTCTTCTGAGGAGGGATACCCTTTCCAATGTACGAGATACTCAAGACGTCCCCGATGATAACGGGAGTCCCGTATCTGAGAAACTTCATATTCCTCATAAGCTGGAACTGGCAAAGTCCACAGCTTGGGGGATGCTTGTTTCCGGGTATCTGGCACAAAGGGACGTAAGAGAGATGAGTGAAACACGGGATGAATCCGCCTGAGTCCCTTTGGCAACTTGAGGCGGAAGGCCACAGGATTTATCTTTGAAGTTATCTCGAAGGGTCCGATGTAGCGGGTGACAGCTTAGAAGGCCGAACCCATCGAGGAAGGAACTTGGTGGACAGCATGACCTTGGAACCCTTGTCCCAGGCAGGAACTTGACTCCGGTGTTTGTCGGTTTGCTCCTAATAATGTCTGCTAGCCTTAGAGAGGCTATGACGGGCTGTGTTGTGGGCCTCCTTGATCTGCACAAGGGTGTTCTCCAAAGAAGGAATGTTAGTTTCCTCCCAGAAACTCGGAACTATGGACTGCGGGTTGTATCCGTAGGTACAAAAGAATGGGCTAATTCCTGTAGCCGTGTGGACAGCGTTATTGTAAGCAAACTCTGCTGTGGGAAGCAGGTCCACCCAATTGTCTTGCTGTTTATTGATGAAACACCTTAAGTATTGCTCTAAGGTACCGTTTAACCTCTCGGTTTGTCCATTTGTCTGGGGGATGAAACCCCGACGAAAGAGCTCTCTCAACGCCCAATGAATTGCACAATGCTGACCAGAATCTGGAGGTATACTGGCTGCCCCTGTCTGAAATTATCTTTTGAGGAAGCCCATGTAGCCTAACAATGTCTTTGAGGAATACATCAGCCATGATCGAGGCGGACGGGATCTTTGTCAATGGAGAAAAATGTGCAAGTTTCGAGAAGGCGTCTACGGTTACCATAATGCAGGTACAGCCTCGGGAAACCGGTAACTCCACAATAAAATCCGTAGAAATACATTTCCAGGGACCATGTGGAACTGGTTCCTGTTGTAACAGCCCCATAGGTTTCGAGGTGGTATATTTGCTTTGTAAGCACACCATACAAGATTGAACATAGGCTTGAGTGTCGGCCTTCATATTGGGCCAGATGAAAGCTCTTTGGAGAAGTTCCAGAGTGCCTCGTACTCCTCGATGACCTGCAGTCTTGGAATCGTGGCACCACTGAGTGACTCGTCTTCTGAGATTACTGGAAGGAATAAACAGTCTTCCGCGGATAAAGTGCAACCCGTCCTTAGTGGTGACTGGTTGATTTCCCATATTGAGAGTAGGTTCTTGGAGGCAGGCTCCTCGTACTTCTTCCAAGAAGTTAGACACAGTAGATATGATCCGGGTACGAGGAAACATAAGCTCCTTTCTGTAAGGGAAAATAACATCGTCTCTGCGGGAGAGAGCATCGGCAACTAGATTTTGAGAGCCAGGGATGAATGTGATGACAAAATCAAACTGGGCGTAAAAATGGACCCATCTGGCCTGACGGGTGTTATAACACTCTTGCTGCTTGAGTATTTGCAGATTTTTATGGTCTGTTCGTATCTGGAACGGGTGTAGGCTCCCTTGGAGCAAATGCCTCCATTCCACACAAGCCAACTTCATAGCAAGTAATTCCTTCTCTATGACTGAGTAGTTGCGTTGGCTAGGATTTAAAGTCTTTGAGAAGTATGCCACCGGATGCTCGAGGTCCTTGACTCTCTGAAGAAGAACAGCACCTACGGCTGCTGCAGAAGCGTCAGTCTCCAGAATAAAGGGTAGTAGTTGATCTGGTTGTTTCAAGATAGGAGCTGAACAGAACTTGTGTTTTAAGCTGAGGAAGCTTTCTTCAGCCTCATTTGACCAGATGTAAGGACCTGTGGATTTCTTGAGAAGGGATGTAATAGGAAGAGAGAGTAAGGAAAAACTCGGAATGAACTTCCGATAGAAATTTGCCAGCCCCAGAAAACGTTGAATATCCTTAACTGAAGAAGGCGACGGCCATGACAAGATGGCATCCACCTTCCTTGGGTCCATAGTAACCCCTTTGTCGGATAGGATGAATCCCAAGTATGACAATGAGGATTGAGCAAATGCACATTTCTCAGGTTTTACCAGAAGACTGTGATGTTGTAGTCTGCGCAGAACTTCCTTGACATGTCGGGTATGTTCCTCCTGGCTCCGTGAGAAGACTAAAATGTCATCCAGGTAAACCACTGTGTTAAGGTTCAGAAGGTCGGAAAACAATCGGTCCATGAATCTCTGGAAAATGGATGGTGCATTGACTAGGCCAAACGGCATGACTTGGTATTCAAACAACCCATAGGGAGTGCGAAACGCCGTCTTCCACTCGTCTCCTGTTCTTATGCGGAGTAGATGATACGCATTCCGTAGATCAAGTTTAGTAAACACAACAGAGCCTTGGACAGCCTCTAGAATCTCTGATATAATGGGCATAGGGTATCGATCTTTTATGGTCACTCTGTTTAACCCCCGATAGTCGATACAGGGCCGCAACTCCTTGGTATCCCGTTTGGGTATGAAAAACAGAGAGGCCCCAGCGGGGGATTTGGAAGGTATTATGAGTCCATTTGCTAAATTATCATCAAGGTAACACCGGAGCACAGCCTTCTCCGATACAGAGAGGGAATACATCTTCCCAAAGGGGACCAATGCCTGTGGTACTAGGTCGATACCACAATCCTCTGGGCGATGTGGAGGAAGTTTGATGGGGTCTGCTCCTGAAAGACTTCAGTGTATTCGGAAAGACGTTCCGGTATGCAATGGATGGAACTGCTTTCGACAGCAGACATGGTCTTTACAGTTGCAAATGTTGGTTCTGGAAGGCATTCTCGTAGGCAGAAAGCGGAATGAAAACTTAGTAGATTCTTAGCCCAATCCACCGTTGGGTTGTGTTTCCTGAGCCAGCCTATTCCTAAAATGACAGGGAAGTGGGCCGCCCGTATAATGTCAAACTTTATGATTTCAGAATGCTGGTGAATGGACACCTGAATCTCCTCGGTGGTGTGAGTAATAAGTCCTGAACATAGGGGTGTACCATCCACTCCTTCAACCTTTTGGTCCTCCTTTTTCTCAATCCTTAGCAGACCCACCTTATCAGCCCAAAAGGTGTCAAGGAAGTTTCCAGCCGCCCCACAATCCAGTAGAGCCTGCGTCTCTACCTCTCTCTTCCGGAAGCAGAGTTTTATGGCGATAACCATGAGACGCAAATCTTCGCTCATCTGAGATGAGGCCACAGAAAGTGTAGTGTAGGAACAAGGTGTAGCCCCTCGATAGTCCGTTCCACTGACTATCGAGGGCAGTCGTTTCCCGATCACCTTGGGGGCACATCGGGACAGTCTCTCAGCAGATGGTTGGCGGCTCCACAATATAAACAAAGGTTCCCTTCACGTCTCCTCTTCTTTTCTTCGGCAGTCAACGGAGATCTGGTGGTTCCGACCTGCATGGGTTCATCTCTGGCGGGACGCGATACAGGTGAGGAGGCTGAGGGGGGTGTATCCAAGAAAGGATGTGGACCTCGAGCCTTCTTCCTTTCGTTTCTTCGTTCCGTCAGGCGGAAATCGATTCTTAGAACTGCAGTTTGAAGATCTAAAAAAGTTTCTGGACGCGGGATCCGGGCAAGCTCATCCTTGAGCTCTTCTCGCAAGCCCCGGCGGAATATGGTATACTGGGCCTGCTCTTGCCAACCTGCCTCTGCAGCGAGCTTCTTGAAAGTGGAGATATAGGATAGTAAGTCGGTACTCCCTTGACGCACATCCAGCAGGTCTTCGCTAGCCACGTGTGAGCTTTCGGTTCGCAAAAAGGTGTGTAGCAGTAGTTCCTTAAAGGCCGCATAGTCCTGCAAAACTGGGTCTGATAGGGATACCAATGGAGTAGCCCATGCCAAGGCGTTTCCCGTCATGTGCGTGATCATGAAACCCACCTTGGAATGATCTGTGGAAAAGGCATTTCTGCGGAAGGTGAAATGAATATTACAGGCTTCCAGGAATTCCTTAACTTTTCTTTCCGAGCCGTCGAATTTACCCGACACCAAGGGTAGTGGGGGTAAATCAGTTGTCTGTTGTTCTCTTGCAGCTACTCTTAGTTGGAGCGCCACGTTGTCAGCCTTTAGCGTTTGGACTTCTGCGTTGAGGGTTTGGACAGCTGTCACCAGCTCTTGCAGTTGTTGTGGCGTAGCCATGTCTTCTTCTGGGCGTTGCAAACTATCAAGACTGGCACTATGGGCTACGGGACTTGCTAGGTGATCAGCTATATCTTCGTCTTCACTCGATTGATAACCCTCCCCGATCTCTTCCTCCTCACCTGAATAGTCCAGTTTCTTCCGGCGGGTAAGTCCTATGTAAGGCTTCTTCTTTTTTAGAAGATATGGTCTACCTCGGAAGGAAGCCACCGTGACTCCCAGACAGAGAAAACCCACGGTGACTCCCCTCCGCGACAGCCAGAGGGGAAAAAGCCACTGGAACGGCAAACAACCCCTGGATCCAAGGTAGTCGTGAAGGTTGTGGAAGTCGTCGGCACAGTAGTAGGTTGAATGGGTTCTCCACCGAAAACCCAGGAAATGGTAAGATCGGCGTGACTCTGCTAATCGAGGGAATGGATTAGGGCGGTTTACAGGTAGGTACCCCTCGGGGTGGAGGACAAGAGTGAACAGAGAATCCGGGAGTTAGAGTGTCCTAGAGCGAAGAAATTTCAGCAGAGAATCAGCACGGGAACAAAAACACAGGAGAAGGCAAGCAGGATCCAGAGAAGGGGGGGGGAGCCCATAGGGAACGGGAGGAGGAGAAAAACAGGAAGAGTAAGGAAGGCGTGATAGCAAGGCAGAACTGTCAGAAGGAAAACTAGCGCAAGCAACAGGACGAGGAAATAAACTCAGTTGCAACGCGCCGAGCCGCCGGCAGCCGAGTGAGATATACAAACGGCGGCGGCCATCTTGAAAACAACTAGACCGAGTCTGGTAGGCAAGGAGGAACGTAATGGAACACTTTAATGGCGTCCATGTTTCCACCTTCGCCACAAACGCCAGTCGCCGGCGGCAGTGACACTGGGAGAGACTCTACCAAGTCTTTAGCTCACTGTCCTTTTCACAGAGAAGAAATTTCCACGCATATCAGCCTTTGCCCTGCCCAGGGGCAGTCCAGCGCCGAAATGCTAGGCAATTCTCCTCTGAACAAGAGTACCATCAGTAACCCCATACACGTGTTTCAGCCTTGTTGGGCATCATCAGTGAGGTGAAACTGTTGCCTCTCTAAGAACAGTGAGCAAGGGGTCCACGTCTGGATTGCCCTGTTAACTTAGGGTGAAACCCAAAGTTAATGTATGCAAACAAAGGGGGGTCTGGGAATCTCTCTACCAGCACAAACACAGCCCAATGACCTGTTCTTGGGTGAATAACCCCTGGGAGAGACTCTACCAAGTCTTTAGCTCACTGTCCTTTTCACAGAGAAGAAATTTCCACGCATATCAGCCTTTGCCCTGCCCAGGGGCAGTCCAGCGCCGAAATGCTAGGCAATTCTCCTCTGAACAAGAGTACCATCAGTAACCCCATACACGTGTTTCAGCCTTGTTGGGCATCATCAGTGAGGTGAAACTGTTCCCTCTCTAAGAACAGTGAGCAAGGGATCCACGTCTGGATTGCCCTGTTAACTTAGGGTGAAACCCAAAGTTAATGTATGCAAACAAAGGGGGGTCTGGGAATCTCTCTACCAGCACAAACACAGCCCAATGACATGTTCTTGGGTGAATAACCCCTGGGAGAGACTCTACCAAGTCTTTAGCTCACTGTCCTTTTCACAAAGAAGAAATTTCCACGCATATCAGCCTTTGCCCTGCCCAGGGGCAGTCCAGCGCCGAAATGCTAGGCAATTCTCCTCTGAACAAGAGTACCATCAGTAACCCCATACACGTGTTTCAGCCTTGTTGGGCATCATCAGTGAGGTGAAACTGTTGCCTCTCTAAGAACAGTGAGCAAGGGGTCCACGTCTGGATTGCCCTGTTAACTTAGGGTGAAACCCAAAGTTAATGTATGCAAACAAAGGGGGGTCTGGGAATCTCTCTATGAGCACAAACACAGCCCAATGACCTGTTCTTGGGTGAATAACCCCTGGGAGAGAGCCAAAAATATAATCAGGTATGGGAACAATCAACACTTGATATTTACTCCTTTTCAAATTACCAATTTTCATATCAACTTTTGTTTCGACTATGGGGGTCTCTTTCCTTCCTAGTCCAGTTATGGTCAAATGTCTACCATTAAACCTTGAAGGCTTACCATGGATCATTGGGGCCTCCGCCCCAGTATCAATCAAAGCTTGAACCTCTTGTATGTTTCTTGATTGCCAAAATAATTTGACATTTCACATGAGGCCGTCAGTCTACCTTAATACAGACAGACACTACCGGAGTTTGACCACAATCATATTCATATTTTGAATGTGTGTATTTTGTCTCTGTCTCCAACATTGCATTCACCACTTTTCGCAAATCAGCATAGGTCGGCTGATATGGTAGATCCGTTCCCATGCACTCCACATCCACCTCCTCTTCAGGCAATGTGGAAGGGGACTTATATCCCTCTCACATATTCACAACCTGCCTTTTCACCTGTTTGTACCACTCTTCCCCTTCAAGCCCTTGCTTTTTATATAGCTGGTACATTTCCCGGTTTTCAATATCATCAATATCTTCTTGTGGCACTCCATCTTTTAATAGCGCCAATAACATGTTGTTTCTCGATACACGAGAATCTCTACTGTCAGATCTCTTTCCATGAGTCCGCTTGTCACTACGACCCTCTCTCTCCCTCTCACATGGTCTCTCTTCCACTCTATCCCATACCCCCAGGTCTGCTAACTGTCTGATAGCATCGACTACTTCATCTGTTAATTTACCTGTCATCCCCACCAGCAAAGTCATAATTACATTTTTATGAGCTTGTGGAGCAGTTTGAATGATTGTATTTTGGGCTGAAACCGATAATAATGCCATCACCCCCATATGTTCGGGATAATCAATATGGATGGATTCTTTCATAGCATGCTCGCTGAGTCTTTGTATTGCCTCTCTCAACGTATACTACCTCTTCTCATCATAATCGGATACTTGCAATTACATCATTGAGCCGCTGTAACAGAGACACTTGCTTCTCTCTCCCCTGGGCATCAGGAGGCAGCCCTGCTCGCAATACCTCCTGAATATGGGTTTCATGAGAAAATGGCAGGAACCTTGGAGAATCGGTTGGGTCCACCAGAAGGCCTGCCCCACCTCCATCAAATAACCTGACCATCCAAGATAACAGAGACTCACCAGCCTTCTGTTTCAATCGATTAATGATTTCCCCAACCTGTTGCTGAGAGTAATCCTCTAATGTTGTCAAATCCACCAGACCACCTCTAGGATTAATCGGATGTGGGCCAGCCCGTCTATGCGTAACCGGTTTAACAGTCACTTGTTTCCGATCAGGCTCCAGTTTGGATGGTATTTCCCTGTCGGAACCACTCTCTGAACTAGTGCTATCAAATACATTCCTGTCCCATTGGTCGGGGTCCCAATCAACCCCTGCAGAAGCAATTACTGTTGCCACTTTGTCGGTATTCTCTCTCCCTCTCCTTTTCGATATTTGTATCGGGAAACTCTTACAGCAGCTCTTTCGGCCACTGCCTAATATTTGTCTGCCGTATCATGATACCATTTCATCTGAAGTTGCTGCATTAGAGCAAGCTGTTTCTCAGCAGCCAACTCTTTCTCCAACCTTAAGACATTTGCCTGCAATTCTACGTTCTATTGATGCATCTTTCTGAACGCATGCAACAAAATCCAACCTCTTCTGCCCAAGGCTGAGCACTCCTTTCCCTTCTCTACGAGTACCTGTTGCAAGCAAGCCGCTGCTACCTCGGCCAGACTCGCCTCTCCTATACTAGTATCCCAGGTCTCACTCAAACCTGCACCACATGCCAAAGTTTGTGCAAGTTTGTCATATGGACTCTTTGTCCACCCTGGAATCATCACTGCGGGACAATCCCCACCTGCGGAACCTCCCTTTTACCTAAATAAGGAACTCATGATTTCGTTGGATTTTTCAAGTCCCCTATCAAAACCTCAACAACAATCAAACAATATTCACAAATTCCCCAAAAACTCCAGAAATTGCCTTTCTGTGTGCAAGCTTCAGATTCATTTAGTATTTGGAACTAATTTCATCACAAATACCCTGCTTACAGCGCCACTATGTTTTGCTTTTCAGACGTGTGTAATGACCTCAGCACTTACTCTATTACACAGACTAAAAGTTCTTGGCTTGTACACTTCGACCATTAGTTGGAAAATAATTGGCTCTTTACAGGCCCTTTATTTATATTCTTTTGGCATACAGATTGCTACAAAATAAATGCAACTGGTTGTACATGGATAAATGGACAAAAATAAACACATTGGGTATACATCACTGTCAGTGCAGTTGTAGGCGAAAGCTTCATCTCGGCCATGACAACACTACCCAGTCCCAAGGCAGGTTGGCAGCGAGATTGCACATCAACTAACAGGGTCTGGAGCGGAGCGTCCTCCCTCTCAGCGAGACTTCAACACCCAGGGTTCCAATTCTCTGTCTCCTTTCGGGATACCTCTCTTCTTCAGGGGGACAAATCTCAGCCCCTCATAAGTTGCCGACTTTCGCAGGCCGAAGGACAGACAGCAAGCATAGGAGGCAAGAGTGGAAAAATCCAGACAGTAGTAGAAAAACCAAGGTTGTCTCCCACGCACTGATTCCCAGCACCCCTTAGCAATGCACCTGCACATCTCTGACTCCCCTCTCAGCTCGTCCTTGAGTGAACAATGCGAAAACTGTCCTCCATAATAAGCTCATCTGCTTCACACAAAAATATTGCAACCATTGCAGAAATTATGTCTGCCTTCTAACTGAGCTCACAGAAACGTAGACTTTCATTGCAATTTAGAAGTGAATGTCCAAAATGGCCGCGCACCAGCGCCATGTTGTTTATCTCATTTTTGCACCTGCACTACAGGGACCCAGAGGAGCTATGCCTGCAAAATCTGGTGGGAGAATGCACTGGACTCCAAGCAAGCAATGTCCCAAGTCTCGGGTTTGCACTCGAGACAGCGGCGGTTCTGTGGGACACCCTGTAGTGCTGGACAGTTCACTAGATGGCCCAGGAACACTTCCGAATGGGCTATTTCGGTGGGTAAGCAGGCCCACTACTCCAAAAGGGCGAAGCGCCTTGGCAGGCCTTCTTGATCGAAGAAGAAAGCAGGGGTCTGACGGGCCAGTAGAGGTCGAAGGTTGCCAAAACCTTCCATAGTGTCTTCAGCGGTTTCATAAGTCTGTTTCTTCGTGCAGGAGACTTGGCTCCTTCTGTAGTTTGGTGAGAACTCAGGTGATTGACCTGGAATGGATGCAGAGCCCCTGCTCTTAGCCAAGATTAGTTTTGCACCAAAGTCGAGGACTTCCAATCGAAGATCGGCTCTCTTGCAGGCATCCCAGTCGTGGACCAATCACGGTCCACAGTGGTCTCAGTCATTCAGGCACTCCAGACATCCTGGCACCAGGAGTCTAAATTGGGACCAGACAGTCCCAACCCGCTTCCTGGGCACACACACGTGACAAGCAGAAGCCTGCTAGAGAGATCAGTTTTCGCGGCAGGCTGCATCCCCAAATAGTGAAAACCCTAGGTTACACAACCTGAGCGAAGGCAAGGGACAAAATGGCCATGGGACAGAACAAAAGACTTTGTGGCTCACCCATTCTCGGGCCTGGCCACAGTCTTGAACCAAACATGGTAAACTTAATATGATTAAGTACACAGAAGTAAAACATTATAAAAAGTAACTGCTGCCACCAGTACGTCCCAGGCACACTCGTACAATCACCAAACATTCCTTTGAGTGTGTCTAGGGCTGTACAACAAAAAGGGACCCCAGCGCACATTACTGAAAGGTACATTGTGCACTGTTAAAAAGTTACCAAGAAATGGCAACTTAGTCAAATACTAAGGGAAACATAGTTTCCCAATACTGACATTCTGAAGAACGGGCCAGTTTCCCCATAACAGGTGAGCAAAAGCCTAGGGGAGTTCAGCTGAAGGCTGGGCTACACTGGAATAAGTCAGGATAGGAAAGCCAAACAAAAGCAAAATTGTTGGGGGGTTATTGTGGAATATGACTGTTTGTATGAAAGGGTGTCGTTATGGAAAATTACTGTTTGTAGGAAGGGAGATGTTATGATGCCAGTTGGTCCTGTTCAGTCTCACTGCCTATGAATGTATGCTGATAGAATATTGGTGTATGGATGATGACAGCTCAGGAGAATGCTGATTGAGTGTGATGTATGAGTTTTCCATGAATGTCAGTTGGGGGCCTGAGCTGGATGTGAGAGGATGGCCGGTGGGTGTCTCTTGTGCCACTTGTTGTATACCTCTATCTGCCTTCCCATGTACCCTGTAAATACCTACAAGTAACTGGAGATGTGTATATATGGACCTATGTACAATAAAGCTACCTGGACTAGTCCCATGGCTCCACAGCTGGTCTGTGTGTGGACAGTGTTCATCACTCCAGGGTATTTACTACAAGGGTCCATAAATGGAGGGAAAATTGCACATAAATTAAATCTTTCCTAACACGGACCCAGAGATATTCTAGACATGTTAAGCAAGACTCGGGAAGAGAGGGAGAGAGACATCATTCCTTTATCCCAGACTGCTCAAAAGTTGAAAGAACTGATGGCAGCAGTAAGGAAAAAAATACACTTAAATATGATAAAAGCACAAGAACTACAAAAAGTATGTTATGACCGGAAAGCAGTGATGAGATCTTTGTCCATAGGACAAAAAGTATTATTCCCTCATCTGACGATAAAATGCTGTCCAGGTGGCATGGACCTTATGAAATACTGGAACAGATGGGGCCTTATAATTATAAAATATCACAACCTGATCAGTGAATTAAAAGGCATACATATTATATTAAACTACTTAAGAATCGAAAGAACCTATGTGTAAAGATACTCCCATCATGCTAACCAGTCTCTTATCAGTAGAAAATTGGGAGAATGAATTAATCTCCCCCGAGTTGCCTCAAAATCAAAAGCAGGATTTATTGGATTTACTAATACAATTTCATGATATGTTTAGACCAGAACCAGGGAGAGTGAAAGGAGTATACCATTATATACATACTCTTCCAAGACAGGTCGTGCATCAAAAACCTTATTGAATTCCTGGGATTAGAAAACAAACCATTCAAGAGGAAATAGAAGCTATGTTAAAAGCTGACGTAATTGAGCCATCACGAAGTCCATGGTCCTCCCAGATTGTCTTAGTAACCAAACCAGATAACTCTTGGAGTTTCTGTATAGATTTTTGAAAGGTGAATTAAGTGTCTCAATCAGATAGCTATCCAATGTCCAGGATAGATGATCATTTTGATCCAAATAACTTTCCACTCTTGATCTCACAAAAGGGCACTGGCAGGTGCCAGTTTATCCAGCAGATAAACCCAAGCCTGCTTTCTCCACTTCTTTTGGATTATTTCAATTTAAAGTATTGTCTTACATGGGTCCCTTTCTGCCTTCCAGAGATTGATGGATTATGTTTTAAGACCTTTGTAATCCTTCTGTGGAGCCTATATTGATGACATCATTATATATAGAAACACATGGCATGAGCATATGTTCCATTTGTATCAAGTCACTAAAGCCTTGAGAAAAGCAGGATTAACAGTGAACCCCAGAAAATGCCACCTGGCTAAACCCAGTTAAATAACTGGGTTTCTTTGGTGGGAATAGATTAGTACAACCCTAACAAGATAAAGTGGAAGCCATAATGAGAACTTCCCCTCCTAAAACAAAGTAACATGCCTTTTTATGTCTTGTTGGCTACTACTGAAGGTTTATTCCACATTTTTCTTCCATCTCTGGAAGACTTACTGATAAACTTAAGACTGTAGCCCCTCAGAGACTACTGTGTCTACCAGAGGTTCTAAAATGCTTTGACAAATTGAAGCAGATATTATGTAGCAAGCCTGTTTTGAAAGTAGCTGACTTTAATCGACCCTTTATTTTGCAAACCGGCGCTTCCCATATTGGCTTAGGAGCAGTGTTATCTTAACTACATGATGGGATAGAACATCCAATTGGAAATTGTTTGATCAGGAAAAGAACTATGCCACTCTAGAGATGGAAGCCCTTGCCATCAAATGGGCCATAATCTATTGAAATACTATCTGACAGGAAGACAATTCAAGGTCTTATCATGCCCCGTTGAAATGGTGAAGTTTGAGGAAAGGTACCAACACTAGAGTCACGCAGTGGTTTTTATATTTACAGCCTTACTGTTTTATAGTGGAACATCGGAAAGATAACGAACAAGGGAATATTAATTTCCTTTCTCGGTTCACCTTAGAGGGTGAGAAACCAGTAGCATTAGGGGAAGGGTTTGTGAAGAACCTGAGAGGATTCTCCCCAGAACCTGGTCTGGGACCCTCCTCATGTTGCTAGGGAAAGGCAGATGCTTCCTGATCCCAACCCTGGAGGTGGTGTACGGCGGGAGGATCACATGAGGCAGGGGGTGCAACAAACAAAAGACTGGGATGAACCCCTTTCTAACTTTCCCTGCAATCCCAGCCTTTTGATGGCTTTTTGCCAAACAAAAGAAGTGGAAAAACCTAACTTTGATAAAGGAAACTACATGTCCCAGAATCCTTGTGGGACTGGGACGAAGAAGAGGACTGAAGAGAAACGTAGATGTAGCAGTCAGGCAATTACGCCTAATAGCCATTTCAGAAGTCAAGCAATTGAGGCTGATGGCTCACACCTGAAGCCAATTGTCAAACCTGTGGGGCATAAAAGGCTGCAGCAGGAGAGGAAAGGGAGAAGGAGCTGGAGCAGGAGTTGGAAGGCTCGCAGTAGTAGTAGTAGAAGAGAAGCATGTGGCTGACAATTCACGAGGAGGGAGCACAGAAGTGACACTGGAACGTGGAGACAGCATATTTTACCTGCAAGTTCTGAGAGGGTCCTGTGTTCTCAAAACCTGTATTGCGGAGTCTGTGCAGATTAAGATGTGCTAGAAGTGATGTTTTCCCCATGTGAGCTCAGTTGCTGTGATTGCAGAGCTGTGTTCGTGCGGGAACCCAAGGCCAGAGGCAGAAGGCAAGCTGATGGTTTTTGGAGTGAAGGAGACTCCCAATTAAGGAGGCTGGACCAGAGACACCCATACTGGAGAAGGATGTGGGTCCTAAGTGAGCCCAAAAAAGTAGCAGGGATTGAGGAAGTTGGGAGAGCGAAGCAGCCCGCATCCGCAGTGTCCCTGAGGCCGGTGAGTGAAGGTTGGCTCTCAGAAGCACTTAAGAAGCCTTGCTGGTAACTTTAACCAGCTCCAAAGCAACTTGTGTAGAGTTGCAAGCAAGTATAAGTTGTTTGTCACTTTCAAGTACACCGTTAAAGATAAAAATGTAACATGTGCGCATATTCTGAAAGTCGGAGTGTTAGCGTGGAAAGTAAAGACCATCCTATTCATTGTTAAACACTTTTCTTATTACTGGAGTGGTCGCGTGCCTTTAATTGTGGAAAGGAACGCTGTTTGAATCCATTCCAAAAACCCAGAGATACTGTCTCACAAGAATAACTAGTGAAACAAGCACAAAGGAAGGTCGTGTGTGACCAATAGGTTTCCCGAATAAAGTCAGAAGTTGCCTCTTTAAACTTTACGTAAGAATACAGTTGCATTCAATCTTTACATTTGGAAATCCGTCTTAAAGAGTGGTTGCATGTACCTAATTATGGTTTTACTTTGAAGACTAACCCTTGTAACATTTTGAATTGACATTCTTTATTTGATGAAGTGGCTATATGGAAGAAAATAAGCATTACCCAAGCCAAGAACCAAATGCTTTTTCCAGTGAAGCAAGTACTGTTTAAACCCCTCCACATAAAATGTGAAGTTGCCAACAGGCCAGTGGCCTAAAGTATAAATGTGCAATAGTTACCTGAAGCTGAAAGAGTGGCACTACGGCTTCTGTGTAATTACTGAGACAGAAGGGGTGTAAACAAGTCTGGGGAAGGGGAACTGGGTTCTTGGAAGGAACATTGGGGAAATAACCTGTAAACTGAAGTCTGTTGAAGCCCAGAGGAAGTCAGTCTTCTGGGCAGAAGCAGGTTATCCGTAGTAGCAGTTAGACAGACAGAAGAGGCAAGGAAAATGACCCCTGTTTGGGAGTTACTGAAGAGAATAGTTCCTTGCCTACATGTAGAAGTTGAAGTGTATTGTCATTACATGCCTAATCATTCTGAAATATAAAAGAGAAGCAGGAGTACATTAACTGTGGTGGTATATAAAACTATCAGTGGATGTTACATTGAAGTAGTTTGGAGTAGTAGCATACTGTGGGACAAAGGTGACTGTTCTCATAGTAACAAAGGCAGAAGGATGGTTTTTAAGAGGGAATCAGCAACCCAAAGAGAAGCATACTGACAACTATACCGAATGTACTACAAACGTTCTAACTAATTGTACTGTTGTGGATGAAGAGCTTCTATTCTTTAAACTGTGGCAACCAATATTAAAGAGAAGATATCCAGCATTACCATTGGTGCTATTTTCTTGGTTGGAATTGGAAGGGGGTCTTTTCAACCAAAACCGCAGAATTGTTACCAGTGGATTTTTGTTTGAAAAACCTTTGTTTTAACTTGGAACTGATAATAACTGGTTCATTACTTTTCTTTTTCTTTGAACATTTAGAAGTGGCTTTGAAACCCTGGGGAAAGGGATTTTTCCCAGGACAGGTGAAGGTCATCCAGATATTGTTCAATTCTTGTTTATTATCTTATGTTGCTTTATTATTATTCTTTGAATGTTTTGTTGTTTAAAGTGAGGGCCAGTTTACCTATGTTAGGAGTTGTTCCTTTAGCCTTTAGACTAGGTAGGGAATTCGCTGATAGAGTAGGTCAAGCAAGGCTTTTTTCTTTAATAAAATGTCTAATCTTGAGAAAACTACTAAGCAGTTGTCCACCTCGCATTACTGACTCCTCACAATTGTTACAGACCTATCTATACGCTCACAATAAATTGAGCTCCGATCACCTCATTGTTCCCTTGTCGCTGCTGGGCCAGTTCCTCATTAGATTAAATAGTCATATGGTTTCTCACCTTCCTTTATTGATAAACTCTCTTATGCACTTCTTTGTCCAAGCATTATTTTTGTTCATCAAAAGGTACCTCTTTATTTATGTAGTTGAGGTAGATGGTGTAAGGTTGGTTGTGGAGGAAGGGGCCAGCCAGGATGGAAAACAGGAATATCTGGCATGGCAGATCCAGATTTTATGGCATACAACCTCTTACTCCCCTTGCTCATGCTCCTGATTATATCTCGGGCTCACTTTCACAATCCTAGACATATTCCACACCTGTCCATTGTGTATCCTTACGGCACCCCTTAACACTTGGGTCACTCGTAATGGCTCAGAATACATTAAGTCACCCTTCCTTTTAATGACTCCCTTTTTGATGTGTACCCAATCTCCAACCTCAATCCTGATTGCACACCCTGGCATTTTCTCATTCATCCTCCTCAACCATACAATCTTTCTCTCATCTATTCTCTTCCTCACCTCTTCCAACACGCAATCAGATTCCCTAGCTCTTTCCAGCCACAGTGGAGACATCCTCGTATTGGGTTTTCTACCCATCATTAACTCAAATGCGCTAACACCCATCTCAGTATGAGGCGTCAAACGCAAAGCATACAATCACTCTCTTATTGCTGTCTTATTGTCTTTACCTGTTACACCACTCATATGTACGGCATCCATAATACAACGGTTCACCCTTTCCGCCATTCCATTCGTTTGAGGCTGATACAATGCTGTTCTTTTGTGTTTTATCCCACTCAGCCTCAAATAATCCTCAAACAACTCACCAATAAATTGTCTCCCTTTGTCTGTCAAAATAGAGCTGGGTAAACCTTCCCTCTTGAAAATGCTTTGTAAAAATTCAATCATACACTGAGATGACACATCCCTCACAATTTTAAACTCTGTCCACCTGGAAAACAAATCAACCACAACAACAATAAATCTTCCACATCCACTTCCCAAATCTATTGGACCAATGATATCCATGGCTAGGTCACACCATACACCTACCGGTGCATCCACCTTCATCATCGGTTGGTGTTTGGCCACAATATTCTTTGCCGACACTTCACACTCGACACACGTCCCATCAACCCTCTCTAGATCTCGGTTGAAACCAGGCCACCAGAAGTCTCATCTGAGTACTTCTTTGGTTTTATATATACCAATATGACCCTGATGACCAATCTCAATTAACCTTGTGTGCAAACTACCAGGAACAACAACACAATCCCATGAGTACACAATTTCATTCCTCACACTCAACTCTTCCCTGACCTCACACATTGCTCTCTCTTCTCCATTTAAAAGCCTCTTTTCAGGCCATCCCCGCTGAATAAACTCCATAATGCGTCTCTACATTTCATTTGAGGACAGTGCATTCTCCCATTCTGCGCAAGTAATCACTCCATCATGAGATATAAAAACCATATCAGTAGGACTATCCTCTACATCAGATACTTCAACAATCCCATCCCACAGTCTCGATACATGATCAGCTCTCACATTTTCCTTCCCAGAGATCACTTCAATCTCAAATTGGTGACCCTGTAGCCTGGCCAACGAGCATGCCACCCTCCTGGACACCTTTTCCAACCCTTTCTTTTCAAATGTACATTTAAGTGGCTTGTGATCAGTCCTTAATGTGAATTTGGAACCCCAAACAAAGTTCTGGAATTTTTCAGTCCCCCAATGGCATGCCAAAGCCTCCTTTTCTAAGACTGAATAGTTTTTCTCAGCTCCCTTTAACATCCTAGATGCATGGGTTACAAAATTATCTCTGCCATCCACCCCAACCTGAGACAGAACTGCATCAATGCCCAACTCACTAGCATCAACTGATATGGTATACATTTTCTTTGTATCAAACATGGCTAAAGCTTTGGCCATGTAAATTATTATCTTTATGTCTTGAAATTCCACTTCACATCCACTGTCCCACACAAACGCCACACCCTTCTTCAACAGATTCCACATTTTATCAACCCTACCTGCAAAATTATCCACAATCTGTGTTAAAATTCTATATTGGCCAAAAACGACCTTAGTTCAGCCTTATCCCTTGGTGACCTTATTTTCTTGATACCTTCGACCAACTCCTTTTTCGGTCGAAGCCATCCCTCGAAATTTCATGACCGAGATAATCCACCACACTTTTTCCAAAAGTGCACTTTTCTGCCCTTAGAGTAATCCCCTTTTTACTCAACATTTTTATCACTTTGCTCTAATTTTTCTCAAGAATATCCTCATTTTCTCCACACACTAATATATCATCCTGGAAGCACCATACATCCTCCATATTTCCCAGGAATTTATTCATAACCTTCTGAAAAACTGAGTATGCCGAAATTAAACCAAAAGGCATCCTACAAAACTGATATACTCCGTTATGCGTTATGAACGCCATAGGTTTCTTTGACTCCTCATCAAGCTGAATTTAGTGATATGCACTGGCCATATCAAGTTTCGTGAAGCACTTGCCCCTTCCAATCATGCTGAGCATTTCTGACATATTTGGTAACGGATGCCTTTCCGCTACTACACATTTATTTACCTCTCTCAAATCAACACAAACTCTCAATTCACCACTCGACTTTTTAACTATAACCAATGAGGATATCCACTCAACTCCCTTTGCAGGTTCTATGATCCCCACATTCTTCAGTCTTTCTAGTTCTTTGTGCACCCAACCCTGAGTGCGAGTGGAATCGGACGTAGTTTGGCACTCACAGGCTTACTTCCATCTTTCATCACAATCTTATGCACCATGATTTTAACACACCCCACCTCTTTTGAGAACACCTCTGGAAAGCTATCAATGACATGAGTCTTATCCGTTACATTAAGAACCTGTTCCTTGGTATTTGGATCCAACCGTATCCTCAGTCCCTTCTGGTCTCTCCATCCAAGGAGGGTTTCCCCACTTCTGCTCACATATACCTTCCCTTTTGTTTCTCTTCCTTTAAACTGAAACATGGCATCAAAGAACCCAAGCATGTCAATCTTGCCACAATTGTATCCCCTGGGTCTTTTGTCAGGCGGCATTAATTCCCTCACGGTCCCACCCACTACATCTTTGTACACTTCGCGTGACATCAGAGACAGCTTAGCACCTGAGTCTGCCATCATGTGTACCACTCTCCCATTCACTCGGATATTGGCAAATAGACTTTCACACCCTTCCTCGTCATCACATATTACCATGATTACTGTGACCACCTCAACTGTTTCTTCCTCCTCCTCTCCGGATGACTGCCATGCATCCTCCCCTATGTACAGTGCCTTCTTTTCATCACCAATGGCATCATTTTTACAGCAATTTTATTTTCAAAATGCCCCCATCTCTAACATTTATTACACAGAGCCTTCCTTCCAGGATACACTGGTGAATTTTCAAAATGTTTTGCAAAATGTTTGGAGCTCGCACAACAAAAACATAACTTTTCCTCTCTTCTATTCCCTTTCACACCAGAATATTTTTCTATTCCGATCTCAACCCCTTTTTGAACTCTCTCTTTCCCTTTCTTCACCCTTATGATGCTCTTTCTTATGTTCACCCACCCTTAATACCTCACTTGTTGGCGTTTTAACCTCCTAGCGGCTAATTTGCCACACACTGCATTGTGTGTTCAACCTTTTTTGCCATTCTAATCACCTCCTCGAAATCGGGGTCATCCTTTAGCCATATTTCCTCATGTATTTTGTCATTAGAACAGTGCAGCATGAATTGCTGCACTGTTGCTCCCGGGATGGGAGGATAGCTCTATGGCAACGCGTGGGTCTTGGAAGCAAGATCATGCTGAGCCAACACAGGTTCGAATCTCGGACCCGCGCTTGAAAGGAAAAAAAAACAAAAAAGCGCCTAGATACCTACGGGTTATGTGCGCTGTAAATAAATGCAAAATAAAAATAAAAAATTGGTTGCGAATGTGCTCATCCAGTTTATCTCCAAATGTACAACTTAAAGCTAGTTGCTGTAGCCCTGCAATATATTTTTCCACACTTTACCCTTCATAGCTGAAAACAGGTAAGATGCACTCAGGCTGTTAGCTGGAACCAGGTAAAATGCACTTAGGTGGCAGTGAACGTTACGCTGCAATAGCAGAATAACGCAAAGCGCATGCATGAGGGCTGAGCAGGCTTATATAGCCTAGCTCTGGCCACGCCCACAGTCCTGACTCATCTGCCCCACCCTGCCACACCTAAAAGATGCTTACACGTGCAGTCTGACTCTCCCCAGCAGCCACGCCCGACCGAATGCAAGTGGGGGCCCCTGCAGGGGAAACAAAGTACTTGCACCAAATAAAAATGTGCTAGTGCACATTTATTTATGAGCCTGGCACCAAAGGCACAAGGACTGAGTCCGTCTGGGCCCTCCATGTTGCATTGTCCGCAATGGACAATTAAAGGTTGTGTTACCCCTTGTTCTCGGGCCCTGATGGTGTAGGGTCTGGGGTTCCAGGCCCATGACCATGACAGCACCAGAACAATCCTTACCCGTTCCACATAGCAGCTCTACAAGGAACCTTGAAGACAAAGGACGCTGAATGCCAGTACTGATACTTCTAAACTTTGTAGCACGCTGACGTCCTTCTTGATAAATGCAAATACACATGTCTTAGTAGACCCAGTATCGTGTTTCAAAGACACATTCCCAAAAGCATCAGAATCATTGCAATTCCAGCATTTCCAATGTCTCAGTATCGCCGTACTCCCATAGCTTTCAAGTGAAAGTAAAAACAATCACAATACCGCAGATGATCACAGTCACTGCCGCTGGCTACTCAATACAGCACTGAGCCCCTTATCCTCCTTAGCAAAGGCTCCTGCAGACTCTGATTGCTCCACGCTCAACACTTGCAAAGATAGCTCACTATATCTTATCAGGGAGAAACAGCTTGACTTCCTGTGCTCAAAGTCAGCCATACCATTGAGAGTCCTGCTGCGCCAGGGTTGGGGGTCTTTTAGGGTCCTCTGCAGTCCCTCGTCGCCAATGTAAACATGAGTCTCCACACACTGGATAGTAAACTATTCATCATTTATTTGTAAGATACATAGAAGATTAAAGACCCACAACCACCACCTTGAAGACTTCTCGACAACTGCCTCAAAGAAACCCACACATTCCTTAAGAGTACTCTTCCCTAGTGTTCCATCAATCATTCCACACTTTGTCCTTAGGCATAATACACAACAGTCTTACTCACTGTTACATCAGGACTGAACACAATGGGTATCCAGTAAATATATCTAAAACATTACAGAGTGGTACATTTCAGAGTGGACCATAATACCGAAAAACACTGCAAACATGAATTAAATAAATAAAGGATAGTGGGAAAGGGAGTTAAAATGCGTCGGGATGGGGATGGGGTGGCATTATAAGGGTAACAAAAATGGGGGGCTAGGAGGGACCCTGCGCTAAATAAAAAACAAAGTTGGTGTATTTTGTCAGCGATTAAATTTACCACTCTGTAATTGTGGTTGGTAAAATCACATATAATCACACAATGTTATGGCTAGAATCCAAAGTAATGTTTGAACGTGGATTAAAGTCTTTCATGGGAGAATGGAAAGGGAGGATTGGGTGGGGGAGTGGGAATGATCTGTGGTGTGGATATTGGGTTAAGGGAGAGGGTGGTATTGCTTGAGCCCGAAGCTCAAAAGTGAGGTTTGGAAAATTGGGGTGCTACGAAATCAGGAAACATAAATCTTTTATCTAAATGTGCTCACACTCAAGAACAATTTGGCCCTTAAATTCTAAATGGCCCAACTAGCCAGGTAAGAGAGCACATGCTTACCAAACCATAAGAGAGATGTGGGCTTGGCTGTTCCACTTACAAGATACACACCTAAAACCAGCTGACTACGGAAGACTGATGAATGGAATGTAACCAGTGCAATTCCATTTATCATCCCGGAAAATGTGAAAATGGCAAAAATGTTTTGTTCAAGGTGTCTGCTCACTCAAATATGGAATTCCTGGCAGACGGGGGACTATAATATTGCAAGACATTCATTTGGTAGTAGCCAAACTAATGCATAGATTGTCACAATCCAAATCCTATGTGGTGGAGGTCGTCCACAAGGTCAAAATATATTGGATCAGGGAACTGGGCTTAGCTCATTCCTGATCATAGCTCACTAAGACTTAAGGAAAACCCTTTTACTCACATTCTTATCACTGATCGCTCCTGCCTTACTAATGAAACCTGGAATCAGTGGACATGCACAATACTATTTGTGACCATGCTCTAGCGTGGTGTGGTGTGGTGTGCGTGTGTGTGTGTATGTGTGTGTGTGTGTGTCAGAGGGAAAGCAAACTCTGTTCACTTGACAAATACATTCTGAAAGATACGCAACACAAGTCCATTAAAAAGTGTCTCACGTAAAACTATCCCTAAGGCATGGCCTTAAACACAATGTTGGGTCCCCTGAAAAATGCGATAGAGGATTAATTGTTAATACCAAGAGATCAAAGAGAGCGAGTGGGGAAGAGCTTTCTAAAGTGCTCTGTGACCTTGGGTAGCAACATGAGGGAAATTAAAGATGACAAACCCTTATGAGATTAACAGATTTGAGGGGTCAAATGAAGTCTTTTTAAACAAGCAGGAATGAGCTCTTTGTTCTCAGAGTTTAGCAAAGATTGTATGAGCATAGAGGAAAGGCAGCTAGAATTAAGGCAGGGCAAAATAGTGGGTTCATTCACAAAGTTTTAATTCCCAAATTCCAAGAATTGTTGGAAGAGAGCGAAAGAAGGGCCTACCATTCATGCCATTCTATCAAGAAGAACACCGTGGAAGTTATTTAATTCAGAGTGAGCAAGATTGTCATATGCATGACTTAAAATAATAGCAGAACCCCAAAACTTTGCAAAGAATCAACCCATCACTAAAAGGAAAGTTCTGGACGCAGTCAAAAGGTTCAGCTCTTGGAGGCACTGCTGTCCCTGCATACGCAGAAAGAATTTGACCATGTGCAATGGTCTAACCTGTTTAAAGTCTTGAAAAGAAACATCTTTTACAGTGAATTTTGCAATTCTCTACAGGGCTTAGATGTGGGCCCCTCAGCTCATATTTTAATCAACAATGTAATATCCAAATATGGGAATAGACCGGGTTGCCAACTATGAATGCTCCTCTTCTTGTTGTCTTAGGTACCTCATGCAATCCATAATAGTTAAAAAATAAAATGAATACAATTTGGCAGAGAACAAACAGAATGACTGCTGTTCACTCATACGTTTCTCACTCTCTTCGCCACCATGCAAACGCTGCTTTACAGGTATCTTGTACCATCCATCATGGTCTCTTGCTCCCCCTATACAGTCACTTCTTGTTTTCCCCTCTTTTGAATATTATTTCCCCCAATTTTGTCATCCCCTCTATGTCAAATTTCTCATCCTTTATCGACCACCTGGCCCACCTTCCTCATTCCTTGCAGATCTTGACCCTCTCCTGTCTTATCTTCTTCCCTTGCCATCTCCACTAAGCCTTCACAGTGACTCTAACCTTCACCCATGCCTCTTTTCCACTTCTTCCCCTGCCCAACTCTACCTTCCTACTCTTCTGGTTTCTCTTTAGCCTTAATATTCTCTTTCTTCTCGTGTGATACCTCTGTTCAGGCTTACCCTACTTACTCCTCTGATCATTTTCTGCTTTTTTCCTCCCAACCCTCTCCACCGTCTCCTCCTTCCCCTCTCCTACACCGTGATCTCAACTCATTCAATTCTTCATCCTTTCTTTCTTCCCTTTCCTCTACTCTCCCTCCTATGAATTACTTTTTCTCTCTTTCTTCTCTTCTTGCTTTTTGCTGCACTCTACTCTTGACTCCCCCTTTCACTCCTGTCCTTTTACTCCTTCTTTCAAACCATCTGAGCCTTGGCTAACCTCCTCTCTCTGCTCTCTTCGCTCCTCTCTTCACAAGGCTGAGTGACAGTAGAAGAAGTCTAATCCACAGCACGACCTGCTCTCTCTATCGTTTCTTCATTCTTCCTACGATTCTTTCCTACTTCTGGTCAAAAAAACGATTCTTTTCCTCACTTACTCTTTTACTCTCTTATCATCCTTGTCGCTTATTTTAGCTACACAACTCGCTTCTTGCCCTTCACATTCCTACCTCTGCCCTTCCTTTTGTGTAAACATTTGGCTAATGACTTGGCCAATTTGTTCACTTCTAAAATGTAATCTCTGCGTTCCACTTTCTCAAACCCTATGCTTTCCACCACTTCTCTTGCTCTTTCCTTGCTCCGGGATTCCCCACTACTCTCTACTAAGTCTACTTCAATTTTTCCTTCTTGTTCTCCCTCTCTTTCCTTCTGTTCCGTCTCTGTCCTCATTTGTTCTCCTTACCGATTCAGATACCACGTCTTACTTGGTGAATGCTCCCACCACAGCCTCTCCCTTAAACCCTTTTCCTTCTTCCCTCATTTCCTCTATCTACTGTGAGAAACCTGAAGGTGTCTAACCCGCTATTCCCTGGAGATCTGTCATCCAGGTGGCCTGGACATGGCCATCGCTATTGGATGCAGTTCCTGGGGGTGGTCCAGTGGCGGAAGATCACCTGGATGAGGAGTCTTCATGGGAGTGGAAGTGGGACACCGATGGGTGAGATGCAGTACCCCCTTCCTTATAACACCTTTTCCCCATCCTACCCCATAGGATATTCAGAGGTTCTAGCCCCCTTTTCCTACACAAGAACCTTCTTATACTATGAAAGACAACAGACTAACACCAGAGACGTTTACCTGACATGTCCCAACACAAGAGTTAGGCAGAGTCAGGCAATTGACAATAACTAAGCACACCTGACGGACCTTTCCCTTCCCCACAGGGATAAAAGGCAGAGCACGGGAGCAAACTTTGAGCAAGGCCGAACGCACGAGGAAGCAGCTATTCTGGACTGGCAGTTCAACCGGAGGAGAATGGCGGCAAAACCTGGAGGGATGACGATGAGGAAATCGCCCTTGCCCTTTTCAACTCAGACCTGCAAAGCCTCCGAAAGGGAAATCGTAAAACGGGGAAGTGCAGCTGGCATGTGGTGTGAGAGGTGTCAACGGCACACGGGCCCGTCCTTGCTGATAGCCAAAGCGGTTTGAAGCGCTTGCCGCCATGATGCCGTCCTCGACTCCCAAGACAAGAAACTCCAACAGTTCAGCACAGCCGCTGAGTCAGAGAGGACTGATAGTAAACCGAAATGTGCTGGGCCCAAAGATGTAGGCAGCAGCATTGTTGAACAAAGAACATAAGTATTTGAACTTTAAAAGAAACCCCAGTAAAGATCCATAGGCAGAGTGGTCCAGCGCAACGGAGGCGCTCATTCGAAGGACTCTGACTGGAGCCTTTTTGCTTTGTTTTGTTGAAACTATGAGAACCAAGAGGCCTTAGGGGAGGTCGGCATGAGGTGTCAAAGTGGTCCTACGAGGGTTGAGCAAAACCCCTCGTACATTCAAAAGTCTTTGACACGTTGAGGAAAACTGAGTGAACTGTGAAATTGGCAAATGTGAACCCGACTGAGTGTTGCCTGCGAATTGGGGGTAAACTGTGAAATATCCGTGGACATGGTTGCGAAAATTGTGAACCGGGCTGAGGGATGTCCACAGCGAATATTTGTTTAAAAAAGACATTGGGCCTCATTATGAGTATGCTGGTCCGGTAACAACGGTGCCGGTAAGCCTACCGGCACCATTGTTACTGGACCGGCACACTCCAAGTCTGGGGTGGCTGCCGTCCCACCCGCAGACTTTCACAGTAGCACCGGCACCATTATTAAAGGTGCCGGTGCTACCGTCATCCCCATTCCCATTTGAGTCCTATGGGACTCAAATGGGAATGGGTATTAACCATTTTTTGATGCCTGACTTCCAGGAACACCAGGGTAGTAATCCCCCGGTGTTTCCGGGAAGCCATGCACTGGAAAAAATCACAACTCCGGCAGCAGCCAGGCGGATTTACCGGCACGGCTACCGCCGGAGTTGTCATGAGGCCCATTAAGACTTTTGAATGTTACGTTTTGAGTGAAAGGCTGTAGTGAATCCGACTGAGGGAGGCTAACACTGAGAGAAGCATTGAAGCCCGGCTGAAGGGGTCCAAAGGCGAAGAGCAATCACCTAAAATAAAGATTTATTGAAAGGCCCTAGTGAATCCAACTGATGGAGGCCAAAGCTGAGAGAAGGATCGAAGCCCGGTTGAGGGGGTCCAAAGGCAAAAAGTAATCACCACACGTGAAGATTTATTGATGACACTTTTTGTTTGTTGTTTGTGGTCCATCAGCCCTTCTAAGGCAAGAGATTTTGTAAGAAAAGAGACTTGGCCCCAGAAGGTCCTGGTACAGTTGAAAGGAACAGTAACCTTGTGCTGGCGAGGCCCAGGAGTGTGCTGTGCTCAAGAGTCCCGCCTTGTCCCATGCTAAAAATGCAGGGAAGGGAGACCCCACCCATACTATCCTGAATTATCATTTGGTGAACATTATCCTACACTATTTTGTAACTAAGAGGTAAGGATTGTCAATAGTTTTTTTTAAGAATATGCCCTTTTTTTGACAAGACGACACTAGGACTGCCTTATTATCATTTGATGGTCGTGGCTTGTTCCCATTTAGCTTTGGGTTTAGATTAGGTGTTTTTCTCACCCATTATACAGTTAATAAACACCCTTGAACTGTGATCACTTGTGTCTGTCTTTACTGTTGCCACCATGGTTTCTTATACTACCCATCTTTAATTCCCTATCTCACAGCTCTTATTAATCTATCCTTGACAACCTCTACCATTCATTCCTCCTTTAAACACACTGTTGTCACTCCCATCCTTAAAAAACCTACTCTTGACACTTCCCTGTCATCTCATTTTTGCCCCAATTTCTCTCCTTCCTTTTCTTATCTGAACTTCTTGAGAGGGTCATCTACTCTCCTATCTTTACCTTCATTCTCTTCTTCCTCCTCTACAATCTGGCTTTCGTCCTGCTCACGGAATCTGCTATGTTACACGTCTCTAACTCACGTCTCTCCACTAGTCACAGCAAACTATCTTATATTCTTATTCTTCTTGATCTATCTGTGGCTTTTGATAGTGTTGATCACCCTAATCTCTGGTCTTCTCTTTCCTTGTTTGGTCTTCCTGGGTCTGTCCTCAAGTGGTTTGCATCCTATCTGCCTAACCGTTCCTATTTGGTTCCGTTGGATGGGCAGCTCTCTACTTCCTGTCCACCTTTTTTTGGGGGTGAGCCAAGCATCTGTCCTTGGCCCCTTCCTTTTCTCTCTGTACATAACTCCTCTGCCTGCTTTCATCAGCACCTTTAATCTTTCATGTTACATTTATGCTGATGACAAACACATTTTCTTTTCTTTCTCTTCTTTCTTTGCCTCCCTCCAGGACACTGGGGGTCATTACAGGTCCGGTGTTAACCTGCAACACTGCTGTAACACTGTTTCCGCCGCCTGAGATCCCAGTGCCACCAGGAAATTACAAGTCCCGGTGGACCGGGATATCAGGAAAATCTTGTCCCCCATTCCCATGGAGCCCCACAGGACTCCATGGGAGTGGGGAACCGGAAGCACAGCACCGTTGGTAATGGTGCCGGTGCTTGCATGACAAGTGTGCCTGCAGGGGCCATTGCGCCCGGTAGGTCAGACCTACCGGACGCTATGGCCCCGGCAGGCAGACTTGAAGTGTGGTGGTCCGGAATGGGTGGCATTACGTTGCTACCCGCACCCTTAATTCCAGACCACCACACTCATAATGAGGCCCACTGTTTCCTCCTGTCTATCCTGTTAGGGGTTGGATGGCCTCTCATTTTATCCATCTCAGTCCTACTAATACTGAGATCCTCTACTTTCCTTCCACCTCTCCCCTCTCCACTGCCCTCTGGTATGTAATTTCCCCTTAATTTGCTCCCCTTTACCCTCACTGCTTGCTATCTTGGGGTACTTTTTGACCCCTCTCTTTCCTTTTCTCTTCACATCCCTGCAACTGTCCATTCTGCTTGCTATCCTCTCTTTAACCTTCGGTGCGCCCGGCCATTCCTCTCTTTTCAAGCTACACAGCTCCTCGTCGACTCACTGTTTCTTTCTTTACTTAATTACTGTTCTGCGATTCTTCTTGGTTTTCCCCCCTCTCACCTTGTGTTCTGTCTTGAACTGTGCTATTCGCTTATTACCCCTTCCCTCATCTTGACTATCCTTCTCTCATTTGACCTTTATCTTCTCTTCCATTTTTTTTCTTTGTCTTCAAATCTCTCCATGGTCTTTCCCTCCCTGCCCCCAGCCTCTGCTCCTTGGTCTTTTTATATAACCTGCAAAGTCTCTCTGGTCTCAGTCTCTCTTCTTTCTGTCCCTACACCACCCTGCACTTCCTGTTGGTTCCACACCTTGCTCCCAAACGCTGGAACTGCCTTCCCTTACCTATCCATTCCTCTCCTTCTCGCCATGTCTTTCGGATCCAGCTCAAAATTCATCTGCTTCAGTCATTATCCCAAGCTTGATTCTGCCACCCCGTTTTTTCACTTCCATTTGTGATATTTGTACCGCTGTTATTTTTAATCATTGTTAAAGCTCTTCGGCGAAAGGTCTCTATAAATAAAATAAAATACTAGGTAAGTGGGGCTGAAAGAACGAGATCAACCTTTTTCTATCACGATATGTCAACATGTGGAATAATCCTTGTATAAAAATCATTAACAAATCTGCAGGTTGTGGCTACATTGGAGCATCAGGAATCAGAATCGGGTTAGACAGAAGAAGAAAAGGATTTCCTTGACATCACTAAAAATGTATGTCCTAGCACGTACTGAATTATGGAACTACCTTTCCCTAAAAATCTGGGTGCGCTTTCTTTACTGTTCAGGAGGGGTATTCATTCAAGAAGACAAAATATTTGATACATTTGTAGAGGAGGAGCCAAATGCCTCTACCGGACATCCTGCCCCTCTTTTGCCTATATGTTGGAAGCTGGAAATTGCGACATGCACAACGCCGATAATGGTACCTATCCCATGAATAATCCTCAAAACAAGGTGTGCCATCATAGGGGGTGACTTCAACTGCATAATGGACCCTAGCCTCGACAAAACTCTTCCCTCCACGGTCGCAGACCAGAGAATTAGACAGGCCCTAAGGAAGTTCTTTAGAGATCTGGATGGAATCGAAACCTGCTGTTTTTTTCAAGGAGACTCAAGAGAATACACACACTACTCCGCAGTACACAGAGGATACTCCAGGATAGACATGGTCCTAGACTCTGCAACCCTAATTCCCCAATTAACTAAGGTGGAGATCGGGATGCAATAGCTTACCCACCACGCCACTGTACTGGTCAACGTGGAGAGGGAGGGAGAATAAAGTAAACAACGGCCCCCATGCAGACTGAATGAGCTGATTCTGCACAACCTGGTGCTCACAACACACATGGAAGAAACCATAAACACCTACTTCAGAGAGAATAACAATGGTGAGGTTGACTGGAAAACAGTTTGGGATGCGGGGAAAGCCGTGATTAGGGGACAATTCATGGCCCAGGCAGCTGTATACTGCAGGGAGCGAGCACGATTAACCCAGAAATTGGAACTGGCACTAAAGGAAGCAGAGGATAACCACAAATCCCGACAAACGCAGAAATCGTTGGAGAGAGCTGAAGAAGGGTCGCGCCCAACTGGAAACTCACACGGCGGACACAATAGCACAGACACTGCTTAACACCAAGCAATCATACTATGTCCATGGAGGAAAAGCAAATAGGTTCCTATGCAGCAAAATGAAATAAACAAAAAGCCTGTATTTACATAGTCAAACTGAAAAACGAAAAAGGGGAAATAATCAAGAAGGAAGAAGAAAAACTAAAAACAATGGTCGGATTCCACAAAGAACTCTTACACATGGCACACCTAAACAAGGTGGATCAAAAAGCCTACCTGCTTGCTTCCCAACTACCCCAAATTTCGGAACAGGGCAAGGAATTTCTGGAGAGTCAGTTCACAGCCCAAGAAATTAACAAAGCTATCTCCTCGCTTCCAGGGAACAAAGCCCCGGCCCCTGACGGCTTCGGAAATAGCTACTACAAGACATTCCGAACGCAACTACTAGGACCGCTCATCCGGCTCTTTAACATGATCAGAGAAACTGGCTTGATCTCTCTGGATATGGCAAGATCCCTGACAATCCTAATACTAAAACCAGGCAAAGACCCCACAGAATGCTCCAACTACCGCCCAATAGCACTCCTGAACACGGACGCAAAACTATAGGCTAAAATAATAGCAAACAGGCTGTCGAGGGTCCTCCCAGATATTATTCACGAGGACCAGGTGGGATTCGTCAGAGGAAGACACTCCCAAGACAATATCAGGTGAGCCATAGATGTGATTGAATGGGGGAGATGCACAAACCAGAAATTTACGATAGCGGCCTAGAAGCTACACATGCATTCGACAGCCTAGATTGGGAATACCTACGATTGATCCTGGAGAAATTTAGGTGCGGAGCACAGTTCAGTAAGATGATCCTGGCAAACTTCCAGTGCCCATCAACATCATTCCTGATGAACGGTCACAACTCAAAACAGGTGGATATTCAGAGAGGGACGCGCCAGGCTGCCCCCTATCCCCACTGATATTTGCAATGGCCATTGAACGCTGGAAATTCATTACAGGTAAGACTAAGACATAAAAGGGGTACAAATCAAGAATACCCCACATAAAATAGCACTACATGCGGACGATGTGATGCTATCCATGGGGGATATTGAGAACACACTGCCAAGAGCCATAGCAACACTGGAAAAATGTGCCACCGTATCCAGGTTTGCAATAAATTATGCCAAATCAAAAGCATTAAACATAACAGAGGATGCAAAAGTAATAAACAGCATGAGGGAGAGATTCACCCTGAAGTGGAAAAAGGGCACCTTGGAATACCTAGGCATACACTTGGTGAAGAAATTTGAGGACCTGCACAGAGCAAACATCCCCCCTCTCTGGAAACGGCTACAAGCAGACCTGTTGAGATGGGGTAACCAGGAACTATCATGGTTTGCTTGAATAGCAGCAATAAAAATGACCCTTCTCCCCTGCTTATTGTATGTGACTAGCTCAATACCCAGAGAGATCCAGCCACGATTAATCAGAGAACTCCAAAATGCAGCATACAAGTTCATATGGTGGAAGAAGAGTCCCAGAATACAGAGACGCATCTTGACTCGCCCCCCTCTCCTGGGAGGCCTGGGAGTCCTGGACTTGGGCAGATACATCTTAGTGGCTCATCTGGCCCCCATACTCACATGGGCTAAACCAACGGACACAAAAGGATAGAGAGGTATTGAACAAGCATCCACACAGATCCCACTAATAGTGCTTTTGGCACTTAACTCCAGGGCTCGAGAATCTGAGGGAAAACTATTGAGCGCCACCAAAACAGCCCTGCACAGCTGGGACAAATCCATGCAAATGAAGAAAATCAAACGAGGCCTATGCCCATTCTCTCCAATAGCACACAACACAGAATTCACCCCAGCCCTACGGCAAAAATTCTGGGAGGGATGGAGAGGAGCAACCGCCCTGACATTGCAGGACATGTACCAAGATGGAAATCCAATCCCCTTCATAGAATGCAAAAAGAAATTAAACCTGGGGGAAAATGAAAGGTTTAGCTACATGCAGTTAAGACACTGGATCTCCCACCTGACAGTGAAAAAGGCAGGAACAAGAACCTCAACAGGCCTAGAACTAACCATGCAAGAGGGAGAGCCAAAGAGGGGGATATCAAGACTCTATAGACTGCTCGATGAGGTACAATCAACTGGCAACCTGCTGTATAAAGAGAAATGGGAGAAAGACCTAGGAGAGCTAATTACAGATAGAGAGTAGGACCAGATATGGACAAGAGCCCACAAATCCTCCAAGAGCACAGCAATTAAAGAAGCTGCATATAAACTGTGTTGCAGATGATACATGTCCCTCCCACCGATTACACAAAATAACCCAGACTATTCCCCGGATTGTTGGAGAAAATGTGGAGGCAGAGGGGACCTATTCCTTATGTGGGGGACATGCCCTAAAGCGATGACCTACTGGAAGGAGATACTGGGACACATCAAAGACATTAAGGGTAGGGACCTGCCGTTCTCGCCAAAGGTGATTCTTTTGGGCGCAGCAGCAGAAGGCGCATACGCAGCCTCAGGGCACATGGCCACCCTAATAACGCACCTATTGACAGCGGCGCAAATGACATTGGTACAAAGGTGGAAGTCGTCAGAGGGTTCAACGACGCCATGGTGATGGGTGAAAATATGGGGGGTCATGGCGATGGAGAAAATAACTGCTATAAGAACAGGAAAATATCAGAAATACTTATCCAGATGGTACCCCTTCCGAGACTTTGTTGGGGACAGAGAAGCTCAACTCTACAAACCACGGCTCCTCAGAAACGTTCCAACCACCTGACAACCTAGAACACTGGAAGAGAGAGACGACACTACGGGGGAACCAGCGGGAGGTGACAAAAAACCCAAGAACTTAATAAGAACAACCCGGGAGAATGGGAGTGATAAAAGGCCTAGGGCGGGTAAGAACAAAACAAAAAAGGGGTAAGACCCTGGGGATACTGGACAAATTGCACTATAGCAACAAGAGTGAATATAACTCAACTTGTTTTGTCGTAAGATGTTTTCTTTTGCACTCGTTATGTTTGATATACTGTATCGCCGAAAGAAAAAAAGAAAGCCCTACATGATGCATGATGTACCCGCAGAGAAATGACAGTCTCTTAAAGGAGGTCCCTGAAGAAGTTTGAAGTGACAAAGGCAAGAGACTGGTGACGTCACATGAAGCAGAGGTGACTCACCAAGAAGAAATGCTAAGGAAGAGAGTATATAAGGCCTCATTCCGAGATTGGAGGTAGCCATGGCGCTATTTGCGCCATGGCTGCCTCCAATATCGGGACCGGTCTTGTTCAATGGGGACTTACCGGTGCAGTCCGTCCCTGGTGGGACGGTAAGTCCCCGTTGAACAAACCATTCTCCATTCCCATTTGAGCCCCCATAGGGCTCAATGGGAATGGGGAGGGCGCTAATAACGGGCTTGTGACTTGCAAGCCTGTTATTAGCGCCCTGGTCAGACCACACGTTCATTACGGTCCCCGCCAACGGACCTTGGAATAGGGCGGTGAGGGATTACCGGCACCGGTCTCCTTACCGTTGCCCGGTATCCCTTACCGCCCACGTCGTAATGACCCCCATAGACTTTATAGAATCTGATGACGAAGTAAAGAATTGAGTAAAATTTCATGTGCGGGATGAAGATTGTATGTGCAAATTGCTTTATAATTGTACAGATGCTGCAACGCAAGCAGACTAAGTAATCATGAAGGCTGGCTAAACATAGTGAATAGACTGCAGGTGGTGCTGCCAATATATATATATATATATTGCCATGTATGCTTTTTATAACATTTTGCACAACTTTTGATTAATTAAAGACATTTTCTTTAAACTTAGTAAATGGTCGTGAGTGCTTGGGCAAGTTTGGTATCAAGTTGGAGGTGTTGTTTATCTGCCTACCTGTATCTTTTTGCTGACATTCTTCTGCATATATATATATATATATATATATATATATATATATGTATATATATATATATACATATATATATATATGTATAGAATCTGGATGTTCCATGTCATATTTTAGCAATCTAGGACCCCATATGCAAAAAGGGCTGTAAGTGTGGCGAAGCAAAGAAAGGCGGCGTAAGATGAAAGAAGAATCGAGGAAGAATCGAGAAGGCTGGCCCAGTGTCAAGGGTTTAAGCAGCCAAGAAACTGGTTATCTATTCGAGAAGATACAATGAACGTGAGAAGCGAGGCGATCTAAGGTTGAGGTGCAATGGAAAAACACTACGAGTGCCAAGTTTCATTCATTTAATAGTATTAAATACGAAAAAGGAGCTAAGACACTGTCTCCTGTCACATGGTGTAGATGAAAATGGACTTTGGGCAAGCTGCATCGAGACTTGAAGATAAGAACGTGCTCACACTCCCTTCTATTCTCAGGCGCAGTGATACTTTGCAAGGCCAAATTCAAAGACAATTGAAATAGTAGACAGCAGGAGTGATGATGGATGATGGGCTAATTGGGTGGCAAGGCCTGGTCAAGTCCACCCACAAGCACCTGGGGTACCAGCTTGCGTGCTGCTAGCGAGTGGAATATTCCAGAAGGGCACAAGCGTACCAACCAATTATAGAGGGCCACGTAGCAAACAGCCCTATAGTTTGAAAGTCAATGAGACATGTATTTTATGACACTGAAGATGACTTGCACTAGGGCTGGCCATAGTTGTCCACCTGACTCTAGAGATCCAATCCCAATCCTATTCCGCATAGAAAGTATACCTAGATGTTCCCCGTAGACCAACCACAATCCAACTTAGGTTTTCTTATTTTGCCACGTAGTATGACGTCAATGATGACAAGTTTTTTTCTATAAATGTGTGTTTTTTCATGTAACACGTTGAGAGACTTTAGCAAACGTCGGTTGATGTCCGTTGTAGTCCCTGTTTTAGATAATTTTAAATAAAACAGCTACGTTTTGCCAACTTCCTGAGTCGGTCTTAATGATAATGATGTGTTATTTATATAGCGCCTTAATCCAAAGTGCTTTACAGAGCACATATTTACTTACAATATCACCCAACCGAAATTGCTACTCATTTATCGACCTCGGAAGGATGAAAGGCTGAGTTGGCCTTGCCGGGGATTCAAACCTGTGACCTGCAGATCAAGATCAGATCGCAGCAGCGAGCGCTCAGCCCGCAGAGCTATCTTACCAGCCTTAATATTGGTGTAAGAGTAAATTCTGCATCCCCATCCATCCAATAAATTGTTATCTCACTTAAAGGGCCTACGGGTTCAAATTACTGGCACATAACTGCAATAACTACTCAACTTCCCAAATCAGTAACATCAGAAGGAAACACCAGATCTCTGTATAAAATGGTAAAAATAATTAAACATTCACTGGTTCAACAATAACTGGACCACTCTTTTGAAGAGCTTTAAAAATGTGAATCATTTTGTCCGCCCATTCATTGCTAAGCATAACATGCTATTCAGATCTGATTGTATTTAAATAGAAGTCTACAACCTAGCAAGGAAAGTCAATGCTTCTTGATGGAGATGTGGGCATAAAAACTCTGGTTAACTACATCTATCTGTTTACCGAAGGCAAAAAGATTTGAAACTGGTGGCCTATAAATAAGCATATTAAAGATTTGTGCCATGCAGCTGAGACATTACCTCTTGTTGTTATACTGAATTGTTTGTCTGACCAACCACGCTTCAATGCTCAAACGTTTTACTGGCTTGGAAAAAAGCCTTTAGTCAAGAGATGTACCTTGAGAAACTGGAAATTCTGAGGAAAGTTTAAGGTCAAGGAGTGGATCTCTGAATTGACAGGTCATGTTTCTTCTATTGAGAAGTGATGTGCCTTCTCAAGAATTACATGAGTATAGTCAAATAAATTCAGGGAGAATATCTACATGTGTATGATGACTACATTTCCTGCACAGCATCTGCTGCAAGGCTATTCAGTTTGATGCGTCATGATAGCTCATTCCATTTAAGGTCTGTTCAACATGCAATGTTTTGTTTTATTTCTTCATGTTATCCTCCGATCAATGTTATTGCAAGTAGGGATATAGTTATTGCAATTATACAAAATATATAATTCGGTTTTACTTCGAACCATAACGTCCCTTTAACAAATAATTTTTTACTGAATTTCATAGGTTTTTAGTAGCGCAGTTTAACCATAATGTCCCTTTAACAACGTTTTTTTCACTGAATTTCATAGGTTTTTAGTAGCGCAGCTTAACCATAACGTCCCTTTAACAACGTTTTTTTCACTGAATTTCATAGGTTTTTAGTAGCACAACTTAACCATAATGTCCCTTTAACAAAGTTTTCACTGAATATAGATATAGATAATGTAAATGTTATAAATGTTTACTAAGACTCCCTTAGCTTACATACATATAACATAGAAAATACTGAACCTGCTGCCCCGCCAGTGATTTTGATGTCCGCGGACCGTGCGCATGTCCGCGGGTGGACGCGGTCACCATTACACTATCCAAAAACTCAGGGGGTATCTTACATTATTGTATCATACAATAAAAACACCAAACATGTTCAAAAAGCACCACATAAATACATGACATTTAATAATAAATAAGAAGTGAAAACTGTATATGTAAGACACCAACGATCCACTGAACTAGTGTTTCCAATATAATGGAATATACCATAACAAAATAAATATGCCTCCAACAGAATTACCTCACAGAAACTGTGCAGCAAAAAGCAAGAGCATACCAACGCAGCAGTAACACCAAATGTTTGTAAGAAACTAGTTAGTACACAATATGTATGTCATATATTTATATATTTTCTGTATTACGTACACTGAAACTAAAACATGTTTTTTTTCCCTCAGAAAGGTCCAGTACTTTGAAATGGCTGTAAGAAAATTTCCCACGAGATGAAATGAGTGAAGACAGTAATACTAATGGTAGACACATTTCTCTATATAAGCCAATTAATAACCATTGCTTTATGTTTAGTTCACATATATTTATTTTTTAACAGACCATACAGACAATAAGTGAAATATACCAAGAGAGACATTAGAAGATCCTCTGAAACGAATGGAACAAAAAATGGATATGTTAATGAAAAATGTCAATCCTCTAAAACAGTTTATTGAGGACCACATTAAAGAAAAGATTAAATATCACTGTCCCACATGTACCTGTTCCCCTTCTCAATGTCCCAGCCAACTATCCCCAAACCCTCCCCAGCAAAAAAAACGTTACAATGAGACTTCCATCCCTTCCTACCCTCCCATACATCATGTCCAAACCCCTAATTCCCCTGGATTTGTTTCAGATTCTGCTTCCCACTCTCTTTCATAATTTTTATACTGTTAAACAATAATAACATTTTAAGTGTGTTCTTAGTATATGCCTGTGTCTTATTTCTTTTTTTAAAGGCACTTAGGGTGTCCACAGACAGCGCGACTGTCTGGGATGTCCTCAATTAACCAAAATGGGGGTGTCCTAAGGACACTATACCTGTCTGTACTGTCCGTAATTAAAATGGAGTTGTCCTTAGAACACATAAGATGTCCGCCTGTCTGTAATTAACCCAAATGGGGGTGTCCTAAGGACAATATACCTGTTGGTACTGTTCATAATTAAAATGGAGGTGTCCTTAGAGCACATAAGATGTCCGCCTGTCCACAATCACCCAAAATGGGTGAACACAAATCCCGTAGAACACAAATCCCGTCCGCAAAGTTTTGACGCACATTTACTTTATTCAGGGACTTCAACACTGTTCGTAGAACACCTGCGCACATGCGCATCACACACTTGGGTCCTGTGAACATCGAGCCTGTCCGCAACTGTCCGCCGCACATGTGTCGCACTTTTAATTAGTTTGGGGACCCGAACACTGTCCGTAGAACACCCGCGTGCATGCGCACAACCGTCCCTGTGCATTATTTGGTGTCCTGCGGACAGCCGTCCCATTCGCGAACGTGTCCGCGACGTCATCATGTGACCGCACCCACGCTGAGCATGTGTCCTTATTTGCGGACACTGTGCGGACCCCCGAACATTTAAAAAGTGCTTTTTTTAGCAATCCAAGGTATTTTACAGTAAAAGTTCACCATTGCACATGTCCGAGACAATGTCCCTGCCGATCTACATACTTTTTGGAACTTTTTGAGCCCTTTCTTGGTGTTCAAAAGCTCCCCCCAGCACCCCTATAAAAGGCTACACCCCAGAGCTGATCCTCATTCTGCTTTTGGGTTTCCAAGATTTACAACAGGACAGTTATGCAGAATGCTGTTCTTGGTTCCTGGTTATTAACCTTCCAGATGGCATTCCAAATAGCTTCTGCTGCTACTGCCTCGGCATCAGCACCCCCACCCCCTCCACCACCACCACGTCCCAAAGGGCCTTCAGAGGGGAACAGGCCTAAGGATGCGGAGGAGAGGGATGAAGAAGATGAAGAGAATGAGGTAGTGGAAGTCCCTACTACTAGCACTCATCGTGAGTCTTGGGTGTGGCGGTTATTTACCACTGTTGATGGAAAGGCAAAAGCTCATGTGAACAAGGTGATCTTCACTCAGTGCCGCATGTTGCTGAGTCATGGCAAGCCTGGTTCATATAACTTTGGTACTACATCAATGAAGCAACACCTAAAGTCATTCCACAGTGGGGCTATTCGTAAGGTTGTACCTTGCGATAAACGTAGTAGGTTGAGTTCCTCTGCAGCATCCTCCGTTTCCGCTCCTGTCACCACAAAAGACACTCCTGTGCGACAGTGCATCCCTCCAGCTGCCTTGCACGCCATTCATGATGCTGTTGACCCTTACCTTTGAAGGGTCACAATATTGTGCATGTACTGCGAACGAGTACTCCGCAGGGGGGAGAACCTTCGGAGTGCATTCAGGACTGCAGTCAAGGATCATGAGAAGGTCTGCGACCTACGTCAATAAGGCCCACCCTACATCTTCCTCTCTCTACCTGCCCTTTTTTTATCCCTGTGGGTGGTGTCCCTTCCTTACCTTCCTTTCCCCTCCTTTCCTTGTGTGTCGTATTTAAAAAAACAAAAAAATATATAAAACAACACAAACCAAAAAAAAAGGCTCTTTTCAGAGCCGCCTTTCACAGTTTAAAAATAGAAGTGACAAATAAATAGTGCAGGGCCCTGTGCATTTTTTTAGAAGTCTGCAGACAGTCCACAGACATTTATTTTTGGGGGGTGCAGCCCTATCAGAACCATTGCACTTTTCTATGGGAGGAAGTGGTGGCTCTGAAAAGAGCCTTTTGTGGTGTTTTTTTGTGTTTCAAAAACTTCAGATGGTGAACACCTACTGCAGCATGGATTGCTGTAATTCCAAAAAAGGTTGCAATGCATTTTGTATATTCCGCAGAAAAATCTGATTGCCGGCATAAGTAAGATGTACTCCATCTCTGTGAAAAATGTGTGCGCTACAAAACATAATGTTTTCATTCTGAAAAGAGGACATACCAACATCTCTCAAAAAGGCACAAACAGCCTTGTTAACATTGCACCTTGCTTTCTCCATTTGTGCACCAAATGAAAAAGAACACAACCACATTTTTCTCTGTGCAATATGGGAAAAAATTACTCTGGCGTTTGGATACATGTCCATGACTTTCCCAAGTCCTTCCTTCATTGCAAATTGCAAAGAGATTCCAGACACATGTCCTAAACTGTTCCCTCCACAATGAATAATAATAATGTCTGGATGATGCTGTGTCACCAAAGAAACACATAGAGGTACCAAATCCACCCACTTCATTCCACGCACTCCATGCCAGTGCACTTCCACATGAGAGAATCCAACATGTGCAACCACTCCACAGCGATCTGCATGCACCTCCAACCAATTTATCCACAAATCTCCCAAAATCTAAACAATCTGCTTTCTGAAACACACAGCCATAGCTATCTGCTCTGCTCTCAGGAAAAAGGCCTACTGACAAACTATCTCCTTACACAACACACCCAGTAAACCTTATTGACCAATCCCTTGCTCTGCTCAGTCTCATTTGCATGCCTCTCAACCCCAAAATCCCCACATGTAATACACGTTGTCAGGACAACCGTGGTGTCCACGGACAAATTGAAAAATCTGAATGCGGGGAATGAAAATATGGGAAAAAATTACTCTGGCGTTTGGATACATGTCCATGACTTTCCCAAGTCCTTCCTTCATTGCAAATTGCAAAGAGATTCCAGACACATGTCCTAAACTGTTCCCTCCACAATGAATAATAATAATGTCTGGATGATGCTGTGTCACCAAAGAAACACATAGAGGTACCAAATCCACCCACTTCATTCCACGCACTCCATGCCAGTGCACTTCCACATGAGAGAATCCAACATGTGCAACCACTCCACAGCGATCTGCATGCACCTCCAACCAATTTATCCACAAATCTCCCAAAATCTAAACAATCTGCTTTCTGAAACACACAGCCATAGCTATCTGCTCTGCTCTCAGGAAAAAGGCCTACTGACAAACTATCTCCTTACACAACACACCCAGTAAACCTTATTGACCAATCCCTTGCTCTGCTCAGTCTCATTTGCATGCCTCTCAACCCCAAAATCCCCACATGTAATACACGTTGTCAGGACAACCGTGGTGTCCACGGACAAATTGAAAAATCTGAATGCGGGGAATGAAAATTTAAATAGTGTGCCCCATTCCCCCTTTGAGGTTGGCTCTGAAAAGAGCCTTTTTTGGGGTTTATTTTGCAGATGCTTCAGAAACATTTTTTATTTTGTTTTTTTGTATTTATTTCTTACTTTCCTCCAAAAATCTTCACATTAGCTTCTCCAAAGCAACCCTTATGTTCCAAAACAGCATGGCATTTCCCATAAAAGATAAATAAATGCCATTTTCTTTAAAATAAACAACATTACCAGAATCAATGTTCTCATTATTACAAAAGAACATAACAGCTCTAAGCATGAAAGCAAACATGCCTCAGTTGATTGCACACCTAACAATATTTTGCTGAGGACAAAAAACAGAACTATTGTCACATATGGCTCTAGGTAACAAAGCAGAAAAAATAAACTTGGCATTTGGAAGGCCTTTCATGATTGCCTGAACCAAGTTTTTCAGATCTTGCAACAAAGTAGGGGCAATGACATAGCCCAAATCCACAGCACCACAGTGCAGGGCAACTACATCTGGACTATTGAACCTATTGAACCTAGCCATATCCTGACAAACTTCCAAAATTGCCTGCAAATGAAAACCAGGCACAGTACTCCACACCACCGCCACTCCTTTTACATTAAAATTCTTTGTCACATTCCTACATTTAGCATACTGCTCCAAACTATCAACAAACATATCTCCGAGCACCAACACCCTGACTTTCTCCACCTCTGCCATCTTCACTACACACAGCCTCTTTCAACACAAACCACAACCCCAACAACTGATTGGCTGATCCCCACAGTCCCTTTTCCATGCTGGATTTACTGAGAAACCCCGATGTGGCATGCTTTGTCCGCGGTGACCGCGGAGCGCGTAACACTGGGGCAGCCCTTCTACCCTTTCCATTGCACTCTCTGCACTGTTTCCTCATTGGCTAATGTTAAGCAATCACACAATCATCCACCAATAACATCCAAGAAGTCTACAACTAACTCTATCATCAGCAGCACTTTAGATCTACTATTGATCACTCTCAGTACAATTCGGCTGTGACTGCAAAGGACCTATAGCAACAACTACTATAAAACTCCCCAAGATTTCTACTTGCAGATTCATGCACATCCACATGCATGAACACCAACTACAGGTATGAATATTTTCTACACAGTACATTTACAGCTCTTCTAGGAATACAATACATCCCAGGAGCATAGCTCAGCAGCAACGTGTGTGCCTTGGAAGCAAGACCACACGAAGCAACACAGGTTCGATCCCCGGGTCCGCACTTCGAAACCTCTGGGTGTTTAAGCACATTATAAATACGCAACTAAGACAAAATAATTACGCAACTAAAAAACAAACAATTCCTGTAACAGTGCCTCGATACCCAAAGGCTGTGTAAGCACTTTAAAAATGTAAAATAAAATAAAGAAAAATATGAACAGAGTAACTGCCACTTACCCTGTATAAACTGTAAAATGAACTTTCTCCCATCTGCTATGATGAAGTGTCATTTGCAAACCTTTCAGCTCTCCAAATGTTTGTTTACACACACACTTATCTAAAAAATATTGTTTCATATTATAAGATGGGAGAAATAACACTATAATTATGAAAAAGACTGTCTGGTGTGTTATAAAATTACATGCAGCCAGGATGAGTACATGCATCTTCATTCAAGCACACACACAGACAATATCATTAGAAAGGCTCCCAGCTCAAACAACACCACTGCCTCTATATGAAATCCTTCTGCTTTATTTCCCACACCTTCACAAATGCATACATGGCATGCTTTTCTGTACAATCTCTGCCATTTACCCTGTAAAAATAGCAAAAAATGCATATGATTATTTCTTCTATCTCTTAACATCCATTAACAGAACATTAAAAAAACAAGTTGTAAAACATATTCAACTAACACATTCTAAATAAAATATACAGGATGCACATAGGCAAAGGAAAGTGCATGTGCATAGTATGCTCAGTTGTAAGAAAACACTACTACTACAAAAAAAACAATGTCTACATTAACAAAAGTGCTATAAACACACATATTCACTAACTTCTTTCTTTTACAATTGCAGTGAAGACCACTCTCCTGAAAAGCAGCAGCGTCTGAAGTACGAACAAGGACTTATAAGAAACCTACTCTTTCCATACAAAAAAGTAAGTACAATACTAACAATGTTCTAACTGTTACTCAAACACACTAGCATTTTAGTATTGTAGAAGAAACAAGTGTATTAACCCTTTACTATTAGATGTAGTATTAGTGCTTCCCCTTACCAGTTGCATACTTTATATTGTCATCTGAAGCCCAGTATAGTAACACACAAATACAAGAATAGCCTTCCCAACTTGATGTAGCTTCCCATTGCACAATCACACAGCTCCACAATCATACTTACCATCATACTCAGACACTCATGCACAAAGCACACATACACTGCACAACAGCCCAACCCACACTTTCTTTTTTTCTCCAACAGACCCCAAAGAATGCCTACCAAAAAGCAACTCTGTAGAAAGCAACGCAGAAGTAGAGCAAATCAAAATAAAAGTGTCCAAAATAAGCATCCATCTCTAGCAGATTTTGTATAAAAAGTTTTAAAAAAACAGCAAATACAGTCATTAAGCGAAACAAAACAAGCTTCCAGTACAGAAACTTTCCCTCCTCTATCAAAATGTAAAACGAAACAGAAAGTGATTAACACGACTTCAGCTACCCCTACTACTAACACTGCACCTATAAATCTTGATGTAGTGGCAAGTAACCATAGTAAAAAAAATATTTTACAAAAGATGTTCCGCCACAGAGTCCTTCAGAAACTTATAAAAACAGGAGAGAAATCATGCACAACCCTTAAAACCTACTATAGAAAATTAATCCTAGAAGCTCTCATAGACAGTATAATCCTTCTCAAAAGGAAGTTATTTATTTTAGTTTGGAACAGAATGAAACCACTGACAAAACTAACTACTAAACTACAAAAAAGACTTCTCAATAAACGGAATATCAACAAAAATAGCTTCTTAAACATCTATGGAGGTGAATGGAGTCACATCACGACCACAGAACCATATTTTAATGAAGAAGCATATAAACAAACCCAATTGCCATACATAGCAGCGGACGAAGGTATGAAAAACTTAATAACACCATTATGGAACAAGAAACTCTGCTTACAAAAATATCCCTAGAAAACTCAGTATCACCTCCCCATTCTACTGAACCAAAATGTCCAGTCTACAAATGGCTGTGCAAATCAATGTGTAAAATTGCCAAAAAATCTTTCAAATCTTTACGCCAGTTCCTCAATCAGTATGTAAAAAGCAAAACAAATTCAAAATGAAACTACTGCAAAATATGGATGCCTGTCCAGTGCGCAAATACACAGGACTACAAGGACATTCATTAGCCTGCATTTCAGGACCTATTTGCAAAAGCACCTTCCAGTATATAATAATGATATCAACACATCATTCAACTATAAGAAATCTGGTCCAAAAACTGTACTATGCTAAAAGTCCTGCTTTAGCACTAGCCATTTTAAAAAACATTCTTCTACATGGTACAGACAAACAACTACTCGAATAAATAGAGCATATGCAGAGAAAATATTTTGGAATTGAAAGCCACTTACAAAATGCAATAGATGTACACAAAACTAGCAACTACTGTACAAATAGCAACCTTCTATTAAACACATACAAAAAAGAAATACTAAAGTTTAAAAGTACCTCAGCTGAAGTACCAAACCATGTGTGTGTGTGTGTGTTGCCGCAGGACTTTTTAAAAAAGTAGCACAAAAACTACAGACATAACGTAAAAAATAGAAGACAATGAAGATTCCAAATCGTTCCAATTAGCTCTCTATCTTATAGCAGAAAACAAATACGACATTACTGACCCCTTAATACTTTGCAATTACTGCACTGCAAAAATGACAACAATCAAACACCTTCACGTGCTAGCACAAATAACTTGGAATTATTCCCACTACCAAAACCCCTGCAACAACTAAATTTATATGAGAGCATCATAATTCAAACAGTGCACCCATTTTAAGCAATAATACGCCTCCAACCAAAAACAGCAAAATTACCTCCCTCTGAATAAGTGAAAGGCATTCGTGGCAAAATAGTTTATTTACCATTAGATCTCAAAGAAAATGTACACACTCTAGGGGTCCAACGGCCAATAGATCAATCTTTAATTGTCTTAGTAAATGGCGTACCTACAAAAGACAAACAAAATTGGCAACAACTCGTGGACTTACATACAGTTAGACAAACCCTGCAATATCTAAAAAACAACAATGAATACTACAAAGAAATTAATATTGAAGAAAACCTGAGAGAAACCATTGAAATAATTCAAGAGTCACCAGAAACTGGTCAATTTCAACTTTTAAATCCTGCTACAGAATTTAATATTTTGGACCATTATACAATTCATCCTTTACACTCTAAAGACACTATAGATGATGCACTAGAAACGTACCAAATGCGACAAGCAAAGGATCTCCAATCAGCATATGGGAAAAAAGTATAGAAGCACGGGCCTTTTCTCTACTCTTTCCTACTGGAAAAGGAGGAAGGTACATTGATAGACCCACACAGATAACAGCATCAGAATATCGCTCTTTACGAATGTTTTCTGACGACCCCAGATTCAGACAAAACGTGGAATACATATTCCACCTTCTCTTTGAAAGTGAACTAGCGGGGGGTGTGGCTTGGCTCCATGGCGGTCGGTCTGGCTCCGTAAGAGCTCCCGGCGGACGCCACGAGAAATGCCCCGATGATTGAGCACCCCGACGGCATTTCAGGATGGTGCCAGTAAATTGGGGCGATGCGGCACATCTGGAGCTAGTAACCAACGTTCGTCGGCTCCTGAGACCTGGAGATCCCCGCGCCTGAATCAGCGCCGGGAGCGTCTGCAGCCAAAATGGCAGCTCCCACCACACTACGCACCTGGTAGCAGCCCGGTAGCCCAGCAGCGAGGAAGGCTCGGGGGAGCGGGCCGTGTCTGGAGGTAGCTGCGAAAGGCGAGCCCCCCTACACCTATCCATCGGGGGAGAGTGACACCCTGCAGGTGGCGTTCCCACTCCGGCCCTGGTTCGCGGGTGGAGAGCTGGCCTGGATCGCCCAGTGCCTGCTGTCTGGGATCTCTGCTCCCCCACCCACGGAGCGGCTCACAGCGGGTGGTGAGCCAGAGCGGATCGCGAGCCACGGGTGGAGCAACGCAGACCAAGTGGAGGCAGCCTTGAACCCCTGGCCCCCATGCACGGGGCCCATCGCCGAACCACAGCCCCCACCAGTGGAGCCACGAGAGACCCGCTGCGGGCGAGCACACAGAGGGTGCATAAGCAAACCGGGATCGGCCCGGCGCCGACTACACAACCAGCAAGACCAGCAGCTGGAGCCCAGGACCGGCGCTTCCGGGCTCACCCCATTCCAGCAGGGGGGAAACACAGCACAGGCGAGGAGGCACGCTTCCCCCGATCGGGCCTCTGGGGATGCAGATGCAGCACCTGGCCGGCGAGTAACGAGGGAAGAGAAAGTCAGGGCAGCCCACATCTACAGCAGCCATCCAGGGGGCCGGCAAACATGCCACACAGCAGCCCGGAGTGGTGTAGGTCCCCAGCCCTTGAAACCCTAGCAGCCACGAAGAACGCCCGCACTGGTGAGGCAGCTCAGTTCTTGATAGTGATCTGCGGCAGCCCGGAGGCTCTCCTCATGTGGATCCACTAAGTGAAAGCACGGAAGGAAGTGGGAGGTACATCACAGCAGTACTACAGACACCAGCGCAGCTCCCTTCCACCCTGTAGGGGTATAACAGCCACAATTGATAAGATCAACATGTGCCCACCCGTGGGGGAGGAATCAGAAGGGTTTGGATCCAGGAAGAGCAGGACTCAGCAACTTCACTGTGGCCTGTGAGTGCCTTTGATAGGTAGCACATCCCTTCCCAAGTCCCCAGGGACATGGAAAGCAGCAAGCAACCAAGCCCCAGCCCTGAAAGGCCCTGGTCCCAGCAACATGCAAACGCGCCCTAACGCCTGAAGTCGTGCCTCTCAAGAATTCGTGCAGCGCCTGCATCAGTAGCGTGGATCATCATAGACAACCCGGCAGCCAGCACTACACTGCTCATCTGCACCTGGGTAGCAGCTCAGAGGGGTCCATTAGTCACCTCTAAAGAGGGGGGCCACTCCAGGCTGAGTGGGGGAACCCCCATTCCTTCAGCACTGGCCATGACCCTCGCAGTGAAGCACAGGCTCTGGGATTCTGGCCCACGGGTGTCCTCCCATGTGGGCCGCACAGACCCCCATCATCAGCCCCCAGTTCAGTCACAGATCTATTTGGGGATCGCCCAGAGGCCGGAGTTCTGCGGGTCTTCTTCCCACACTGGTCTCCCAAGGACTGCAAGTCAGCAGCAAGCCAATCTTGGCCCCCTGGCGACCACAATGTCTAAAAAACCCTCCAAACAAGCGGACATTGCAACCTTACTATCCACCCCAGCGACAAACAGATCCAGGAGAGGGGATGGTCCTGAACTTGCGGAAATAAGCACATAGAGCACACACGGGGAGCAACCCCTCGGGAGCCAGTCCAAGTTGTCACGAAGTCAGACCTTCAGGATCCAGGACGGCGGAAGCGGAGAACACCCTAAGTGAACACAGCTATGAAATTGAAAAGGGGTCAGACAGAGTGGCCGCATTGGAGGCCAGATGTGAGGCCCTCGAGCTGAAGCAAGAGGATGTAGAGAACCGCTCCCGCCGCAATAACATACGCCTGAGGGGCATACCCACATCGGTCTCAGATGCTGACCTGGAGAGCTATGTGCGAGACCTCTTCCATTTCATCCTAACTCTACCGGACGAAGACCCCCTGGTGATCGATAGGGTCCACAGAACCAGAGCCAGACCCAACTCCTCGGTCCCACCTGATGTCCTAGCGATACTGCACTATTACAAGGTAAAATAGGAAGTCATGCAGGAAGCGAGAGCCTCCCCCCGTATCCTGTTCAGAGACGCCTCTATCTCCCTATATCAGGACCTTGCGGCGTCGACGCTGGCAAAGAGGAAGGTGATGAAGCCAGTCACGGAATGGCTAAGGGAGAAAGGAGTCTCGTACCACTGGGGCTTCCCCACTGCAATAGTCTTCACCTGGAACGGAAGCTCCCGCCACATACGCAACACTCATGAGGCAGAAAAATTACTGCTCCCAGATGGGGGGCAGGGAAACAACAAGGAAGGCCCACCCCCTGAACAGGAAGAACAAGTGGACTCCCACCAGGCCTGAGCTCGTGTCGAGAGGAGGCGCCAGAGGATCAGAGGTCCCCCACAAAAAAGCAAACGCCCCAGCAAAGACGGATAGGGCGTCCCCTAAGGCCCCGTGGCCGGAAAGCATCATCTATGGGTCCGAATGCCACTGGCGGACCACACCACAGAATGAACCCCAGGCTAATAAACTGACAAACCTACGAACGTCACACACGTTCAGCTCTCACCGGATAACAGCAAGGCCAGTTGGCCAACTTCTCAGAAGGCAGCGTTGGCTCAGCCGGAGCCCCCCCCTTTTTTGGTTGAAGGCTGGTCCAGAGAACCAAGTTTTGTTGTTTTTTGAGGTGCGGGGAGGGGAGAGTGGAAGGGGGCCCAACACCAGCAACATGGGGGTCAATCATAATGATATCTACTCACACGGAGGGGAAGTGAAGGGAGGGAGATAGCAATAAGGATCCGCAATCACATCCTCTGAAATGGGGCCCCCTACCACTGACCAAACCATGATCTCATGGAACGTACAGGGCGTAAACTCCCCTAGGATAAGGAAGTCCGTGAAACACTGCCTGACCCAACTTGAGGCGGACATAGTTTGCCTGCAGGAAACTCATCTCCTGGCTGCAGACGAACAGCGAATTAGGCTCCATGGATTCCCCAAGAGATACTTTGCTTCCTGCGGCAAGAAAAAGAGAGGGGTCACAATCCTGCTTAGCCAAGCTGTGGCGCTCTCCAAGGTCACAATCAAACGCGACCCCGAAGGCAGATTCCTGCTGATTAAGGGACTCTTGGTCGAACTTTCCATTACTATCGCAGCCATCTACTGCCCGAATGAAGCCCAGGAACGTTTCTTACACAAGGTGCTCCCAGTGATAACCACCTTTGCAGAGGGGAAATTATTAATCGGGGGGACTTTAATCTTACCCTGGACCCTGCGATCGATAGGTCCCTGCCGCCTTCCGGATCTGACTTTTCAAAAGCGCTGGGACTGGCGGAATTCCTGAGGGAAACAGGGACGGTGGATGCATGGAGATTAGCGAATGACAAAGCAAGGGACTACACCTTCTTCTCTCAAGTCCACAGAGGCCTTTCGAGGATAGACCTCCTCCTGTTCTCGAGCGCCCTGTTTCCCTGCATCACAGACATCCAAATTGGACTGAGGATCATCTCGGATCATGCCCCAGTAGTGGCACAACTCCAAACAAAGGGCCTGCCGGATCCCCCACAAAGGGCCTGGAAGCTGCAGGACTATCTCCTAACATCCTAACAGACAGTCAGGAGCTCTCGAGGCCCTGGCAAACTATTTAACGGAAAATGCAGGCAAAGGCTCCAAGGAAGCAATTGTATGGGACGCCATGAAACCGGTCATCAGGGAGGTGGCCATGAACTGCGCTGCAGCACACAAACTCAGACACCAGCGGAGAATTGAGGAATTAGAAAGGTCAGTGGCAGAGAAAGAAGCAACCCATAAGAAGAGACAGTCGACCAAATCATGGAGTGAACTCCGCAAAGCAAAAGTAGTCCTCGAAATGGACCTGGCGGACCGGACGGCCCGAGCCTTAACATTCAAGAAGCAATATTACTACCTGAATAGCAACAAGGCTAACCGGCTTCTGGTGCATAAGCTGAAGAAACTGCACACCAGGAACACCATCACAGTCCTCCGGCAACGAGAGGGGATACCCCGCTGCCTGGACTCCGAAAAGCTAGCCATTATGACTGAACACCATAGGGAGGTGATGTCCGGGAATCCAGCGGAGGTAGAGCTCATTGCGGGGTTCCTACAGTCGGTCCCGAAGCCGCCCCGCCACCCACAGTTGGATGCCCTGGAGGACCCCATCTCCTCAGAAGAGGTGGCTGAGGTGATCAAATCTATGAAAAACACAGCTCCTGGCCCAGACAGCTTCCCCGCCCCATTTTATAAGAAATACCGCCACATCTTGGCCCCGCAGCTGGCGTTGCTGTTCAACTCCTTCCTGGAGACGGGCTCGGTCACCCCCTCCATGGAGGAATCTGTCACTGTCCTAATCCCAAAACCTGGAACAAACCGGGAGCTCTGCTCCTCGTACCGCCCCATCGCCCTACTAAACGTAGATGCTAAAGTTTTCACGAAGCTCTTGGCACGCAGACTCGCGGTTTTCCTCCCGGATCTCATACACCCGGACCAGACGGGCTTCATTCCGGGTCATAAAACACAGTATCGCTCGACGCACATAAGGCCTTTGACAGGCTGGACTGGGGCTTTATGAGAGCAACACTTCAACACTATGGGGTAGGCCTGAAGTTCCGGAAATGGATATCGGCAAATTATCAACATCCCACCACGACCCTCAGAATCAACGGCGCACGATGCCCCAAAATAGCGATTACCAGAGGAACCCGTCAAGGATGCCCATTGTCACCCCTCATATTCGCGTTATCAATTGAACCGTTTGCCGCCAGGATCCGCCAAAGCCCCACCATCCAAGGCCTAACACACAAGCAGGAGACGTATAAAGCGGCCCTGTACGCGGACGACGTATTGCTGACACTGACCCACCCAAGCTCATCACTCGCAGCACTAGAGGAGGAGCTGGAGGACTTCAAAGCTGCTTCCGGGTTTTCAATTAACCCCAAGAAGTGGGCGGCCTTGGGCATCAATACGCCCAAATCAAAGCCAGACCCATTACCAGCGGGCCTCCCAATCCCGTGGGCCAAAGCACACCTGAACTACCTGGGCGTTCAACTTCCCAAGTTGGCTGAACACACATACAAGTTGAACTTCCCGTCCCTACTTAAGGACCTTCAAGAGGACATGGCCCATTGGCAAAAACAAGAGATATCATGGATGGGGAGGATCACAGCGCTAAAAATGAACTTGATCCCCAGACTGCACTATCACTGTCAAGCTCTCCCAGTAGCGATCCCTAAAAAGGCCAAGCAGAAACTCCAAGCCAGCATGATGAAATTAATTTGGGCGGGTAAGAAGCCGCGAGTTGCCAGGAAAATCATACTAAGAAGCCCCGGCTCAGGCGGCTTGGGGGCACCGGATGTCGAGAGATACTGCCTGGCTGCCCAGCTTGCTGCAGCATTCACGTGGCAAGCGACAACTAAAAAACCCTGCTGGCTCAAATTGGAGGAGGACTGGAGCCGCTTCCCACTGGATTCCCTGCCCCACATCACGAGGCCTAGAAGCCCGCCGAATACCGGCCCACTCACTTCAACCTGGAACAAAGTTAACAGCTGGAGGCAGACGGCCAAGAGATGGAATTGCAGGGGTTCAGCGGGCCCTCTCTCCCCGATCTGGGATAGTCCGGACTTCATCCCGGGGGTAGGGGTGGGGTGCCTTCGTCAGTTGGAAAGCAGGAGGCTTGCTGCGGGTCGCAGACTTTTTTGACGGGGATGTCCTGCTCACTTCTGAGGACTGTAAAAGGAAATTCCAGGTTACGGAAGTCGAGAGATTTCGGTACACCAAATTGCACCAGTGGCTCTCGCAAAACCCAATCCGAACACGGGGGAACAGAGAACTCACGGCCCTGGAACAAACGCTAACAACTAACCCACCCAAAGGAAAGATCTCGTCCCTATACAGGCTACTAGATAGGGTAAACCCGGACTCGAAGGAGCCCTACATGGAAAGGTGGGAGAGAGACATTGGCAAGGAGCTAGACGGGGCTAGTTGGAGCCGCATCTAGACGAGAACCCATAAATCCTCGAAATGCATCACGAATAAAGAGGGGGCCATTAAAGTCTGCTACAGATGGTACATCACACCAGAAACCGTGCACAAGTGTGACCCCACCATCCCGCCACAGTGCTGGAGAGGTTGCGGAGAGACCGGCACGCTGTTCCATCTGCTCTGGACTTGCCCAAAGGCTGAGAGGTTCTGGAGAGATGTCCTGGAACAGATCAAGCTCATCACAGGCCTGACGATCCCGTGGGATCCGGGAATCGTCCTGCTAGGCGACACAGGGGAGGGCCAACTCCCGATGTCAGGGTACCTGGCAATATATATTCAAATTGGTACACAAAATCCCTATAAATATAGTCACATCTTACTCCACCATTGGGGATATCGATTTATATAAAACAATAAAGAGTAAGATAATTAATTTTCTCTACTCAGACCCCTCCACCTCAATTAGGAATCTCTGAAAGATTTTCCGACACTACACGTCCTGGCAGAATAGACTGCGTGCAAAACTTTAACTTTCGAAAATAATTATTTGTTTATTCAAAATATTTCAACTAAAACAAAAAACACTACCCTCACCTAACACAGTGCAGTTACTAACACTAAAAAAACAGTATCTAAAACTTCGGCCTCAAATTATACACATACACAAGACACAAAAGATATCACATAACAAAATACAAAAAACCTCAATGTGTCATTAAAAAACATATAATCCCAACATGTTTGTGTTCTTTAACCCCTTTCGGGCGAACATTCTTCAGGGGATAATTTAAAACATCCACTATTCTCCTCAACACCGTGTTGAATGGGTAGTTTCAGACAAACGGGCCTGTAGAGAAAAGACAGAGGAAACTAATGAGTTCCAAGGGGAAGGGGGTGCTACAAAATGTAGATGGGAGGCCGGCTCAAACCATAATGCCAACCTCACACGAGTCCAAAACCAATAGAGCACTAAGATTTAACTTTTATTGGTGAACTTTCGATGCACGTCTGTAAATGACCAATTTGCTAATCTCTCGCCAATGAGAAACCAATACTTGCCAGGGCGTCACAGTCCGCCGAGGTATCGCAACACCTAAATGAGACAAACCAACATACAGAGACCATACGCTCTGTTTCAGCCAAAAATCACTGAAACACAAGCTATAACAAAATCATGCCAAATACAGTCATAATTACCTCCACAAATGTAGGGATGGGAAAAGCGGGGGAAAACAAGCCCCCACGGCAGCACCAAATGGACCAAATCCACAACATTCTATGGCTTATCACAGTATCAATCTGTAAAGCAAAAGTGAACATCAACAAACTGTGGTGCCTATGTAAGTCAGATTCTCCACCTTCTTCACCCCATGCGTTAACAGGACTGAAGTTAACCCTAGTAGATAACTGTGTACCACTATCATGCCGAAATGAAAGCCTGCACCGCTGATTAATATACGGACCAACTGTACCCCGTGTCAATATGGGTACGAGTATAGTGAGGCTACACCCCGGTAAAACACCAATCGGTGACATACAAAACAGCTCAAACACCTGGCATTGTAATCACTACCACCGTGAGTTTAACAATATCAGATCAGTAATAAATGACGTGCAAATCGGGTGCGCGTGTCCTACAAACACTGACATGCTTACCTTCAACATGCGTCCATATCGCTACAGAGACCAAGTCCCCAACGGGCCGTGGAAAAACATCGGCCGTCTAACCAAGAGGTTTATACAGACGCGAAAACGCTGTCTACATTACGACGACTCCAACCTCGGGAGTAAACACAAAGGAGGGACTACACTCCTCAAAGGAGCTCACGCCAATGAAAAAAGAGTGGCCATTTTAACACAGACCCTCAAACGATCCCCACACAAAACCTACGGCTGGTGTTGAGGAGATTATTGGACCTCAATCTGACAACCTGGAGCATTATTAACAAATAAAGCATACAATATGTTGCAATTACAAAAAGCAGTGAGAAAAAGCTATTTGTTATTTGTTACAATTACAAAAAGCAATAAGTTGTGATTAAAAAAGATATATATATGAGACCACATTCATGAAATTATGAAATGTACACGATATTATAGTCAATACATATTTACAATGTTTCACAATACCGTGACAACTTTGACACTTCATATTTGAAATCGCATATTCAATTATTTAGAGGCAAGAAATGTACATATGATATGATCAGACTGTACTCTTCATATTTGACTGAGCAAATGCCAATCAATGCTTTCATTGAGCCCTAACACATTGCTTTGTAATTAAAAAATAATTTTCTGCTCCAAATTCAGTAATTTTTGATCTGTCTCACCTTTACTGTGGCCATGCACCTTTTTCAATATGAGCCACATGAAGTCATTATAGCCATGTTTCATGTCAACAAAATGTTTTACTAGGGGAGCTGCAATTACTTGATTTTTAATGCAGCTTTGATGTTCCACCATTCGAACTTTACACTGCCTATTAGTCTTACCCACATAATGTAGGCCACACGGGCACGTGATTAAGTACACACCATTAGATGTATTACAATTGGTCATTTCAGGAAACACCCACTTGACATTAGGCAAAATTTGTATAAATCTGATTTCTTTTGTTTGGGCACACATACTGCATTTACCACACGGAAAATGTCCTTTAACTTCCGGCAACCCCCACAATCTTGTTTGTCTGACAGGTGGTGTATTCATTTCTGTCACATCATTTCTGATCAATATATTCTGTAAGTTCTGACATTTTTTGAAAGCCACCAGGGGCGGCAAAACCTCTTTGCCTCGGTACACTTTCTTCCATGTTTTCATAACAATGGTTTTGATTTTATAGGATAAATTAGAAAAAGTGTTTACAAAAACAGTGCCAGTCTTTCTCTTGGTTTTCATGTTTTTCTCTAGCAAAGCCTCCCGGTTATTGTTGTAAGCTCTTTTGGAAGCATTTCTAATCACTTTGGCTAACAATTTCTGGGTTAGTACATCCGCACTCTGGCTGAAATCCTCTTTCCTACTACTGTTATGTTTGAACCTTAAAAATTGTGCAAAAGGTAAGTTGGTCTTTAAATGCTTAGCATGATGACTATTAAAATGCAATAGAGAATTGTTATCGGTAGTCTTGTTATAAGGCTTCACTTGTAATAGCCCATTATAATGGAAGATGGTAATATCCAAGAAATGAGTCTCTAGATCACACATAGACTCGGTAAATTACAAAAAACGATTCTGTTGGTTAAGCCAAATCACAAAACAGTCAGTCTCTTCCCTCAAGCCATCCCATACGATCAGTATGTCATCTATATACCTCAACCACTTCCTCAAATGATGGATATAAGGATTCGTGGCTGGGTAAAATCACCGTTTTCTCAAAGTACTCAACATAAAGGTTAGCTAAGTTAGGGGCCATGGCAGCCCCCATGGCAGTCCCCTCAGTTTGTTGGAAAAATGTCCCTTGGAATTGAAAGAAATCTTGAGTAAGGCCAAACTCTGTGCGCCATAAAATGAAAGCATTGCTCACAGGATGTCCGTCCACTCTACTAAGCAAAATTTCTTCAACCACCTCTAGTGTGGCTCTTTGAGGTATCATCGTATAAAGGGATTGGATGTCCAACCCTATCAGAAGGGAATGTCCCGGGACAAATTCTATACTCTCTATTTTGTTGATGGCATTGGTGGTATCCCTCAAATAGCTTTTCATTTTCAAAACAAAAGGTCGCAAATAAAAGTCTGCAAATTTCGACAGGGGTTCCAGAATGGAGTTAGCTCCAGAAACTATTGGACGTCCTGGGGGATCAACAAGTCTCTTGTGCACCTTAGGCAAGATGTAAAAGACTGGTACCCTTCCTTGTTCTCTGGTCAAAAACTCATATTCTTGTTTACTAATCATCTCAGAGTCAAATGCTGAAGACACTTTTTCTTTTATAATCTTCATAAGTCTGGCTGAGGGGTCACTGGTGAGTTTCAAATAGCTAATATCATCTGATAGAAGTCTCTCACATTCTTTTACATAGTGACTACGATTCATTAAAACAATCGCTCCCCCTTTGTCTGCTTGTCTAATGATAAAATTCTTATCTTTAGCTAACTTCAGCGCAGATGCTTTTTGAAGTTTACTAAAATTAGAATTATGAGACTTCTCACAGGACTCTAGCTTACAGACTTCCGCCAGGACCTGTCTTTCAAACACCGTTGATTCAGCAGTGTAAGAATGGCTAGGTGCACAAAAAGTAGACGCATTACGCAGCCCACTACAGTTGTAACTGTTTTATCCTTCATGTTCACTGAAGTATTCATTTAAACGTACCTTTCGCATGAACGCAAAAAACTCAGTACTAAATTCAAAAGGATCATGTGGTTTGGTGATGACAAAGCTAAGACCCTTATTAAGGGTACTTTCCTCTTCAGGGGAGAGGGTATAGTTGGACAAATTGATCACCACTGATTCCTTGTCCGACTCCGTGTTCTGACCTGGTTGTCCCAGTGCCCTCGGTTTGGACCCGCCCTAAAAAAGGCATCCTTTGTCTTTGTCTATTAGCCCCTTTCTGGCCTCTTCCAGGGTACCTGGCAAGCCTTTGCACGCAGTTACTCACCGCAGCCAAAATCTCCATCGCCAGGCTGTGGAAACTTCCGGAGGGTCCGGCAATCCCAGTGTGGTGGGTAAAATGTTGGGACATTGCAGCCGCTGAGAAAATCACAGCCCTCCGCTTTGGAAACAGTAACAAGTTCTACAACATCTGGTCCCCATTCATAGACTATGTGGAGAAATTCCCTGGCGTGGCAAGACAGCCACCGGTCCTCCGTTGGCTGCTGAGGATGGACTAACCCCCCCTCAACTGAGATCACTAGCTCCCCAACCCTCTGTCTTCCTGGAACACTGCCCCTGTAATATCAATCTGAGACTGTGGAACCTCCCTACCAGATCCTCCCCACCAATCCCCCCCTCACCCTTGTTCGCCTCAGAAGAGGCTAAGTTCTTTGATTTGATTAATGAAGATAACATGGTAATACGCTTTTGAGAATACTGAAGTTTGTGTTGTCTGTAAATGCCAATAAAAAGAGTTTTGGGAAAAAAAAGAAAGTGAACTAGCAACTCTATGCTACGGAGTTGCACACACATTAAAATCAGGTACCCATTTTCAAAATATGTCAGTTGTGCAATTATTACTAAAAGTGCAAGAAAAAGATGAGGTTTTACAGTCAAGTATTACAGATCTTTTAGCAAATATGCGTGGTACAAAAGAATACTGGTTCCGATGTCACAGAGATGTACGCTGTATGATAAGAAACCTTGGGCCACCCACTTGGTTTGTTACATTAAGTTATGCAGAATATGCATGGGAAGATTTACATGATTTCCTACGCATAGCAAACAAAAACAAAAGAAACATAAACATAAAAACACCAGGCAAACTCTGCTCTCTAGATCCTGTAAATGTATCAAGATATTTCCATCATTGCTTCATTGCTCGGAGAAGTTCAACACTTCTTTTGGCGAAAAAAATACCAAGCCAGAGGAGCATCACACATCCACATGCTATTATGGAATAAAGATGTTCCTAAATTTCGTCAGGACAGTGATGCCACTGTTTTGCAGTTCATCCAAAAATATGTCACTTGTGAAATCCCTTCACAAACAACACATAGTGACGTTCATGCACACATTTTACAATTTCAAAGACACAAATGTGGGAAATATTGCAGTCGCAAATATTAAAAAAAGGGAAATACTACACCAAATGCCACTTTGGTTTCCCTAGACCAGTTTCAGCAACAGGTCAAGTAAACAACTTCATGTCTTCAGTCAGACATAGTGTCAAAGGTAAATCACCTAAGAACACATATCACATAAATAGAACAGAAGAATCAAAATACATCTATGATTACAATGCAATCATTGCCCTCCTATAGAATGCAAACATAGATGTGCAGTACATTGCAGAAAATTCCACCACAGTTGCACGATATGTCACAGCCTACTTAACCAAAGCAGAGAAAACAGAGCTTTAGGACCTCTGGGATGACATATCATCTGACAGAACACTATCACAGAAATTGTACAGCTCAGGCATAAAAATGCTCTCTCGTAGAGAATGTGGCTGCTATGAAGCTGCAGACCGTTTAACCGGCACTGCCTTGTATGGAAAATCAGACAATATACTATGGCTAAATCTAGGAAAAGAGTTCTCAAATCATATGAGGACATAGAAACAATAGCCAAAAATGATCCCAACAGCCAAGACATTTTGAAAAACAATTTACTAGACGCATACTACCCAAACAGGAGTACCACTTTGGAAATCATGTGTCTCTACCACATAGCCCAAAACTTCACATACAAAAATAATATTAAACCAGATGAAAAGAAAGGTAGATACAGAGTTGTATATTGTGAAGGCAGCTTAGTGAAACATACCAAGCGCAGCTTAATTAATCATATCAAATTGTCATTAAAAACTCCTCAACATAAAGAACTGTATTACATGTCCCTGCTACAACTTTTTAAACCATGGAGAAAAGAAGAAGAGTTATTGGATACATATGACTCCTATGAAGATGCTTTCAAAGCAAATGAAAGCACTATAACAGACGTAAACTTTACACAGTACCAAACAATGTTGCACAATGAACAGCAACACGAAGAAGAAATCCAGGTCCAACTACAAGTGGACACTCCCGACAGTAGTCAACCTTCTGTAACAGGAAGCCAAGAACCACTTGGACAGCCACTAATGGCAAATGAGGCAGAATTAGCCATGATAGAAGTAGAAAACACCATGGGCCTCATTACGAGTCACCCGGTAGGGAAATAATGGTGGCGTTAAACCCACCACCACCGTTGTTTCCATACCGGGTATCTCAAGTCCTGCAGGTGTAGGTGTCATTCCCGCCAGGTCTGACCAGGCAAGTTTAACACCGCCCGCCTGAAGGCGGACGTGGAAACACCGGCACCATCACGAGATGGTGCCGGGGTTTCCATGGTCCCCATTCCCATTGAGTCGTATGGGACTCAATGGGAATGGGGATTTACCGAATTCTGCCTCCGGAATTCCCGGGTCACCAGGGTTGTAATGCCCTGGTAATTCCGGGAATCACGGAGGCGGAATGGTAATACGAGTCCGGCGGTAACCGAGCCGGAAAAACAGGCATGTTACCGCCATACTCGTAATGAGGCCTCATGTGTCAGTATGAACAAGTTACAGAAGACTTTGCTGTACTGAAATCACAACTGAACAATGAGCAGCGTAGCATTTTCCAAGAAATAACAAAACAAATTGAACATGATGTGCAACATGAAAATAAAAACTGTACCTGCCAAGATTACAAACCTATACTGCTAAACGTGAGTGGTGAAGCTGGTCCAGGCAACATTCTTAATTAAAATCATCAGCAAGTTCCTTCAACAATTGACAAACAACAAACTGTCAGCTGTTATAACTGCCCCCACAGGTTTAGCTGCCTACAACATAGGCAGTGTCACTTTACACCTATTACTACTCCTTCCAGTAAAACACCAAAACAAATTAGACTATTACAAACTTTCCACAGAAGCTGCAATAGAACTATGCAGAGTTTTCAACCAAATGAAAATGCTGCTAATAGATGAGGTGCGCATGGTCTCCAACCTAATGTTGGCTTTGATTCACAAGAGGTCCTCAAAACAGACTACAAAGACCTCTTTGGAGGAAAACACATTATTGTTTTCGGAGAACTTCTTCAATTGACACCAGTAAAAGCTGAACCTATTTTTAAAACCTTAGGGCACAAACTGTGCTGTAAAACTCTTGTCAGCATAGGGTATGACAACCTTTGGCAACATTTCCAATACAGATAATTAACTGAAAACATGCGCCAGTCTGCAGACCTCACATACGCCAACATTTTAAAAAGTATTAGAGTTTGTGTACTATCTCAAGAAGCACAATCAATATTAAAAAACAGGCACATCCATGCACTCTATGGCCATAGCTCATGTGCTACTGATGTCATGGAACAATTAGCACACAAAAATGTAAAATGTATGTCCTTGATGCCAACTCTTGCAAGCTGTTCAAAATTCAATGAAACAATGTTGAAAAATGAAATGCAACCAATGATTGAATTTTGTTCCACAGATAAACTGGACGTACATGGCATGACACTACCCATGTGTCAACAAGCCACAACAAGACTAAATACATTAGAAAACTCTATCTCCAAAACAGCTGGTTTGGAGAAAATATTAAAATTATCTTTAAACTGTAGAGTAATGCTTAAACATAACCTTGACGTGGAGCAAGGACTAGTTAATGGAAGATTTGGTACAGTTGTTTACTTTCAAACATATCTACGTGACAACAACATTCAATTTATCAATATTCTCTTTGGCAAACTATCAGAAGTTAAAAGGATAGGACGCTCAACAGCCCGCTTCCTTCTTTTCAAAGACATGTATGTACGCAGAGAACAATTTTCACTAACTCTAGCATCCGCAGTTACCATTCACAAATCACAAGGTCTTACCCTAGATAAAGCATTAATAGATATTGGTAGCACAGTCTTTAAAGAAGGCATGAGCTATGTAGCACTATCACGCTTACGTGCACTTGACAGGCTATTTCTAATCAACTTTGTTGCAAGTAAAGTAAATATAGATATTAATTGCATTCTAGAATACAATAGGCTGCGTTCACTCTACACCCCCATCTAAAAACCTATCCTGTTCCACAAAAAGCAAAACGTTGTAAAAGAAAACTACTTCAACTGAAACGATAAAGGATATCACTGCAATTCCTCCAAAGAAAAAAAGAAACTAATACTTCATCAAGTACCACAACCAAAGAAGAATCTACTAGTCAAAGTAACTCAACTACTTCTTCAAAGAAGCAACACACACTCCGAACAAATGACTTTGACACAGATCTGTCAGGTCCATTCAAATTTTCAATTATAACTGCTGTAAATTGCTACGCAAATGTAACAATAAATATTCTATTCCAATTGGCACTAATTATTGAGAACATTTACTTACATACACAGTACAGACCAATTGTGTTTGCAAATGTTAGTCCTTCATAGAAATGCAACCAACAATCCTGACAACACCTAGAGTGTTCATGGAATAAGACAAGAATTGGACTACTGTGCTGGAATGGTCAAATTCACTATAAACTCACAAGAAGATCCACAAGAATTTCTAATGTACTTACTACAAGTACTGGAAAACAAAAACATATCTATAAATGAAATATTCCAGATTTCATACATGTGGAAACATACATGCACTCTCTGCTGCCATGTGGCACAGGAACAAGTCCCTAATGAACGCTTCATGTATGTATCCATACCTAACTGTGAATCCATTCCATTCCAGCAACTTGTACAAAATGCAAACCATGGCAGATTATGTACTACCTGCAATTCAGATAATCACTCCAACTTACAAATACAGACACATAGTACATACGTAATAGTAATGCTTTTACGTTACAATGCAGATCGTACCAAAAACAACTGTAAGCTGACTGGATTCACACATGGTTAAGTATCACTTGGTAAGAAAACCGTCACAACAATAGGTATAATGTACCACGCAGGAGCCACAACCAATGTAGGTCACTACACTGCATATATATAAAAGAATTGTGGATGGTTCGGATGTAATGATAGTACCAGTACTCTAAAGCAGAGATTACCAGCAAATCTTGTAAACAGTTACTTAATATTCTTAAAACCAAAATTTAATACATAATCTGTGTATGAACATAAGCAAAACTTCAACTTCAAAACTATGCACAGTTAGAATATGCCAACATGTATCTAACTGCCCCAAGATTCTGCAACAAGCAAACAGATAAATAAATACCACTAAAATGTAACAAGAAATACACAGTTAGAATACACCAACAGGTATCTAACTGCCCCAAGATTCTGCAACAAGCAAACAGATAAATGAATACCACTAAACATTGGACTGCGTCATGTCTGGATAGAGTTGTGAATGCTAGCATGTTCACACTTGGATAGAATTGTGAATGTCGGCATGTCCACGCTTGGATATAATTGTGAATGTCGGCATGTCCACGCTTGGATAGAATGGGAACATTAGCCTGCGTCGCATCTAGAATGGTTTTGATTGAAGGATAGCATGCCCGCGCCTAAATGAAACTTGAATATTAGCATGTGCCACACTTAGAACTGTGAACACCAGCCTGCGCCACTCCTAGAAAATATTATGAATGTTAGCATGCCCACACCTAGATAGAACTGTGAACATTGGCCTGCGCCGCTTCTAGATAGGTCTGTGATCACTTAGAGAAAACTGTGAATATTAGCATGCTAAAGGTCAGGTAACCCACTAACCAATATAACCTCAAACTCTGGATACTTATCTCACTCAAAACTCACACAACCATCTCTCGCACCACAAACCACACGCACTGCACAACACTGCAACAACATATAAGCCGGAGCAACAGCACACGCGGACTGACACCGATCCAATACCTGCACCAAAGCTCAGTATCTGGTGTATACCGAGCTGAAGCTGCCACCAGAACACCACTCCTCTCACTATCCTACTCCCTCTTCACCTTACTAACCCATCCCACCTTATCATTTACAGATCCGCCAGAGCGCCTGGGGACCAATTCCGTTGGTGACGGTGCGCGGTACCTTTAACATTTAACATTTAACTAAAATCAAACAAGAAATATACAGTTAGAATACACCAACAGGTAACTAACTGCCCCAAAAAATCTGCAACAACCCGACAGATAGATGAATAGCATACAAGTAGAAATAAACAATTAGAATACGCCAACAGGTATCTAATTGCCCCAAAAATCTGCAACAAGCCAACAGATAGAAGATTAGCAAGAAACAAGAACTAAACAGTAAAACAATGAAAGAAATATATTGTACCACAACATAGAAGGGTTTTTTTGAATCCAGAATGATTTTTTTCCCCACAGACCCAATGATTTAGAAAACAAACACAGAAACTAAGCAAATTGCGTAGTACACTGGTTTGAACTATAGTACTTGTAAAGTAATAAATATGAGAGTCAAAAAAATACATAAATGTCTATTATGCAATGCAATAACTCATTATGAACTACCTACTCTAACATATGATCTTTTCTTTTATCACAGAGATCAAAAAAGTATGTCTGGTCCAGTTACCTATGTAAAAAAAAAAATACATACAACCACAAAAAACTCAACCAGTAAGTTTAAAATAAATAGACTCACAAACACCGCTGCATAACACACCCATTCAAGCAAACATCTAACCATACACCACAATCAAAAATGTAAACTTCCAAGGGTATATTATGACGCAGTCCTTGCTACAAACTCTACAATCTTAACTGCATAACCTAGCCAAAACCTCACATACAAACTCTACAAATGAAACAGTACACAAACCTTTGGGTTGTGGATATTTGATGGGTGTTTGATTCTATGGGTGTGTTATGCTGCGGTTGTTGTGTCCAGGGCCTAGAGTCTTGGGCCCATGGGGAGTGTGTTGGTGTGCAGGAGTGGTTGGGGAGGGTTGGGGAGTAAGAAAGGAGTCAATGAAAAATAAAATAATAATTTTCACATTTTTTCAAACCGGCCCAGGCATGGCCAGAAACCGGCCCTCACTCTCCACGGACGGTTTTGGCCTGGCCACGGGCCAAATGGCTGAATGGGCAATCTGACCCTGCGCATGAGGGCATAGCGTGCCTTCCGTCCCCTGAATTCTCCAGAGCAAAGAACACTCCCAAGGACAAGTCCAAGGCCCTAATTGACAGCAGACCACTGAGGTGATGATGGATGATTATGCTAATTGGTGGGAAGCTATGGTTGAAGACTAGCTCACCAGCACCTGGAAGCCCAGTCTGCGTGCTGCTAGATGTCGGTGGAACAGTTCTGCGGTGGCAAGTTTAGAGTGCCAACCAATGGTAGGGGACCGCATGATTAAGGGTCCTATAGTTTGTGTCGCCAATGGGACGTTGTGTATTTAGTGACGTTCATAGTGACCTGTTTTAGGGGAGGGCTTAGTTGCTCCACCTAATGTTAAGAAACAAATCACTTTCTTTCACTGCCTTAGACGAGTATGGATCGTATACGTAGATATTCCCTAAGACCCTATCACACTTGCCACTAGGTTTTTGTAGTTTGCCACATAGGATGACATTAGTAATACGTAGGTTGACGTCACCTATGATGACTTTTTGTTATAAAAGAATGTTTTTTTCAAGATGCATTGAGAGACCTTACGCTGAGACGTCCGTTGATGTCAGTTGTACTCCCTGTTTTAGAAAATTGATATTAAAACAGTTATCCTTTTGCCAACTACCTGAGTCGTTTTGATTATTGATGTTTGAGTAACTTCTGCATCCCCATCTATCTCAAGGGTATTGCTACTTCATCTTAAAGGGCTGGAAGACTCCAGTTCACGCGGTAGAAGAGATAGGATGGTTAGATACCCATCGAGCTTTGGGGTCCCGGAAATATTGCACAACCTCTGCCATTTGGCTGAAAGGACGTGAATCTCCCTGTAGCTAGCGGTTTTAGTATAACGCAAGTCTTGCAAGCCAGGCTAGACGGGTCCCTTGTTTTCTGGCAGAAACCCCTCCCGGCATCTACAGGAAGCTGAACAACGGAAAGTTGAAGAGGCTACAGAGGAGGCGTACGATCCCAAGAGTCGGAAGTCGAAAACCGAATGGTGAGTAAAACTGAGTGACGTGGCAAAAGTGTGAATGGGCAGTGGGTGAAGAAAGTGACAAGGGGAAAATGAGTAACAGAGGCAGGCTGCGATAAAGTAGTTTAAGAATGACGAGTGTTGAATATTGAGTAAATTGACTTGAGGAGAGGTCAAACAATTAAGAGGTATCATGATGAGAGGCCACGATAAAGAGTACGCCCAGGTTACCTGCGTTTTAAAGAACGGAACGGAAGGAATCGCACCCAGAGCCCTATTTACAGGTGATGTAGACTAGGAACTTGTTTAATGACAGTTTAAAGAGGACAGTTCACATCCCATCGGGTGGGATGTGAACCGACCTCTTAAAGAGAAGACTGAGACCTCTTAAAGAGAAGACTGAGCTATATGTGGCCAGTGTAGTCTGTCTGTTCGTTTTATGTGACTATATATGGTGAAAAAACAATAGAAGAATTGATAGACGCAAAAAAGAAAACATGAGAATTGTGAATTCATTATTTATTTGTTGGTATTGAACTGATGGCGTTTAGTGAAAAAAATAGATTAAAGTAAAAAAACGTGATATAGAGGGTTTGGAGCCTGCAACAATTGTTTTGTTTTTCTGAAACATATTTTTGAATTTGCAAAGAGTAAAGGTGAGTATTGACAGTTAAGAGTGACGTGTCAAAATGGAGGATATTACTCCACTTATATACCCCTGCAAGCAGCTACTCAAGCATGCACCAAGCTTAGACAGTATAGTGCAGAGTGGGTTACGGGCAGAGCAGACAAAATGTTCATGCCATGGCCACAAGGGGATCACTATCGAAGGCAGTTCTGCAGCATATGACGACATATTTGCTTGCTGCATATATGGGAAAAAAGTTAGAAAAACGACTAGCGAGCTTAGAGCTCTGGAAGATATATCAGGAGGAGAGGGAGAGGAGCCGCCTCCTGTAGACTGGATAATGTATGCAAAGAGGGGGGTGAGGAGCCTTCCGCTCCACCCGCCGCCCCTGAAGCAGTTGGAGATAGCAAGAAAGATGACGGGCTGTACCCATTAAGGGAGCTCAAGGCAGCAATGGGATATAGTAACTCGGCATATGAGTTGCCTGTGCAAAGCAGTGACGAGGGCCTTGAGAGATATGTAATCTCTAAAGTCCTGAGAGACAAGGAGAGACGCGATAAAGAGAGAAGTGATCGACCAAGTACATCCTCAGATATAAAGTGAGAAATAAAGAGATTGAAAGGAGAAAAAGAGAAGACTGATTAGTTAGTGCTTATGCAGAACGAATGGATGTGTGGTCAGATTTTGCTCAAACTTGATGGTAAGAGCATCAAGGACATAAGGCAAAGGGAAGATCGAGATGAGCAAAACAAAAAGGATAAAGAAAGAGAGGAAAGCTTGAAAGACAATGGGATGAAAAGAAAGAATAGACAAAGGCGGCAACAATTGTATCAAGAGCAGCAATTTAGAAATTAGGCAAGAGCAGAAGAGCAGAGAAAGTATGATAACAGACAGAGGGCAATCAAAGAACAAGAAAGAGTAGAAAGGAAAAGAATGGAGGAAGAAGAACAAGAATGAAGGGATAAAAGAATGCAAAGACAGAGATGAGGAAATACGAAGGGCAAATGAGAGAAGAGACATGAAGAGAAAAGAAGAAGAAAGGGAACGAGAGGAAGCAAGAAAGCAAAGAGAATTTGACGATGAGTTATAACGAAAGAGAAGGCAGAGAGCATGGGACATTGATCGTATGGAAAAGTAAGTAATGGATTCGAATCCAGTAGTGTCATGGGAAAACATAGATGAGTTCTTCCCGGCACATGAGCCAATAGCAGGTCCGTCTAGAGCAAATCTAGAGGATGAGGTTGACTCGAGAAGCATTGGGAATGCTATCGATAAAGTCTTTCATGATATGAGGACTAAGAAAGTGCTGCAAGGGAAGAGTAAAAAAGATCAACTTGAGAGTACACAGCTGCACGACAAAGAGGGAGCCTCATGTAGTTTTGAGCCAAAGGAGCTGTCTTTAGATAGACTGACTCTGAATAGAGACGAAGAGGAGAGAAGTCACAAGAGTTGGGGACAGTATATGTCAGATGAGGACAGAGCAACCTTCCGAGGGGAAGAAGAAGGGGATGCATGTGGCCCTGAAGGGTGTTTTTCAATGTATAAGGAAGTAAGATGGTCGGATTTAGACCTACCCAATTCTCAGGCATCAGAATCATTGACGTGGGTAGATCGACCTAAAGGGCGATCCCATGGTCAGAGGGGGACTTGCCACCGTATGTGAGCAGGCTAAGGTCAATGCCAGGTAGAAGGCGGAGTGGAACCTTTGTCCTGCTATGGACAGACGATGGGTGACGAATGTGAGTTTGGGATTTCACAGTTTTCTTTGTTAGAAAAGGGAGGAGCAAGGCCACAGTATATACCTTGGCCACAAATGGATAAGGACAATATATGGTGCAAACTCTCGAGTTTAACTTCTGGTGCTGGGAAAAGGATACATGAGTTAGAGAAAATGACAGGAGGAAACACATTAGCTATAGGGGACATTAAAGGTCTCCTGATTGCTATCCTTGGGGAAAGGGCTGATGACGTTTGGTCAAGAGCAGGGTATTCTAGTGTTACCACAGTGAATACTGCTCCTGATGGAGCACTGTTCAAATGACTGTAGGGCGGTGTAAGGGAGAATTCTCATTCTATGGCTAATTTCCCTTACCTATAGAGTCCTCCAGCAGCTTTGCTGGATTTGAAGGGTTTTTTCTTTCTCCTGCTAAGAGTGTGACTCTTTTTCCCACTATTTGCTATGTCTGTTCTAGGCTATTTTTTGTGTTTAATGTCTATGGGTTTTTTTTAACCCTCATAGGAACCATCTTTATACACATGTGTTACACAGCACCCTCAGTGCCCCCTCACTCATAGTGACCCCCAAACATAGACTCCATACCCTGGGACTGACTACTGTCTCCCAGGGCATGTAAAGTCCCCATTGACTTTACTAGACAATTTTTATGAACTAAACCAGTACACCCCATCTTACTATGGAGGTACTGGGAAGGGTTAATAGTTTTTCCCTGGTGTTCATTTTCTAGAGGGTACCGTGCAGTCCCTCTCTCAAAATTTTCTGGCTGGTGGCAGTGGTTACTCCCAAAAACATTTGACCGCGAATATTTTTCTATGTGATTTTCCCATTGTTCGAGGCTACCACTTTTACTGACAGCCTCTAATATACCGCCGGTTTATTTTATTGTTAACTTTACTCCGGTAGGTTTTATTTGGCAGAACTTTAATATAAATTCTTTCTCGTGTCTTTCTCTAAACTCCTAATCCAGGTCGGGGATCCTTTGTTCGTCCTTTTGGCGGGCTTCTGCCAAGAAACCCACCTTTCGGCGCCACTGAGTTTGGGGTGGATCCATTGTGTGGGAGTGGGGGTAGAACCCCTGGACAGGGTTGCCTCAGCAACCCATGTCGCACTCTGCCCTGATAGGCTGGTGGGTCTCCCGCCAAGAAGACCACTCCACTGTGTGAGCGACAGCTACGGTCCTGATCACTGGAAGAGCAAGACGTTGCCACTGGAACTAAGAAGCCGAAGAGGAGAGAAGCCAAAGACATATGCAACGACTGAACCACCGGTGAAGCCCTGCTGCAGCGTCTCACGAATTGTCTCCACACAACGAGAGAAGATCTTCATCTGCAAGAGCCTTCTTCCTTGAGCTGGTGGGGCCAACCTGTTTGCCAATCTCCTTCCTGGACCTGCCCTGGTCGAATCGCAAGTACCCCATACTCGGAGACCGGATAACCAGGCACCCGTCCACCCGGACTGCGATTTAAAGGAGAGTACCTTTTATTCGTTAGGCAGCACCGCGGCTGGTTTCATCCCTGGGTAGTGCAGTAACTCGTACCTTCCTCCACGATGAGATCCTCTCTTCCTCTGCTGGATCCCCCGAACTGCAGGAACTACCAGGAACAACCGCCACTGCAGGAGCCTCTTCTTCATTTTAACGTACATTGTTCCGCCAGGCCGCCCTTTTCGCGTGGTAGTGCTAAAGGTGTTTAAAATCCTTTACCTACCTGTTGGGTTGGCCGCCCCTATCCTATAACATTGTCTTTCACCTTCTACATCCACCTTTTTGAATCGTTAACCAAAGACTTGACTGCAGCTACAAGAACATTTTGCTCCTGGGCCCTTTGCCCTGTGCCACTGACTCTGGCACATGCCTATTGACTCTGGCTAAATCTGTTACAACTGCCTTCTCTAGATTGATTCTCACCTAGAAATGTGTTGGTGCACCTAACTCTTATAACCACCTTTTCCTTCCCACTTTTAAACCTTTTGAGGTGCCATTTTGCTCGGTTTTCATTTAAGTATTCTCTATGCTAAAGTACTGCCTTGCCTAAACTTGTTCACAAACTTATGGGAAGTGTTGCTAGGGTGTGTAAGAAGATATTCCTGTATAACTTGTGCTTTCCCTCCCTGGTGACAAATTGCTAGAGTGCCATTTGTGTTTGGTTTTCACTGTGTCATTTTGCTCAGTTTTCACTCTTGCTTAAACTTGTCTACAATTTAACTAGGGAGTTGTGTATACTTTTCTTGACTGATTGTAACTTGCTTTATTGACTGGGATTAACGTGTTGAACTAGAAGTGTGTAAAATAAATATATATATTCTTTTTAATACAACGCTTTGGTCAGTGTTTCCTTGTGCCATAGTACTGTAGCCCTATTGTGTAAACCCTGAATACTGCTCATCTCCCTCTTGAGATAAGTCTAACTGCTTAGCCACAGCTATCAACTAAATCTTTGTGGTGCGGACTGATACCAAAGGGGATGTATTACTCATACCTGTAGTCTTAATCTTCTGTACTGCTCCCTAAGGGAACTGCACAGGATTCTGCCTAACACTGGTGTACAGCGGCGAGGATAAAAGTATTGGATTTACATTTTAGTGTGCTACTAGTGCCTTGGTACAATTAACCACAAGGCTAACAATCACAAAAAGTTTATTTTAAACAAAGTCAAAGTATGGAAAGTTACAGCCAGGAGACCCTCCTTACTAATACTGCTGATTATTTAAGGGATCTGTGTAGACAGAAAGGTCTTCCTGTCAAAGGCAAGAAATCAGAAATTATTGATAGACTGTTAGAAAAACAAAGTCTGGGTAGTGGTGCTGTAGTGCCCACTACTCCGGCAAATGTAGCAAACATTGAGGATGATAATGTTGGAAATGTTATTGTTGAAGCAGATGAGGAAGAGGAGGATAACAATGTCACCCACTCTGGCCCTCTGCCTGCTCAACGGCATCAACCTGTGGCTACTGGACCACTGTCAGGTCCCACATTAAGTCCTGAATTTATCACTCTAGAAAAAATGAGAGTTGAGCTAGAATTCAAAAGAATTAGTGCCCAAACTGAACAGAGACATCAAGAACTAAGGCTCAAAGAATTAGAGCTCAATCATGAGCTTGAGATGAAGAAATTGTCTTTGGAAAATGCTTCTCTCCCCGAATCCTCTAGATCTTCCAGTCCAAAAAGACCCCGGATGCCTAAAGAGATTGTGGATATGTATGAACCTAAATTGGATGTATTAGATTGGTTAGCTATGTTTGAATATAATCATGGGCTCCAAGATATCACAAGGAATCAGTTGATCCCCTGGTTATTCTCTAGGCTCCCCCCTGTTGCATCTCATGTGGTAATGGAGTTGGGGGAGGTGGATAGGATGGATTATGAATGTGTGAAACTAGCTTTAATAGCTAGATTTGGTAAGACTCCTTCCCAGTACCTTAAGAGGTTTAGGACCCTCAAAAAGCATGCTAGTACCCCTTGGGCTACTTGGGTGAATGAGTGTTTGAAGAACTTAGAGGGATGGATTAAATGTTACAGAGTTAACACTTATGAAGGAATGCGAAATCTTGTAATGTTGGAGTCTATCTATGATGCCTACTCTCCAGAGCTCAGACAGCACTTGGCTGATTCAAAAGAACTAGATTCTAAGAAACTGGCTAAGGCTGCTTACTTGTGGGTTGCCAACAGGGCTACTCACAAGGATTCAGGGGCCACTCAGAAAAAGGATGAGGGAACGCAGCCTAAGAAAGACAACAAAGAGAATTCAAATAATTCCAATTCCAAAGAGGCCCCCAAACAAAATTCTAAGGGTAAGGGAAAACTAATCAGGCTAGTGTACCTTCTGGTCCCAGACCAGAAGGAGGTCAGAACAAGCCACCATTCATAAAGACATTTGGGAAATGTTATGTTTGTGGCTCTACCGATGATGTGAAAGGGGATCCCAGATGTAAGGGTAAACCTTCAGGGGTCCACACTGTCTTCTTAGCCTTCGCTCCAGAGGAGGTAGTACATATGGCCAGTGGAAACTTTCAACTACTAGCTGAAGACCCCATCACAGTCTCAGCTAGTGTATCTTTAGTATCCCTAGGGTTGTGGGAACAACAGAATTTCGATGTGTATAATTCTATCCCTCCTAATAATAAAGAGTATCATAAAGACAGTGTCCTAGTAAATGGTCAGGAGACCCCTGCCATTAGAGAAACTGGGGCCAGCATAACTGTGGTGGACGAATCCTTTTCCAAGGTGGAGGATGTTGCTAAGGCACCCAAACGCCTCACCAAGTTAGCTGGAGGGCCTCTGCAGATGTTTCCCCAATTACCAGTTCTCATCCAGTGCAATGAAATGACTGTGAGGATACCTGTTAGTGTGCAAGCTGAAGTGCCTGGAAGGGTTCTTTTAGGGAATGACCTTAAGGAACTAGGGGTGGTGTCAAGTACTCCCAGACCCCCAGCAAAAGATGGCAGGAGCACACCAGACCTGCAAGGCAGAGGACCTTGAGGGGCTCTCTTGAGGAGATGATAGAAAAAGAAATCACTCCTACTCCACTGGAGTTACTAACTGCTATTTCAAAGCAACCAGAAGCAAAGGGGAAACCCAAGACTTCAAAGAAGAAACCAGCAGAAAGCACTCCAGTGCTTCCAACCAGGAAATCTCCTACGTTGTCAAAAATCACACCTGTGATTCCTCCTCCATCTGGGGCTGAGAGTGAGGTACAACCCTGTGTGGTTGAACTAGAGCTTGAGGAATCAGATCTAGTAGAAGGCCAGGAACCCATTGGAGATCTTGACCCTGTGGACCATCCTGAGCTGCAGTCTTTACTGGCAGAAGGTGGCCCCAACAGGGCAGACTTCAGTAGCGGACAAAGAGAATGTCCAACTCTGGAAGGTCTTTGCCACCAAGCAGCTTCTCAGCTTGAAGGTCAAGAGCCTTTGAAGTATAGGTTACATTGGGAAGATGGCCTCTTCTATAGTGAACCGACCGAGTCAATCCCTGGAGACTACAAGAGACTTGTAGTGCCCCAAGAAAACAGACTCCAATTCTTGCAACTAGCCCATGAGATACCTTTGGCTGGTCACTTGAGTTTCAAGAAGACCAAGGAAAGGATCTCTCTCTACTTTTATTGGCCTAAAATGGGGGCTGAAGTAGATAAGTATTGCAAGAGTTGCCACACTTGCCAAACTTCTGGTAAAAGTGGCTCCAAGAACGTGGCATCTTTAGTGCCTCTCCCTGTGGTGGGAGCACCATTTGAGAGGGTAGGAATCAACATCGATTGGTCCCCTTGATCCTCCAACATCGTCAGGCAACAGGTTTATACTCGTTGTAGTAGACCATGCTACTAGATACCCTGAAGCAATTCCTATGAGGACTGTTACAGCTCAGGCTGTGGCTAAGGCCCCCCTTGGTATTTTTTACCAAGGTTGGGTTTCCTAAGGAGGTAATATCCGACAGGGGGTCACATTTTATGTCCCACTACATGAAGGACATGTGGAAAAATTGTGGAGTTACCTACAAGTTCTCAACAGCATACCACCCTCAGACAAATGGATTGGTAGAAAGGTTTAACAGAACCATGAAGAGCATGAGAGGAGCTTTAGAGGATCCCCTTAAGAAACAGTGGGATCTCCTACTGCCATGCCTTCTCTTTGCATATAGAGAAGTCCCTCAGGAGGGAGTGGGTTACAGTCCCTTTGAACTTCTCTATGGCCATTCGGTCCGAGGTCCATTGGCCCTGATCAAGGAGGGGTTGGAGAGTGCTCCTTCCCCCACACCAGTCAGAGTTACTGACTATGTGATAGGACTCCAGAGGAGAATGTCACACATGATGGTTGAAGCAAGTGATAACTTGAAAGCAGGTCAGGCTCTGGTGAAGCACTGGCATGACCAGAATGCCAACATGGTTGAGTTCGCTCAAGACCAGCTGGTTCTTGTTATGGTACCAACAAGGCAGAGGGCCTTGCAGGACAAATGGATGGGACCCTTCAAGATTGTGGGGAAAACTTGGAGAGGTGAACTATCTGGTGGACTTAGGCAATCCTAAGGAGGCTCCTAGAGTTTTTCACACCAACGGTCTAAAAGCTTATGTCTCGAGACCAGAACTGGGAGCTTTGCTTCTAGCTTCAGCTCAAGAGGAGGAGGAGAGTGAACCTCTACCTGACCTCTTCAGAGGCAAACCTTTAGATGAGAAAGTAGAAGGTGTTAATCTCTCTTCTAATCTGACACCTGAGCAACAGGAGGAGTGCAAAGTTTTGTTAAATCAATGTGCCCCTCTGTTTTCTCTAGCACCAGGCTTGACCCCTTGAGGCCAGCATGATATCAATAGTGGTGACTGTTTACCTGTCAAAAGCACGGGTTACAGGATGTCAGAGAATGTAAGAACCCATATCAATGGAGAGGTCAACAAGATGCTTGATCTCGGGGTAATAGAGCCCTCTACTAGTCCATGGTCTAGCCCAGTTGTGTTAGTACCAAAGGCAGGATCCAAGGAGTTGAGATTCTGTGTGGACTATAGTGCCCTAAATGCAGTCACTAAGACTGATGCCCATCCTTTGCCAAGGACAGATGAGCTGGTGGATAGACTTGGTTCAGCCACATTCCTCAGCACATTTGATCTCACGTCAGGCTATTGGCAAATAGTCCTGACTGACCATGCCAAGGAGAAAACTGCATTCTCCACCCCGATTGGCCTATACCAGTTTAAGGTTATTGTCACGGCTATTCGCTTTACCCACAGTGCGATGCCTGACTTCAACATGGCGGGTTGCACTGACATGCCTGATTCCAACATGGCGGGCCTCGCGGACCGCTACAGTGTGTGTAGCAGTCTAGTCGTTGCGCCCCATCATGCTTTGCGATGTTTCCGGGATGGAACGCCGACGGCTTATCAACCTGCACATCCCGGACAAGGACGCGTTGCTACTCTCCTAGGAGCTGGCGAACGCTACGTGAGTTCGTGTTAGGGAATCTCTTACTCCCTCTTTTCAGACTTGCTTTTGTTCATTTCTAATAATTATGACTGCGCTCTTTTGATCCTTACAGAACCTTGTTGTTGATGTGTGTTTTGTTGTTTAGGACGTTTCGGTGCCTTTCAGTCTTGTGGGTTCTCTGAGCTTTTCTAAGCTACTCGCCTTTGAAGAATGTGTTTCCTGCCACCGTATCCTACCGGCGTGGTTCCCTTGTGGTAGGCACTTGTTTAGTTTGGAGCATTGAGAGGGGTTTTGGTCTCTTTACCTGTGGATTCTTAGTTTAGTTTTTTATTTATAACACAGATCCACCACCCTTTGACCTCATTCCTTCGGGACATCTGTTACCCCTAAATATTGAGAAGGTTTCTGGTCATTCTCGGTAAGATTGCCTTCAAGTCTTCTCCTTGACTAAAGGTGGCTCCTAGTTTCCTTTTCATTTGTCTGTTTACCATTCTTGTGCTTTGCTCTGCTTTGTCTAGCGTGCCCAGTCTCTTAGTCCATCCCTGGTCTTCTACTATTCTCGTTGCAAGGCCGTGTTACCAACTGATCATTTGGTAAGATTCCTGCTTAAGGGGTTATCTATCGGATTTCTAGGCTACCTTAAGACTAATCACTCTGTCTCTCTATCTTTCATCAGCCGGCCTGGCATTACTGCTCTGGCCCCGATCTTCTAAAGACACGACCAGTCATCTCCAAAACTCCCGGGATAGCGTAACCTACGTCCACGGGACTTCTCAAGGAGTCTACGTTCCCTAGCAGCTCCACAGGGTTTTATTCCCCAAGAGGGTTTCCCTGGGAACCTTCCTCTGCCCTGGCCTTTGTGCCGGCTCACTGGGAGTTTCTCGGGGGGAATTCTAATTGTCATCGGAAGATCGAAATAGACATCAATCTCCACCTGGATGTTCGTTGTCTTCTAATCCTCATCAATCCTTGTTCCATTTCCCAGGTGAGAGACCTTTTTGTTTCTATGTAATCCTCACACGGGGTCGTTCTGAATGAGATACAGTGAAGTTTTGTTTAAAGTCATAACAGTTATGCCTTTTGGACCAAAGAATGCACCTGCTACATTCCAAAGGATGGTTAATCAGGTTCTGAATGGGATGGAGGACTTCTGCATGGCATACTTGGATGACATTGCAGTGTTCAGCCCTACTTGGAAAGAACATGTTGACCACTTAGGATATGTTTTGCAGGCTCTTGAACAGGCCCATCTGACCATAAAGGCAAGCAAATGTCAAATTGGTCAGAGTAAAGTGGTCTACCTTGGGCATGAGGTAGGAGGAGGTGAAATAAGGCCTTTGCTCAGCAAGATTGAAGCTGTGCAAAATTGGACAACCCCTTCTACTCAAACCCAAGTCAGAGCCTTCCTAGGCCTCACTGGGTACTACAGGAATTTCATTGAGAACTATGGACCTATAGCTTCTCCTCTGAATGTAATCTCCTCTCCAAAATTCCCTAAAAAGGTCAAATGGAACGAAGAGTGCAATCAGGCCTTTGAAAGCCTGAACAAAGCCCTTTGTCAAGCTCCAGTTCTCAGAGCTCCTGACTACCACCAACCCTTCATTGTGCAGACAGATGCTTCTAATATAGGTATAGGTGCAGTCCTCAGTCAACTGGATGAGAAAGGTAGGGAGCACCACATTTGCTTCATCAGTAGGAAACTGAAGGAACCTGAAACAAGGTGGGCAACTATTGAGAGAATGTTTTGCCATTGTGTGGTCTTTGAAGAGGTTTAGACCATACTTGTATGGATCTACTTTCATTATTCAAACAGACCACCAACCCTTGAGATGGTTGATGCAAATGAAAGGGGAAAACCCAAAACTGCTAAAATGGTCAATCTGCCTCCAAGGGTTTGATTTTACCATTGAGCACAGGTCAGGATGTCACCACCAAAATGCTGATGGTCTCTCTAGGATGTTTATAACCGACTAGAGGTAAGAGACTCATCCAGGAGTGGATTAGATCCTCCTGTCCCTTAGTCTGGGGGGAGGGGGGAGAGTGTTAGGGAGAATTCTCATTCTATGGCTAATTTCCCTTACCTATAGAGTCCTCCAGCAGCTTTGCTGGATTTGAAGGTTTTTTTTTTTCTCTTGCTAAGAGTGTGACTCTTTTTCCCACTCTTAAGCATATTTGATATGTGTGTTCTAGGCTATTTCTTTGTGTTTAATGTCTATGGGCTTTTTCTCACCCTCATAGGAACCATCTTTATACACATGTGTTACACAGCACCCTTAGTGCAGTGACACCGGGGTGTCATAGTGACCCCCAAACAAAGACTCCATACCCTGGGACTTACTACTCTCTCGCAGGGCATGTAAAGTCCCCATTGACTTTACTAGTCAATTTTTATGAACTAAACCAGTACACCCCATCTTAGTATGGAGGTACTGGGAAGGGTTAATAGTTTTTCCCTGGTGTTCATTTTCGAGAGGGTACCGTACAGTCCCTCTCTCAAAAGTTTCTGGCTGGTGGCAGTGGTTACTACCAAAAATATTCGACCGCAAATATTTCCCTATGGGATTTTCCCATTGTTCGAGGCTACCACTTTTACTGACAGCCTCTAACATACCGCCGGTTTATTTTATTATTAACTTTACTCCGGTAGGTTTTATTTGGCAGAGCTTTAATATAAGTTCTTTCTCGTGTCTTTCTCTAAACTCCTAACCCAGGTCGGGGATCCTTTGTTCGTCCTTTTGGCAGGCTTCTGCCAAGAAGCCCTCCTTTCGGCGCCACTGAGTCTGGGGTGGATCCATTGTGTGGGAGGGGGAAAAGGACCCCTGGACAGGGTTGCCTCAGCAACCCATGTCGCACTCTGCCCTGATAGGCTGGAGGGTCTCCCGCCAAGAAGACCACTCCACTGTGTGAGTGACAGCTAGGCTATATGAATGGGGAACTTTTTGCATAAAAGCAGGGTCCTGATGACTGGAAGAGCAAGACGTCACCACTGGAACTAAGAAGAAGAAGAGGAGAGAAGCCAAAGACATCTGCAGCGACTGAACCACCGGTGAAGCCCTGCTGCAGCGTCTCACCACTTTTCTCCACACGACGAAAGAAGATATTTATCTGCAAGAGACTTCTTCCCTTGAGCTGGTGGGGCCAACCAGTTTGCCAATCGCCTTCCTGGACCTGCCCTGGTCGAATCGTCAGTACCCCGTACTCGGAGACCGGATAACCAGGCACCCATCCACCCGGACCGCGATTTAAAGGAGCATACCTTTTATTCGTTAGGCAGCACCGTGGCTGGTTTCATCCCTGGGTAGTACAGTAACTCGAACCTTCATCCACGATGAGAGTCTCTCTTCCTCTGCTGGATCCCCTGAACTGCAGGAACTACCAGGAACAACCGCCACCGCAGGAGACTCTTCTTCATTTTAAGGTACATTGTTCCGCCAGGCCGCCCTTTTCGCGTGGTAGTGCTAAAGGTGTTTTAAATCCTTTACCTACCTGTTGGGTTGGCCGCCCCTATCCTCTAACATTGTCTTTCACCTTCTGCATCCACCTTTTCAAAGACTTGACTGCAGCTACAAGAACATTTTTCTACTGGGCCCTTTGCCCTGTACCACTGACTCTGGCACAGGCCAATTGACTCTGGCTGAATTTGTTAGAACTGCCCTCTCTAGATTGCTTATCAACTAGAACTGTGTTGATGCACCTAATTCTTATAACCACCTTTTCCTTCCCACTTTTAAAACTTATGAAGTACCATTTTGCTTGGTTTTCCTTTAAGTATTCTCTATGCTAAAGTACTGCCTTGCCTAAACTTGTTCACAAATTTATGGGAAGTGTTGCTAGGGTGTGTAAGAAGATATTCCTGTATAACTTGTGCTTTCCCTCCCTGGTGAGAAATTGCTAGAGTGCCATTTGTGTTTGGTTTTCACTGTGCCATTTTGCTCAGTTTTCACTCTTGCTCAAACTTGTCTACAATTTAACTAGGGAGTTGTGTATACTTTTCTTGACTGATTTTAACTTGCTTTATTGACTGGAATTAATGTGTTGAACTAGAAGTGTGTAAAATAAATATATGTATTCTTTTTAATACAAAGCTTTGGTCAGTGTTTCCTTGTGCCATAGTACTGTAGCCCTATTGTGTAAACCCTGAATACTGCTCATCTCCCTCTTGAGATAAGTCTGACTGCTTAGCCACAGCTACCAACTAAATCTTTGTGGTGCAGACTGATACCAAAGGGGATTTATTGTTCATACCTGTAGTCTTAATCTTCTGTAGTGCTCCCTAAGGGAACTGCACAGGATTCTGCCTAACTGGCAGTGGTCTGGAAAGCGCTCAGAGTACTGTATCCAGACAATTCCGAAATGGGAGCTATAATGGCAAAAAAGATGCAGGAAGGGGACGATCCACTTGTTTACATTCAAAATTTCCAAGAGCAGTGGGCCTTGGAGACACGGGAATCTTGGGGAAAATCTATACCTGTATTTTATCATATATTGTGCCATGGGCTGCCAGACACCGTGCAGAAGCAGCTCAAGAAATCGGTGGGCATGGAAGCAAAGCCATGGTCAGAAATACAGTTGACCATTGCGCATTATTGCAGGCTTTTGCAAGAGAAGAATCGAAAGAAAGATGATTTTAGGAAAGTGAAGAGGCAAAGTTAGTGCAGAAAAATCTACCCAGGTACGCCATTGAAGGGGCAATGCGGACTAGTGGAGACAGGTTGGGTTCACAGCAAGCAGCGAACATGCCACAGGTGAATAACCAAAGGCAGTTTGATCAAAATAATAGTGGATTTGCACCACGGGGAAGGGGTGGCTTTCGAGGGAAGGGGCTTCCAGAATAATCAGGGAGGCTAGCAGAATAATCAAAGTGGGTTTCAAAACACGCAGAATGATAATCAAGGCATGCAGGAGGGACAAATTAGAAGACCTCCACCTATATGTTGGACATGTGGTACAACAAGGCACATTTCTCGCACATCTAGAAGTGTCATGTGCCGCATTCTCAGCTGGCGCCTTTGGCCCCGTTGTCGCTTACGGGCTTCCTGATTCCCGTCACGCTTGACGGTGCGTTTCACTAAGCGGTCTAGTCTCGTCACTAAGCGGTCTAGTCTTTCTCCGCTTGGTCCACCGTAACGTTATTTAGCCACTCCTCTCCCTTGGTTCAGCCTGTTGCAACCTTCCACGGTCAGCTGCTTTTCCTCGCTGCCGCGGTCTTGCTACACGCTGTTTACCTCTTGCTCCTTGAGCCTTTCCCTTCGTTTTTCCTTTCCTCTCCCGGCTTTTCTCCGGTCCCCGTTCTTCAGAACTCTTCCTCCTTCCTCCCTTCTCTCCCTCGTTCCCGACTTTCTACTTCTCGTTGGTGTACTATTCATTTCCGGTGTTGTTGGAGTTTACGTTCCCGGTGCTTCCTGTTTGCTGCCTTCTCCCATTCTCTCGTCTGCTTTCTATGAGCCCAGCTGCCATCAGGATACCTGCCGGTCCTAGGTTTTTTTTGCCTATTCTGGCTTTTTTTCCCCTTTTTGTCCCTCCTGGGAGGGGGACACGGTCAGGGCATATTTACACGCCCTCATTGTGACTTCCTCTTGTGGGAGACACGCTCAGCCTCGAAAAAAAGAAAAGGATTATAAGGCACACCGAGCGCTCAGCCCAGTAGAGGAGGATTCCGACTCCACAGGTGAGGAGGTTGAAGAGATAAAGAGGGGAACTGAAATTGTATTAGAAGCCAGTGCTGACAAGAAGTCAAGGAATCGTGCAGAATGGGAAATTCTCAAGAGGGGGGACTACAAACTCACCTGCATATTCGAAGCAGAATGGAGATGGATTTGCTCAGAATCAATCAGTGCAGCAGACACAAGCGCCGAGAGTGCAGCAAGACTTTAAAACGCAGCAGTCAACTATGAGTCCTCCACAAGGGTAGTCACCCATGTAGATACAGCAGAGCACAAACACGGGACAATTAATGACTCCTAATATAGGGGTACCACTGTTGATGGAGGAAATCCTTTCACAGGAACAGGGATGAGAATGTATCCACAATAGGACAGCTCAATGGGAGACTTTATGTGTTTGATACTATCTATAACGCCTAATCCTCAAGAGGAACCAAGGGTTGACGTTAATATAGGAGGCAAATCCTTTTTGTTTTTAGTAGACACTGGTGCAACATGCTCATGTATACGAGGGGGGAAATGTCTGGAAATGCATTGAATACTGAAGTGTTCACAGGAGCTACAAGCAGAGTTCCTTTTACTGACGCATTGCCAGTCTCTATAGAAGAGTGTGACATGTCTGTGCCATTATTGTATTCGAGGCAGACACCTGCCAATATGGAAGGTTGAGATTTAATGACCAAGTTGAACATGACGATTGTGTTCACTGATGAAGGCATCATTTGCTCAACACCAGGAATGCATTATTTAAACGTGAGTGAATTTATTATGGCATTTGCAGAACAAGTGGTCATATACGAGCAGTACCATTAGAACCAAATGTTTTTCACTATGGGTTACGCATTCGGTTAACATGGCTGTCAGGTTTAGTGGGTAAAACTGTTAGAATACCTGTTGAATTTTTGTTTAGGCCAAAGATACCTATTGATGAAGAGGAAGGACGAGTCTTTCCTTTGGAATTACAAGCATCTATAGTACAAGGGGAATTAGCTTTGATGGAGTTAATTATGACGGCAGACAATGGTCCACAGTGATTGCCATTGGGGAAGGTTACAGATTGACTGAAGTCACTGATGAGCATATGTTTAGAGATCATCCATCAGATGACAAAGTAATATTTGAGATGGGTATTACTTATTGGGTGAGAGCAATTAAACATGAGGTTCCTCAGAAAAATGATGTTAGCACGAAAGCGCCCAGAGTATTTTGATGAGGACATGGCGAAAGTGCCAGTCTCATTATGGACAAAAGGCCCCTATGACGTAGGACTATTGAAGGGGGCTGGGGGAAGTGAAGATTAAATTAAAACCACGAGCAATTTTACCTCGAGCACGAAAGTATCGCATGTCTTGAGAGGCAGATGAAGGTATTTTTAAGACGATATCTGCTATGATGGAACAGGGCATCTTAGTGACGTCAGAGTCACTGTGTAATACCACAATTTATCTGATTAAAAAAGGGGAAGGGGGGTTGTGGCATCTAATTCAAGATAGGAGACCGATTAAACAGATTGTAGAGGCCGAGTTCCCTCTAGTTCCTAATCCAGTGACAATCTTATGTAATATCCCTGTTAAGGCATGATATGTCACTGTGATTGTCTTGACAAATGCATTTTACTCAATCCCATTGCATAAGGATTTGCAAGATCTGACGTCATTTACGTTCAGACAAACTCGCCTGAAAAGCACTCGTTATCCACAGGGGTACTGTGAGTCCCCATCGATTTTCAATAGGGTCCTACAGATGGACTTAAGTAATAGTGATTTAGAAAGTGTTGTGCTGCAGTACGTGGATGACATATTGGTCTGTAGCACATCAGCGGAAGAGTGCAGACGGAATTCAATCCAGCTAATGATTATCCTTGCAGACAAAGGATATAAAGTAGACAAGAGAAATTGCAGTATTGTCAAGAGGAAGTGCTTTACATAGGCCAGTTAGGTTACTCCTGAGAGGACTGACTCTATTTTAAAAACAGCAAAGTCACTCACAATAAAGCACATGCAGATATTTTTGGGACTGTGTAAATATTTGAGATTGTGGGTCTTTGATTACAGTTCATAGATAAGGCTCTTGTTGCATGCTCTGAAGAAAGCAAAGGTGAATCAGTAAAACATTGTTTGGACTGAGGACATGGAAGAAGGGTTTGATGAGTTGAAAAAGGCAATTTGCACTGCGCCAGTTTTGGGAATTCCCAATTATGCGGAGGAATTCTTCTTATTTGCGCACACGAATGGCACTGTTATGACAGCTGTACTCACACAGAGATCCACATTGGGGTATAAGCCCCTTGCATATTACAGTGAGATTCTAAACCCAGTAATGAGAGGTCACTTACCGTGTGAATAATCTTTGGCAGCCGCCACAATCGCCATTGTGAAGGCTGCTAGCATAGTGATGGGGTGTTCCATGACATTATTTGTTGAGCATGCAGTAGTTGCCATTTTGGAAAAACCTAAAGGTACGTTGACTTCTCAAAGGGCTTCTGCCTTGTTAGGCAGAAACCTGTGCAGTTCCCTCTGGGACCACTGCAAAAGATTTAAGACTACAGGTGTTTGGCAGTAAACCCACTTGGTAGCAGTCTGTACCACACAGATTCACTTAGTAGCTGTGGCTGAGCAGTCAGACTTCCCTCAAGAAGAGTTAGGCAGTATACAGAGTATTCACAATAGGTCAAAAGAACACAGTAGAACAAGTAAACACTGACCAGGGCTTGGTGTAAAAGAGATATCATTATTTATTTAAAACCACATCTAGAAAAACACACAGGCACTAATAGTAAGCAATTCAAAAACACGGTCACTAAAAGATATACACTCACTTAAAAGAATATTACACAAGTCTTAAGTAAAGCCCCACTTATTTTCAGACAGCGGTGAGCGCTTAACGCAGATGGCACTCTAATAATTTGTTTAAAAAGGGAGAGACAAGCAGAGAATAAATTGAAACAGGTCCCAACACTTTTACAAGAACACAACAAGAGAGGAAGGCAAAGTAAAACCGTGAAGTTAGAGTTCAATAGGCTGGATCCACTTTAAGAGGATCAAACGAAATGTGTCCAAGGTCACACGGTTGCAGTGCACAAAAGTCTTGAAACGGTTCAAAAAGGAGTTGGACCAAAGAAAGGGACCAGTTAGAAGGTCAAGGCGGCCAGCCCAGTCCAGAAGGTTAAGGGATTATTATTACCTTGTAGCAATCTTTAGAAAGAGAGGCCTGACGGACACGGTACCTTAAAGTGGTGAGAATACTCCAGCGGGGGCAGTTGTTCCTGGCAGCGGATGCAAGTCAGTGCTTCGTCCGGGGGAAGAGAGGATCTCGTCGGGGAGGAAGACAGGAGTCTGTTGCACTGCCAGGGAAGGAACCAGCTGCAGAGTTTCTCAGGTAAAAGGAGCGGTCCTTTGATTCGCGGTCCAGTGGTAAGTGGCTATCCGGTTGCCGGGGTGCTTGGCACGGGCAATTCAACCACAAGCCGGTCTGGGGTGCAAAGAGAAGAAAGTAAACTGGTTGTGCCCACCAGTCAGGGGAAGAAGCCTCTCCAGCCGGGAGATCTTCTCTTTCGTTGGGAAGTGGTGAGTCGGTTCCGCAGGGCTCCACCGGTGGTGTCGTCGTGATAGGTCGGCTCAGCTTCTCCCTCATCGGATTCTCAGGTCCTGTGGCGACTTCTGAAGTTCCAGTCCCCAAAGCCCTGCTTTTATGCAGCACACCCCCATTCACTCAGCCTAGCTGTCTATCAAACATGCTAAGAGGTGAGCCGGCCGGCTCACCACTTGGGCCAATCACACAAGAGTGCGACTTGAGTTACCAAGGTAACTCAGTCCAGGGTGCCTAAAACCCCTCCCACACCCACTGTGATACCCAGACAGAGTGGCACCACTTTTGGAGGCTTCTGTGGAGAAGCCCGCCAAAAAGTGGAACAAAGGGCTTGACTTGGGTTGGAGTCACAGAAGAGAACACAAACGCCATTTTAGAATCGAGTCCTGGCAGAAAATACCAACCGGCGAATTAATATTAATTAAGTAAACCGGCGGTATGTTCGAGGCTAGGAGAATAAAATAATTAAAGTTGGTAGCCTCGAACAATGGGAAAATCCCATAGGAATATATTCGCGGTCGAATATAAAAAGTAGTATCCACTGCCACCAGCCAAAATTCGATCAGGGGGGACGGAGACGTGCCCCCTCGACTAACAGACCCCGAGGCAATGAAATTGCCCCGACCGGTACGTCCACAATTTGATGGTTTGTACTGGTTTCTGTTAATAATTTGGACTAGTAAAGCCAATGGTGACTTTACATGCCCTGGGAGACAGTAGTCAGCCCCAGGGTATGGAGTCTATGGTGTGGTGTCATTATGACACCCCTGTGTCACTGCACAGAGGGTGCTGTGTGACCTCATAGCCCATAAAATACATTAACAGTCAAAGGAACACCATAAATCATGTCCAAGAGTGGGAGAAAAAAGAGTCTCACTCTTGGCAGGAGAAAAAAACAAACTCCATAAATCCAGCAAAGCTGCTGGGGGACTCACTAGGTTAGGAAATTCAGCCTAAAGAGAGAATTCTCCCTAACATGTTTATGAGGTAGTCATATTGAATCTGGCGATTAAAATAGTCTGATGCAGAATAGTGAATCCTGCCATGTTTGTAGCAGAACCACTGGCAGAAGGCGAGCATGCACATGATTGCTCGAACTATGAGGAATTCTATGATGTTCTCCCGAGGGTGAAGGAAAATGCATTGGAAGCTGGGGAGATTCTATTTATTGACGGTTTTTCGAGAATTGATCAAAATGATGGACAGAGATATACAGGTGCCACTGTGGTGAAGCACACAGCCAATGGGGAATTTGAAGTACTGATAAGTGGATGGTTGCCTTCTCACTTTTCAGCAGAAGCTGCAGAATTAGTGGCGCTGATTATCGCGCTTGAGAGACACACAGACCAGGAAGTGTACAGTGACTCCGCCTATGTGACGTCAAGAGTACACGCAGGGCTAGCACGTTGAAAAGGAACGGATACCTCGGAGCGGATAGCACTCCAGTGCAACATGCAGCCTTATTGGACAGACTCATTAGAGCACTACAACTCCCAGTAGCCATCGCAGTCATTAAGTGCGCAGCACATACTAAAAGGGCAGACTTTATCTCGCATGGAAATCAAAAAGCAGGTGAGGAAGTCAAGCGAATTGCATGTTCAGAAATGATTATGTCATTTGATACGCCTGATGTGAATGAAATTGTGGTGGTGATGATGAGTATGCCTAACTGTTATAATATCTTATCTAGGACTCAGCTAGAAGAGATCCAAGGGTAAGCGCCTCAAGACGAAAAAGACTTGCGGATACGGAGAGGGTGTTCTTTAAACCCCTCTGAAGCATTGTGGCAACAAGACAGCACTGGTAAACCGGTGATGCCTGTAGCCTTATTAAGGGTGGCATTGGAACAGCTACACTACCCTGCGCATGTTACTAGAGAGACCCTCGCCGCAACTATTGCAGAATATTGGTATGTTCTGAATATAGTAGAACACTGCATTTTATGTAGTAAATTGTATCGTATGTCAAACGTTTACTGCTGGGCACACATTGCACATAATTAGAGAAGTTATTCCAAGACCTAATGGTCCCTTTCAGCATTTGCGTATCGACTATGTCGACATGCTGCAAGTATGTAATGGATATAGATATATGATAGTGGTAGTATGTGCCTTTCCAAGGTGGATTGAAGCTGGACCATCTACACATCCAGATTCCACCTGTGCATCCACATTTTTTAGTACGAGAAGTGTTTCCTAGATGGGGAATATATGAAGTATTGAGATCAGATAATGGCCCTCATTTTATTAATGAAGTCTTTGAGCAAATAAGCCTGTTGTTTAGTATAAAGCACAAGTTTTCATCGGTGTAGCGAACAGTGTCTGTGAGAGACTCAACAGCTTGCTTAAAGCGAGAATAGCCACATTGAAACTTACCCTGAAGAAAGGATGGTTGCATTGTCTACCACTGGCATTGTATACATTGAGAAATCAGCCAGGTTCAGACCACCATCTTACTCCCCATGAGATAGTGACAGGGAGGTGAATGAGGACACCTCTCACACCTCCGTCTAGAACTAGAAGTGATGCGCAGCAGACAGCAGAATTGTTAGGAAAGGAGCTACGTGATTATCTTACGTGTATGACTTCAAGTATCTCTGCCATTTCAGATCAGCTCAAGCGGAAGGGGTGTGGGGCAACTCGGAACACAGAAGGAGATGTTACAGCAAACCAAGTTAAAGAGCTATGTCTTCCCAAACATTTCCCCAGAGATGTGGTCTTAATCTGCAACTTCACTAGAAGGTGGCACAAGCCGTGTTTCAACGGCCCCTTCATAGTGGAGGATGTTACACCGTCTGCAGTCAAGGTAGAAGGCAGACAGCTTGGATATTTCCTGGAGACATGAAGATCTATGCTGGAGAAACCCCTTCACTCCCACACCCAACGGAAGTAAGCATCGGGGAAGAACCACAGCATGTGCAGACTAGGTCTATGACGAGGAAGAAGGACGCAGAAGCTGTTGAATAAAAATAAAGAGTTCATGGGACTGTGGCTTATTTTGGGACACTCTTTTCAGTCACTAAAAAAAGGAGTTGAGAGAAGCTGTTCTGGAGCCACAGGAGTTTGCTGACATTGGACTGAGACATGCTTAAATCTCGAGCATAAAGGAGAGCATGCCAGATTTGGAGTTCCTTTTTGACGACTGCAAGAATGAGCAGTTCCCTGATTCCTTTCTTACTAAATTTCTTTTCGGAGGGGCTTATGATGGTGCCCAATGACAACGTTTCACAGATCGTTCTTGCAGTTTTTCTGTTCATTTTGTGCGCTTACCCTGTGCTTGTGGGGAGAACGACTAGTGTTCATCTATTCTTGCAAGATCCTAAGAATGGTCCAATTATGAGGAGATTGCTTGCAGCTATCAATGGGCAAATTCTTCAGCTTCCTGAGTACAGTGGGGAAAACGCAAATGCCCCCATCACCAGAGTATGCACATAGACTGGTCTCTTTGGTGTTTACTTTTTGATTTAGGAATGCCTGCATCTTGTTGGGAGACAAACTGATATCAGAACCTTCCTGAGAGATCAGAGAAACAATGCAGCACTCAATGACATCCTGAGAGACATCATAATACTAGTGAATTCGTACTCAGAGAACGCTGAGAACTGAATGAGACTTTCAAGGGAGAAGACCCAAACACCTACTAGTTGAGGAACTTTGTTGCATGCTGAAGGAGAATCTTCATTTCATCTGGTAACAGGCCAATTCGTGGTCTCCACTGGGAACTTTTGTTCATCATCGTATAGCCAGCTGTAGCTGATCGGGGAACTTGTGGACCCGACCCAGCAGCTTCCAGAAGTAGTGCATGATGTTGCCTGATTTAAATTCTGTTTTTCCTTCCTTAAAATAAAATGGGTGGCATCAATAGCAACTTTGTCATCTCAGATCACGAGAGACGTCCACTTGTGCACAAAGCTAATGCTGCAAAAAGCAGGCGTTAAAGTGTGAATCAGGCGTTAAGGGATAACGGCGCCGACGGCGCCGTTAAACCCTTAACGCCTGACTTGTAATGAGGGCCATGGTATCAGTATATGAAAGAAGTGGGAAGGAGGACCTCAAAGGAGGAATGCTCTCCTGCCTTATAGCATGGGGAAGTCTAAGATCTTCATAGCTATTGAAGTAGACGTCCAGACAGCACATTGTCTTTCACACATAGCATTCTGTCATACAAGAGGCCAGTTGATGGGCCAAGATGCCTATCTCAAATGGGCAACTAAATGGACAGATCCAGATGAAAATGATTATGTCCAGGATACAAAGACAAGGCTAAGAGTTCATACTAAGAATCTCGTGATCAGATATGAAAAGCCTGGAGTGAAAGGAGCTGGAATCAGATGGGAAGTAAACAAAAGACTTGAGAGTCCAGGAAAATCTGCAGACGACATTCGAATTTAGAAAACCAGAGGCCAGATGCAGATTTGGGGATCAGTGTTATCACCAGATGGCTGGGAAGAAAGAATGGTTATCTGCAGAGCATAGATGGTAGTTGATCCTCCTGAATCAACTATTTGAAATGCACAAGTGCCGTGCAAGCCATGCCTGGGTCGAAGACAGTGGAGGACCCTTGCAGATAGTGCCTTTGGAAAGTGCAAAGCTGTGCTTCAGAAACAATGGCACAAGAAGAATTGGAGAGAATCACAACTGTGACCATATCTTTGAGGCATCAGGAATCAACATTGGGACAGCAGTGATCATGGATCCCTATTGGGCATGTGGATCCAGAGCATATATGAGGCTACCCAAAGATTGGGGAGGAATATGCACACTGGTGAATGTTCATGTTCTGTCACAGGTTTCGTGTTTTCTCACCTGTTTATGTTGCCTTGCGGGATCCTTCGCCGGGGTTTTCTTCCGTGCTGTTCGGCTCTTGTATAAACCCGCTCGGCCGTCGTCGGATTCTAGGATTCGTTCAGCTTCTTCGTCCGGGATCAAGGAAACTCCAGGAAGACCAGGAAGGAAGAGTGCACCCGGGGGAGGTGTGCGTGGACCGTGGAAAGAACATGTACAAGGAAAGGGAAGGAGAAGGAGAGGGTCTGGGAATTAGAGCAGCAACTCAGTTCCAGGGGCACAACGCGACGCACGTCTAGCCTCAGCTAACGATAGCGTTGAGACGCGCGGAGCCGCAGGGGCGTGGTTAATTTATGGAACGTGCTGCATGGACGTAAAGGTCGATAGACCGCGTTCTGCGAATACGGCCATGTTGGGTGTACTACAGCGAGTAACCCCCGACGTGCCAGGGACCAGGAGGACCAAAAGGGGCGTGATCGATGGATCATGACAGCATGTCCCCTTCTAAAACACGTTCCACCGGGTTTGCCTGGATGTATTAGATGGAATTTTCTGAGCAATCTGGGGGAGTTTAGGTTTGAGACTGGTTCCCAGGTACGTTCACTGGGTGGATAGCCCTTCCATTCCACCAGGTATTGAAGTTGTCCTTGTCTATATCTGGAGTCACATATTCGAGACACTTCATATTCTAGCTGGTCATTGACAACCACAGGACTGGGTCTAAGATTAGTCCGGGTGATTTGGATGTAAGGCTTCAATAGAGATTTGTGAAAAACTGGATGGATTCTCTTCCAGGAGTCTGGTAGTTTAAGTCGAAAGGCCACAGGGTTAATGACTTCTTTTATAGGAAAGGGCCCATAATATCGAGGAGCCAACTTATTCGATCGGAGATGTCGGGGCAGTAGCTTTGACGATAGCCATACTTTATCCCCAATGGTGTAAGAAGGCCCTGGCTTCTCCTCGAATCTGCATAGTGCTTAGTTTGGATCTGTGCTCTTTCTAGATGTTCCTTGTCTTCTCTCTGTACATTGATGAGTGTTTCAATCCAGGAATCGACTGTTGGAACTGGTGTAGGATGCGGAAGGACTGAAGGTAGTACCGCAGGGTGGAATCCATGGCTGCAGAAAAAGGGCTGGTCTTAACAGTCGAATGGTCCGAGTTGTTGTAGGCGAATTCTGCCACTAGTATCAGAAGCGACCAATCATCCTGGACCTTAGTAGAAAAACAACAAAGGTATTGTTCCAGGGTTTGTGTCAGGAACTCGGATTGGAAGGTCTGAAAACGCTGGAGGCATAGGCATTGATTGCCGTATGCGTGTTCCAGTCCTCACCCAATATGGCGGACGAGTCCTTATATTCTGACTACTCCCACCAACCGACGCGTTGTATCTGTTTACCAACGCTGCGGCTTGTGAGGAATCTTCGTCCGTGTTGTTCGCTAGCTTCCTTCCTTCTTTTGCCTTTTTCAGCCCTCCTAATCCTACTTCAGCGGAACATCTACTTCCCCGTTTCCGTTCGTATTCTCTATTCCCTTCTGTTTCCGAGCCCACTACCGTTTCTATCCTCTACCGCCTCCTGGCATTCCAGCCTTTTTGTTTGTTACTTACTTCCTACTTTCTACTTACCTTGCTTCCTCCTATCAGTCCGGTCCTACGTTTTGCTTGGATTCTTGTCTTTTTGCCTTATCTTTCTGCTTCGGGTTACTCTGTTTTTACGGCGCCTTGCTAAATTCTGCAGCCGGTCCCGGCACCTAATTTTCACTTACTGAGTCTCTCGCTCCGTAAGCATCTTCCTGTCTGCCTACCTCAGTGCTTCTAGTTCTGTTCTTGTTACTAGCGCTGACTGTCTCTCTCTCTCCTTCTCTCCGTTCTACTTTCTCAATCACCTTTCCAGTCAGATTTATCATTTGGCATCTTTCTATTTTTGGAGCTTCCACTTCCAGCAATTCACCAGACTCCAGTCCGAACTCTAAGGAGTAATAGAGCCACAAACAAACGTACCCTTGAATTCGACCAACGCTGACTGCCTTCCGGTTCAAGGAAGAGAATTACAGCCATTTGAACCCATCTGAAGATACAGGGTTTTTTCTGCCTTTGTGCTTTTTCCTTTGATTTTAGGGCTGGCCCCCCAGGGTTCCCCGCGGACAGGGTTCCTTCTCTGCCAAGGTGGCCTCCGGAGGGGCCAGACCCTACCTGCACGAAAAGAAGATCAGGACACCCAAGAAAGAGACTCCCACTACACGAAAGGAACGAAAGAAGACCGAGACCATCCCAATAGAGTATACCTCAGAGGAGTCAGGTGAGGAGGAGGGGGAGGAAGTTCTTAAACCTGACAGCATACAACGCCCAGGACCCACCATGGCGTCGTTGGAACAATATCAAGAACTGGTGGCAGCCATGCAGAATCTAACTATGGAGGTCCAGGCCCTGAGAACAGAAAATATCGCCCTCAGACAACAGGTTGTGATGCATTGTGACGACCGCAGAGACTTGCCTACAATGCCTCTATCCTTTGGCAAGTATGATGGTCACCCAGGATGAATGAAGGAGTTCCTCGATGCGTGTAAGGTATATTTTGCCTTTCGTAGCCACGCCTACGAAACTGCTCGATCCAAGGTTGGGTTTATCATAGCCAATCTAACAGGAAATGCACTTTCATGGGCTACGCCATTTGTAACCAGTAACAAACCAATATTAGATGACTACGATCGTTTTACGGAGGTGTTTAAGGAACGATTCGACAGACCTGAAGTATTTTACTCTTCTTTAGAAGCAATCTTAGATGTCGAACAAGGAAACACTGACGTCCAAACCTATCTCTCCCGTTTCCAGAGACTGGCAGCCAAGGCGGACTGGCCGGATTCCGCCCAGCAAACCATTTATAGACGCGGCCTTCATGAAGAGATTAAGGATGAGCTAGCTCGAGTAGCCCGACCTGCGCCTTTCCAGGACCTAGTGACATTGTCTCTTTAGATAGAGTTTCGTTTGAAGGAAAGACGATCAGAAAGAAGAAGAACCAGAGGCACTTCTAGACCAACCCCTCTACCCTCTTCTAATCCTCCGACCAGGTCTTCTCATCCCACTGATGAACCTATGCAGATCGGAACAACCCAAGGACCATTAACGCAGGAAGAGAGAAAGAGAAGAAGAGAGTCTGGGTTGTGTATGTAATGCGGCTCTTCAAAGCACTTATTAAGAGACTGTCCTGAAGTACCTCCTCGAAGACAGGGAAACTTCAACCCCCGATCTACAGCAAGGGAAGTTTCGGGGGAGGTCTCAAACACCCTTGCAACCATACAAGAGCAGTAAACACTCCTGAGGATAACAGTTTGATGGTGTTCCGAGTCCACCTTTGGCTAACAGAGGCCGGTCCCACTGAGGTATTAGCTATGCTTGACTGTGGAGCAGCAGGGAACTTCATTGACTCCAAGTGGGCAGCAGAACATCTTGTCTCCACTAGAACTAAGACCGCACCTATCCCAGTGGAAGGGGTTGATGGTAGACCCTTGTCGTCTGGGCCGATAACCAAGGAGACAATCCCTTTGAGAATGAGGTTAAGCCACCACGAGGAGTTTCTGGTCTTCGATCAGATCCGAGCAGCCCATTTTCCATTGGTCATCGGTATTCCATGGTTAAGGAGGCACAACCCTCACATTGATTGGACCGCCAACAAGGTACACTTCGATTCCCAGTTCTGTAAATCACACTGTTTTGAATTACCTTTGGTCTCAAAACCCCCAGAGTCTTCCATAAGCAGAATCCCAGAACTGATCACAGTTGCTTCTGTTCCTCTCCACTATCAGGAATACTCGGAGGTGTTCCTGGATACCATACCCCGACAACTCCCACCGCATAGAGCTGAGGACTGCTGCATTGACCTAACACCAGATGCAGTGGTACCCTTTGGAAGGATGTATCCACTGTCGTTACCGGAGAGGAAGGCATTAAGGGATTACCTCGACGCAAACATACAAAACGGACTCATCCAAGAGTCCAAGTCTGCCTGTGGAGCTTCCTTGTTCTTTATTCCAAAGAAAGACTCGGCAGAACTACGCCCTTGCATAGATTACAGGGGTTTGAACAAGGTCACCATACGGGATAGATACCCCATGCCCTTGATTCGAGATATTCTGGAGGCGGTTCAAGGAGCGGAATACTTTACAAAGCTTGACTTAAGAGGAGCTTATCACCTTCTGAGAATAAGACAGGGGGACAAATAGAAGACAGCGTTCCGTACCCCTTTCGGACTCTTCGAGTATAGAGTGATGCCGTTTGGCCTAGTAAATGCTCCAGCAGTATTTCAAAGATACATGCACAAGGTTTTTTCTGATATGCTATTTGTATCCGTGGTAGTGTATCTGGATGATATTCTTATCTTCTCTAAGACACTTTCAGAACACAGATCACTGGTCAGACAGGTCCTACGGCGTCTTCAATCCCATCAGTTGCTGGTTAAACCGGAAAAATGCATTTTTGAATCCACTTCCGTGTCCTACTTGGGATTCATTTTGTCCAACGAAGGTATCGAAATGGATGCTAACAAGGTAAAGGCGATCACTGAGTGGAAGAATCCAGTTAACATCAAGGAGCTGCAGAGCTTCTTAGGATTGGCCAATTTTTATCGGAGGTTCATTCCCAACTTTTCCAACAAGTTGTTACCTCTGACCTCTTTATTGAAGAAGGGTGTTAAGTTCATCTTTGGCAATGAACCCCAAAGGGCGCTCCAATATCTAAAGAAATGTTTTTCTACCGCAGCCATCCTAGTCCAACCGGATCAGACCAGACCTTACATTCTGGAGACGGACGCCTCTTCAGGAGCAGTAGGGGCAGTCCTACTTCAAGGGCAGGAAGATGGATATGAACACCCTGTAGCTTATTACTCTAAGACGCTTACCTCTAGCGAATGCAACTATTCTGTTATCGAGAAGGAGCTTTTGGCGATTAAATTGGCCTGCCAAGAGTGGAGACATCTACTACAGGGAGCTAACCGTCAATTTACCATTTGAACGGATCATCATAACCTTCGGGTCTTGCAACAGATGGAATGTTCCAACGCCAGACATGCCAGATGGGCATATTTCTTTTTACAGTATGATTTTGTGATTACATACATACCAGGAACAGAGAATAAGAAGGCCGATGCCTTGTCAAGAAGTCTGGGGGAAGAATCTGGTTCCTACAAGGGACATGAACTTATTTTCCCAAACCTTACTGTGTTGGCTTCTACGGTTTCCTTTCTACGAGATCTGGTACCACAGTATCAGATGTGCACCGAGTTTCCATCTAAGGTGAATCAAGACAAGGACGGATTGTACTTCTATGAAGGTGCACTCTATATTCCGACCAAGAAGCTACAGGAACAGATACTGTCCTGGTGTCATGATACGCCCTTAACCGGGCACTCAGGTATTAGGAAAACATATGATCTCCTACAGAGAGGTTTCTGGTGGTCAACCCTAAGAAGTGATGTAAACCAGTACATTTCTACTTGTTCAGTCTGTGCCTCTAACAAGCACCAAACTGGAAGACCCCTAGGATTGTTGCAGCAGCATTCCTTACCGGGCCGTCCCTGGGAGCAGATATCCACCGATTTTATAGTAGACCTCCCTTCATCCTATGGCAGGACAGTAATCATGGTGACCATCGACTCATTCAGCAAATTGGCCCATTTTTCAGCTTTCAAACAGATACTGTCTGCCTCAGAGATGGCAGCAACCTTTCTCCAGGACATTGTCCGTTTACATGGTTTACCCAGAACCATCGTGTCGGACAGAAGACCCCAATTCACATCAAAATTTTGGACCTCTCTCTGCCAAGTTCTGGGTAGTCACAAGGCTCTCTCCTCGGGATATCACCCGCAGAGCAATGGACAAACAGAAAGGTTAAACGCCAGCCTAGAACAATATCTCCGATGCTTCTGCAGTCCTCAACAAGAAGAATGGTATTGTTTTCTCCCTCAGGCCGAATTTGCCTATAATAACGCCCTGCATACCTCTATCCAGATGAGTCCCTTCTATTGTACTTATGGGTTCCCTCCCCAACACTTACCCTGGCTCAATTCTCCTTCTACCAAGATCCCAGCTCTTGACAGAGTTCTACAGGACCTAGAGGAGGTACACAGATTAGCCAAAGAAGCTCATCAAGCTAGTCAACTTACGCAAAAGAAATGGGCAGACAAGAGACGTAGTGGCAATCCAGCATGGATGGGTTCAAAGGGGTAAATTTTCCTCTCGCTTCCTTGGACCATTTCCAATATTACAGCAGATAAACCCTGTGGCATTCAAGCTCAAGCTACCGGAATATCTCAAAAGGGTGCACCCAGTCTTCCACATCTCCCTTCTGAAAGAACATAAGGAGGACCCTTTCAAGAGACCCGTATTCAGAGGGCGTACTCAAGTGTCTCCTATTCCCGAAGAATATGAAGTGTCTCATCTAGTGGATTCCAGATACCACAAAGGACGATTGTACTATCTGGTTCACTAGAAGGGTTATCCGGTAGAAGAGCGGACTTGGGAACCAGTGAGCCATGTCCATGCCCCACTGCTAGTACAACGATTTCACCGACTTCATCTGGGTAAACCTGGGGGATCCCCGAGAAGAAGGGGGTATACTGTCAGGAACTCGGATTGGAAGGTCTGGAAACGCTGGAGGCATAGGCATTGATTGGTGTATGCGCGTTCCAGTCCTCACCCAATATGGCGGACGAGTCCTTATATTCTGACTCCTCCCACTAACCGACGCGTTGTATCTGTTTACCAACGCTGCGGTTCATGAGGAATCTTCATCCGTGTTGTTCGCTAGCTTCCGTCCTTCTTTTGCCTTTTTCAGCCCTCCTGTTCCTACTTCAGCGGAACGTCTACTTTCCCGTTTCCGTTCGTATTCTCTATTCCCTTCTGTTTCCGAGCCCACTACCGTTTCTATCCTCTACCGCCTCCTGGCATTCCAGCCTTTTTGTTTGTTACTTACTTCCTACTTTCTACTTACCTCGCGTGCTCCTATCAGTCCGGTTCCGGTCCTACGTTTTGCTTGGATTCTTGTCTTCTTGCCTTATCTTTCTGCTTTGGGTTACTCTGTTTTTACGGCGCCTTGCTAAATTCTGCAGCCGGTCCCGGCACCTAATTTTCGCTTACTGAATCTCTCGCTCCGTAAGCATTTTCCTGTCTGCCTACCTCAGTGCTTCTAGTTCTGTTCTTGCTACTAGCGCTGACTGTCTCTCTCCTTCTCTCCGTTCTACTTTCTCTTTCACCTTTCCAGTCAGATTTATCATTTGGCATCTTTCTATTTTTGGAGCTTCCACTTCCAGCAATTCACCAGACTCCAGTCCGAACTCTAAGGAGTAACAGAGCCACAAACAAACGTACCCTTGAATTCGACCAACGCTGGCTGCCTTCCGGTTCAAGGAAGAGAATTACAGCCATTTGAACCCATCTGAAGATACAGGGTTTTTTCTGCCTTTGTGCTTTTTCCCTGATTTTAGGGCTGGCCCCCCGGGGTTCCCCGCGGACAGGGTTCCTTCTCTGCAAGGTGGCCTCCGGAGGGGCCAGACCCTACCTGCACGAAAAGAAGATCAGGACACCCAAGAAAGAGACTCCCACTACACGAAAGGAACGAAAGAAGACCGAGACCATCCCAATAGAGTATACCTCAGAGGAGCCAGGTGAGGAGGAGGGAGAGGAAGTTCTTAAACCTGACAGTTTGATTCACTCGTTCTGTGACTCCATTGGTTTGGGGATGATATCCTGAGGAGAGGGCTCGTTGGATTCCTAGTATCCTGCAGAGGTGTTTCCAAAATTGAGAGATATACTGTGGTCCTCTGTCCGATATAATCTTGGAAGGAAGTCCATGCAGTCGGAAGATGTGTTCGAGGAAGATTCCAGCAAGTTCTGACGAGGATGGCAACTTATACAAAGGTGTAAAATGGGCCATATGAGTGAACAAGTCAATGGTGACCATGATAGTGGTGTACCCTCTGGATGGTGGTAATTCTACAATAAAATCTGTAGCGATGACTTCCCAAGGTCTTGTTGGTGGAGAAGGCTGTAATAAGAGTCCTGCTGGTTTCTGGTTGTCATGTTTGTTTTGATTACAGACAGAACAAGATTGCACGTACAGTTGAACGTCAGCCTTCATTCTGGGCCATCAGAATTGTCTTTGTATTAGACGGAGGGTGTTGGAAATGCCGCGATGACCGGAGTGAGGGGTATCATGGCAGAGGTTTATTATCTTTTGTTGTAGTTTCTCTGTGGGAATAAACAGGTTGTTATTTTTAAACAGGTATCCGTCCTGGGTTCTCAGATCCCATTGAGTCCTTTTCGAGGGATCCTTCCAGAGTTCCGAAGTCGGAGTTTGCATACGAATGTCTTCCAGGAGATTGTTAGCTTGAGCTACAAATATTGTATGGGGAAACATCTTGGGATATGCCCGATCTCCCGGAGGTTCGTAGTCTGGACGTCGAGAGAGGGCATCAGCTATTAGATTTTGTGTTCCGGGAACGTGGTGAATCTGGAACTGGTACTGGGCAAAGAAGAAGGCCCAGCGAGCTTGACGGCTGTTCCTATATTCCAAGGCCTGCAGTACTTGTAGGTTTTGATGGTCCGTGCGGACCTGGACAGGATGCTTCGCTCTGAGGAGTAGATGACGCCACTCGGTGAAGGCTTGACAGATGGCCAACAGTTCCTTTTCCAAGACTGAGTAATGGGTTTCACTGGGAGTTAACGTCCGGGAAAGGTAAGCAATGGGGTGTTCCATCCTGTCCCCGAATAGCTGTTTGAGGACAGCTCCAATAGCGTAACTGGAGGCATCTGTCTCCACTATGAATGGTCAGTTGACATCAGGTTGAGCAGGATGGGAGCTTGTGTAAACTCAGTCTTCAACCGTTGAAAGGCTTCCTCTTGAGTTGTGGTCCAAAGGAAGGGTACATCTTTCTTTAATAGGACAATGATTGGTTGGACTATCTCGGAAAAGGAAGGTATGAATCTCCTGTAGAAATTAGCTAAACCCAGGAAAGACTGGATTTGTTTCACAGAGGTGGGGCTTGGCCACGATAGTATAGCCTTAACCTTGGATTGATCCATTCCAATGCCTTCTGGACTAAGGACAAATCCTAGGTAGTGTACAGTAGAAACATGGAAGATGCATTTCTCAGGCTTTGCCAGGAGCTTGTTTTCGCGTAGTCGTTGTAACACTGCCTTTACATGTTCTTCGTGCTTGGAAATGTCCTTCGAAAATATTATAATATCATCCAGATAGACAATCACAAAAAGGAATAGAATGTCTGAGAACACCCTATCCATGAAGCCTTGGAAGACCGCAGGGGCATTAACAAGTCCAAAAGGCATGACCAAGTATTCATAATGACCAAAGGGTGTTCTAAAGGCCGTTTTCTACTCGTCTCCTGCCCTAATGCGAATCAGATGGTAGGCACCCCTGAGATCCAACTTGGTGAAAACAACTGCGCCCCTTACTGCCTCCAGAATGTCCGAGATCAAGGGTAACGGATAGCGATCCTTAAGGGTGCATTGATTTAAACCTCGATAGCCCAGACACGGTCTGAGTTCCTTGGTGTCTTTCTTGGGGACAAAAAACAGTGAGGCCCCTGCTGGGGATTTAGAGGGTCGTATGGTGCCATTTGCAAGATTAGTATCCAGGTATTCTCGAAGGGCTTTCTTTTCAGGTTCGGATAAGATGAACATCCTCTCAAATAGCACAGTCTTCTGGTCTATGGGGAGATAACTCCTGGACAATGGCAGTGGAGAAGACATCAGAGTAATCCTGGTATGTCTCCGGAACCCGGATAATGTTTCAGACAGAGATTGTACCTTGGTGATTCGTAGGAGGTCCTTCTGATGGTGTCGGAGTAAGGTCTGACAATAAACATTGGGACATACAAAATTCTGAGCCCAGGAACAAGGAACCTGCTGCCCAATTGATGTACGGATTGTGTTTTTGAAGCCAGGGCATTCCCAAAACCATTGGGTAGTGAGCCGACTTGATGATGTCAAATTTTATCCTTTCTCGATGGTGGTTTATGGCAAGTTCGACGTCCTTGGTCTGAAGGGTTATGGATCCTGAAGAAAGGGGTCTTCCATCAATAGCTTCTACAGGTTGCATGATAGTCCGGGATTCGCAAGGAATATGGTGTTTAAGAACCCATTCTTCGTCTATGAAAATTCCCATAGCTCCACAGTCCACCAGTGCCAGGATGGGATACGTTTCCTTCTTGGATGGTGATAAGAAGGCCTGTAAAATCACCAAGGAATTTTGTCCAGGAGAGTTCAAGGATGGAATTGATGTGGAGCAGGCATCTCTCTCCCGAAACTATGCTCCTTTTAGGATCAGGAGCTGGCATTTCCCAAGCGCCGTGGGGGGGCTACTGGGCACTCTCCTACTAAATGTTTGTCTGATGCACAATACATACACAACCCGGTATGGATCCTACGCATTCTTTCTTGGGAGGATATGGGTCGACGGAATGCCCCTAGCTGAATAGGCTCAGACTCGTTACTTGAAGTGGAAATACCTTCGGGGTTCGAGGGTATCCCAATGGGGCACTTCTGGAGTGGCGACTTGCTTTTCTTTTTCTCTGCATTTCTCTCCTGAATGCGAAAGTCAATCTGCAGGGCAAGATCCGTTAGGGCCTGATAAGAACTTGGGTGCGCCACTCTGGCTAGTTTATCCTTGATGTCTTCGTTTAGCCCTCTTCAAAATAGGGTAAAACAAGCTTCAGGGGACCAATCCGCCTCTTTAGCCAGCTGTTTGAAGCGTGTGACATATGTAAGCATATCCTGGGTTCCTTGTTGAAAGTCGAGTAGACGTTCCTGGGCACTGTAGACCTGCTCTGGGCGGTCAAACATGGTTTTAAGGGCCTGTATGAAGCCATCATAATCATCCAGAAGAGAATCCCCAGAGTTAACCAGTGGGGTGGCCCAGGTCAAGGCATTGCCGGAAAGATGCAAAATAATAAAGCCCACCTTAGCCCTGGGCGTAGAAAAATAATAAGGCTTAAAAGTAAAGTGGAACAAACATGAGTCAAGGAATCCACGAAGACTCTTTGCAGAACCATCATATTTATCAACAACGCCACCCAGTATCACACTCTCTTTCGTAGCGGATTCACGGGACAACACCAATTGCTTTAAGGCGGCGTTCTCTGCCTTTAAATTTTGCACTTTAGTCATCAGCTCTTGCATGCCACGCATTAAGTCCTGGATGGCCGCTTCCATGTCTGTGTCAAATTCAGTCAGGTGGCGTCTCAATCTATCACAGGTTTCGTGTTTTCTCACCTGTTTATGTTGCCTTGCGGGATCCTTCGCCGGGGTTTTCTTCCGTGCTGTTCGGGTCTTGTATAAACCCGCTCGGCCATCGTCGGATTCCAGGATTCGTTCAGCTTCTTCGTCCGAGATCAAGGAAACTCCAGGAAGACCAGGAAGGAAGAGTGCACACGGGGAGGTGTGCATGGACCGCGGAAAGAACAGGTCCAAGGAAAGGGAAGGAGAAGGAGAGGGTCTGGGAATTAGAGCAGCAACTCAGTTCCAGGAGCACAACGCGACGCATGTCTAGCCTCAGCTAACGATAGCGTTGAGACGCGCAGAGCCGCAGGGGCGTGGTTAATTTATGGAACGTGCTGCATGGACGTAAAGGTCAATAGACCGCATTCTGCGAATACGGCCATGTTGGGTGTACTACAGTGAGTAAACCCCGACGTGCCAGGGACGAGGAGGACCAAAAGGAGCGTGATCGATGGATCATGACATGTTCCAGCATTGGTGATTCCTAAAAGTGATTTGAACCTTGGCAGTTTCCCGAAAGCAGATGTTCACCTGAGGAAGAAGAGATCTGTGGAGCGGATTAGTCGAATGAAGAGGGAGAACTATTTCTCTGCTAAGTCAATAGAAGTCTTTGACTCCATCCCTTATGTGCACAGACGGTTCAGCCAGACTTTGGCGGTATTCACGTTGACCTTCATGCTGAGAATCTAGGTTGGAGCAAATACCAAATGGCTGCAGATTAACAGATTGGAATTGCTGCAGACGATCAACACAACCATAAAGGGATTCAATGCTATTAGAGATGAGAGCCATACGACTGATAACTCTTCAGAATAGATATGCCTTGGACATGATCACAGCTATTGATGGAGGTGTTTGCACAAAAATCGGAGAATCATGTTGCACGTTCATACTTTCTCATGATGACCAGAATGGCACCTTTACAGAGGCCATAGAGATGCTAACGAAGCTCCACGTCCAGATGATAGATGAAGTAGAAGACATTGCTGATGACAGCTTGTTTGGAGCACTCATTTCTTGGCTTCCACAATGGATGGCAGACATGTTCCATTTCCTTGGAACCCTGATCGTGTTGGTGTTGGATTTTGTGTAATCAAGATAATAATCACACAATGTAATAAGACAGCAAAGAAAGCCATAGGGATGAAAATCATGATCGATGTTGAATTGGGTTCAAAGGCCAGAGACTTGACAGATGAAGAAGTAAGAGACTTTGTAAAGGCCAGCATCCATGCACCTGAGGAAACTAGATTCCTGTATCCAAAGAACCATAAAAAGTATGTGGGAAGATGGATCTATTTCAGTCCAAGTGTACAGTGCATGCTCGTGGCTTGGAATAGGGATGAGCATGTGAAATCAGCTGGATGCCTGAAGGGAGTCATAAAGATATGGACCCCAAAGACAAGGATGTCTAGATATGAAGGATGATGGGAGAGTGGTCAATGAATCGCCCAGAGGAGAGAGTGTAGAGAAGAAGCTAAGTACCCCCACCTCAATCACCTCGCCCATCCTGCCTATATGTTGGGAACCAGAGTCTGAGACACGTGCGGTGCCAGTGAAAATACTGATACCAAGGAGAATCCTTGAAGCAAGGTTCCCATTGAGAAAACCATACCTGCATACGAGACAGTATGATAGCCATTTGAATGAAATCCCAGAAGAAGCAGAGCAAATGAATGGCCAAGATGAATGGTGACGTCACACAGAGCCAAGCTGACATACATAGAAGAGATGCAGAGACTAGAGAATGCAGATATTTTATAAGGCATCAAGAAAGTATCAAAGATAAGTGGCATCTTGGGATCAAGAGGAAGATACTTATGCTACAGAAAAGATGAAGATGTCAAGCTGTTTTACATGTGTACAGATGCAAAGAAACGCAAGCAGACAAAGTATTCTTGAGGCTAGCTTTATAGTCAATAGATTGCGGCATGTGCCAACATATATATAAGCGACTAAAGAATGGATGTTTCCACTATGTGTTATATCAGAACTAGGCTAAAGAAGGAAGGCCTCTATTCCAGTGTGTCGCAGTTAGAAAACAAGTGAATTACAAGGTGAATCTCTGGAAGGCAAGGCTGGATGAGCCAAGAAGTTAAGGCCGTATCGGGCTGGGATGAGCACACACTGGATACAAATCGTGTGAAAGAACGAAGCTCCTGTTCAGGAGGCATGAGCAAAACAAGGAAGACGTCAGAGGTCTATTAGAAAATAGTATTTTTAATACACAAGAGGCTCGATTTTGTGGTCTTCATTCATATGGAGGGATGAAGTTGGACGAACATGATGGTCACACCTACGCATGAGGGCCGAGCGTGCCTTCACTCCCCTGAATTCTCCAGCGCAAAGAACACTCCCAAGGACAAGTTCAAAGCCCTAATTGACAGCAGACCACTGAGGTGATGATGGATGATTATGCTAATTGGTGGGAAGCTATGGTTGAAGACTAGCTCACCAGCACCTGGAAGCCCATTCTGCGTGCTGCTAGACGTAGGTGGAAAAGTACTGACGATGGTTAGAGTGCCAACCAATGGTAGGGGACCGCATGATTAAGGGTCCTATATGTTGTGTAGCCAATGGGACGTCGTGAATTTAGTGACGTTCATAGTGACCTGTTTTAGGGGAGGGCTTAGTTGCCCCACCTGATGTTAAGAAATGAATCACTTTTTTCACTGCCTTAGACGAGTATGAATCGTATACATAGATATTCCCTTAGACCCTATCACACTTGCCACTAGGTTTTTGTAGTTTGCTATATAGAATGACGTTAGTAATACGTAGGTTGACATCACCTATGACTATTTTTTGTTATAAAAGAATGTTTTTTTTAAGATGCATTGAGCCTTACGCTGAGACGTCCGTTGATGTCCGTTGTACTCCCCGTTTTATATAATTGATATTAAAACAGTTATCCTGTTGCCAACTACCCGAGTCATTTCGATTATTGATGTTTGAGTAACTTCTGCATCCCCATCTATCTCAAGGGTATTGCTACCTCATCTTAAAGGGCTGGAAGACTCCAGTTCAGGTGGTAGCATAGATAGGATGGTTAGATACTCATCGAGATAAGTGAGCTTTGGGGAAATATCACACAACCTCTGCCCTTTGGCTGAAAGGACATGAAGCTCCCTGTAGATAGCGGTTTTAGTATAACACAAGTCTTGCAAGCCAGGTTAGATGGGTCCCTTGTTTTCAAACAGAAACCCCTCCTGGCATCTATAGGAAGCTGAATGGACGGAAAGTTGAAGAGGCTACTGAGGAGGTGTACAATCCCGAGCGTCGGAAAGTCGAAAACTGAATGGTGAGTAAAACTGAGTGAGGTGGCAGAATATATGAATTGTCATTGGGGTACATATGTTTCCTTTATAGGAAAGTGTTAAGGACTATTCCTTTGAAGAAGGTTTTGTTTACCAAAATGCATTGAGAGGTATGTGTTTTGTTCCTTCATGTAGGGGAAAACCCCTTGTTTGTCACATCACGCTTGCTCTTGTGCCAATATGTGTTACATGTGTTGCAAAACATTCTGTTACTGCGCCAGTTAGCAGTAAGGCTATTTGTTATGTGTTTTCATGTGGTCCAGAGTTGATGTTACATGCTTTATGTTTTGTCATGCTCCATGTGTCCTGTTTTCAGGCTAAACCCGGTCATGTCACACGTTACATGGTGGATATTCCACACTGCAGTAGGTAGGGAAAGGGTGCAGGTAGAATGCTACAGATAGGTTTGTGGTATTAAGGACATGTATGGTTACTTGTAGGAATAAGTCAGGAGTGTTAGCAAATGGTATGTGTGTTTCTCTTTTCCTAAAATCCCCTATACCTATCCAAACTACATTCCCTTACCCTCTTTCTGGTGTTCCTACTCCCTCCTGCCTATCCACAACCTCTCCCTAATCCCTCTTCCTCCATTGCCTGCCGCATGGTTCCCTGTTATTCTAACATTCAGGGACCCGTACCAACCACGGTGGGAGGGGTCGATCTATTCTGCGGTTTGTGGAGGGTCTCGAAACCTCACCCTTTTTGGTTCTTGACATATTTTATGCTTACCGTATGCAATCAGAAGCTATGTAACTTGTTACAAAAATTGTCAATAAGTATCTTCTATGGATAAGAAGATGAAACATTATAAGAAAAATGTACACCGACAATTTTGTAACTGTTTTGTTATCTATTGAAAATGTGGTATGAATCACAACAGTTTTCAAAATAAGTTGATAGCTGAAGTTTGGTTGAAATTATATACTACACATATAATATGCTGATATCTTATACAGACTATTGAATAGTATTTATTATGAAGTAATTTTTATGATTTTGTTCAAGTGGCTATCATAATCTGTATTTTATGTGGTATTGTCCACAAGTTACTGAATTCATATCCATTAATTTTAGAAATAGAGCTGTTAGGAACATGAAATCTAATTGTCAGGATTGACATTTACATTGAGTATTTTGTTGAATTTGTTAAAGAATATATATTAAACAAAACATTATTGAACTAGAAACTACCTTCCAAGATGGTGCCTGAATTTTAGAGCGCATAGTTGTATTCTACTCATTAGTCCTTTGATTATTTAACCACATTTGTCAACGGCTACATAATGTTCACAATAAATCCCCTTGGGACAAAATCTTGGGTTTAGCTGCCGGAGCTGCAGTGGGTAACAGGGATGTTCTCACATCATGACTAACAGGAAGGCACATTGTTTTAGTTTCTTCAATATATTTGAAGTATCTAAATTTAGTTATAGTACTCTAACAAAGGAACTAATGTTATTTCAGGTTGTTAGTTGTTTTAGCCACAGATATCCATTTTAAATTATTGAAACCAGCGAGAACACCTGAGTCTGGGTTTACTACAATATTTTGTAACTATGTATTTATTAGTCCATAAAATGCTTAAACCTGTTGATTATGTATTTATATTGATTTGAGTATGTTTATTAAAAGAATTAATTACAACTTCACAATATTTGCTTCAGCGAAGAAATAAGAATTCATCCCAACTGGTTAGTGGGGTGCAAGTTTCATTTATTAGTATTGAAAACCCCATAATTAAGTTAAAAAAAATTAAATAGCTTTCTTGTTCATTGTAGGATTTACACTCAAGAATGCCTCCTGATGAAGAATATAGAATTGTTCGAAATACGTTGGATTCATTTCGCTATGGTCCAATGTCTAAAGAATTAAGATATTTCATATTGAAGCATCAATCACATATGTGAATCAGACAATAATTTGAGAATATAGATGACAACAAACGAAACAACTCATGCATTGTATTGTATTAAGAAGTGATGAGAATTTTGTGTGATGTGAATTGGACAAATTATTTATTAAATGTGTATATATACTATAAAGGGCACAATCCATTAAATGTTTTCTTATACCAATATTGATGAGTAAGAAGATTTCTTAATACAATAAATAATCAAAAGAGAAGAGAATAATACTCAACCAGGGTACAGGTGTAACTACAGAGGATCTGTTGTGATTGTTTATCTTATATATTCAGACATACTGCTTTATTTGAGCAATACTATATGCAGTATTCTGTAATTCATACATGGAAAATTATGTGGTGTATATTCCAACACTTGACACTTGAATGCAGATCATATTTTTACTTCCTTCCCTATGTCTCTGGTGGATAGCTCAGCTGCAACGTGCTCGCCTTGGGAGCAAGACGACATGGAGCAACACAGGTACGATCCCCTGGTCCACGCTTAAAAACCTCTGAGTATTAAATGTGTTATAAATAACCTATCATATCATATAGATGAATGTTGAAAGAAATCAAATATGGATATTGGGTGATTCCTGGATACACTGGGGGCATGAATACCTACTGAAGTGTGGTGGAAATCCAAACCTGGATGTGCAAAGGGTAGACATTAAATGGAAAGGAGTCTGTGCAGGAAATAGAAGACTATAATGTTCTATGTAAATCATGACCTTTCACGTCATGAAGTCGCTCAAGATAGTTTAATACTCCATGTAGAAGGGGGACATTGTGGACATAATAATGACAACCATTTTAAAAGATTACTGCTGAGAACTGCTGAGACGAGGCCAATAACTGGATCTTGTCAAAGGGGGGACCGGAACCCCTCTCCGCCGGCGGTGGGAGGTCTACTGGGGTTAATGCCAGAGCCAATCCCACTCCTGAGGTGGACAGTGTCAGCTGAGATGGCCCCAATTCCTGTCCTCTGACCCTTGTGTGCCAATCTGTCTCTGAACCGAACCATCACCCCAGTCAAGAAACCAACAGGATGGAGCAGTAGATTGTGGATAAGAGTTTTGGAGCAGGTGCGGCATTGGCTTATGTATGGTAGTGGTTCTGTAGAGTTAACTGTGCATGGTTGAGAGGCCTGTGTTTGTAGAGAGAGCAGTGTAGGGTGCACATGTGAGAAGGATGGTACACACTCAAAGGAAGGTGATTAAGTAGTTGTAGTGTGTAGTGTAAGGGATGTAGGGCCTCATTACGAGTCAGGCGTTAAGGGGTTAACGGCGCCGTAAACGGCACCGACCCTTAACGCCTGATTCCGAGGTCCCTTTGCGCCATGGTGAGTTTAACGCCTGCTTTTTGCAGGCGTTAAAATCCATGGCGCTAAGGGACCATGATGCTAATTGCGCCACCGTAATTTACGGTGGCGTAATTAGCGCCTTCCCCACTCCCATTATGCCCTATGGGGCAAAAATGGGAATGGGGAAGGGTAAATGGGAAATGGGGATTTACCGCCCCACTCACCTTGGAATGGGGCGGTAAATCCGCCATCCACCATGGTGGTAAGGGTACGACCCAGGCGGTAACTTACCGCCTGGGTCGTAATGAGGCCCGTAGTGTGGAAGGTGGAATAGTAGAGTGGGAGGAGGAGGAGCAGTAATGTGAGAGGGGTAGTAGGATGAGAGGTGTAGTGGTAGTGTAGAATGTGGAGTGGTAGTGTAGAAGGTGGAGTAGTAGCATGAAAGGTGGAGTAGACGTGTGGGCGGAGTAGCAAAGGAGGAGTACTAGTAGGTGTAGTGTAGGAGGAATAAGGAAGTAAGAAACATCAAAGGAGCAGGTCACGTAGGATGGAGGGGTGAAAATAGACCTGAGTGGAACCAGGTAACTCTTATTGAGTAGCTGCAAGGCACAGCATTCTAACTTTCCTCATTCGAAAAAACAGACATGTGTTGAGAGTAGGTAAAGTTAGGAAGTTAGTGAGCCTGCTTCCAGGCAGAATACCTTTAGTATAAGGCAGCTATTAGACAGTAGGGGACAGCAATCAATAGAACTGTTACAGACACCTGAGTTAGGGAGGAGATCTGTGGGAAAGCAAGAGAGAGGTACGGCTATAGGCCCCACAAAGAATTTAATAAAGACTCTTGAACTGTCCTTGAGACTCTGAGTGTTTTCTGTGCCATTTGTGTCAATGCTTAATGACATAATTGATTTCTATGCTAAACATCTTGCCTTTCATAATGTTTTCGCCACAATTCCACCTCATACATGTTGGATACATACCACTGCTTCAACTGTAAAATTCATAACAATACATGTATTTCTGACATGCTGTAGCACTGTGGCATGTCAGTTATTGAACATTTCACTATAAAAGCCATTCCTGCAGAAATGTTTGGTTGAGATTAAGTCCATCTAACAGATATTGGCCAGAACATTTTTATAAATATAAAATCAGGTGTATATGTTGTTTGTGGAAACATGGAATGTGACATGATTGTTCATTACAAAACTGTATTATTTCAGAAATTGTACTTCTAATTCTATTTTGAACACTGAACATGGAAATAATTTAATTTTAATTTTCCATCGAGCAATGCTTTTGTTCTTCATATTTTAAACACAATTATTTATTGAATTAATAGATTTTTTGTTGGTGGCGTTACATAAGGATAATTGGCGACTCCTGGATTTGTATATTACAGGACTATTGGACTACTTGGAAAAGTCTGCCTTCAGTGGACACCCTGTGGAGGAGAGACCTGAACTCACTTTACCCAACTTCCAGTGCAGAGCGTAGGTGGTTGAAGAAGTGATCTCTGGTGGTCCGTGGTGTCCCATAGTGTCGCGAGGTGAGGGGACTTTGGCCAACATACCCCTTGCCTCTAATATCCTCAGTTAACTGTGAGTAGTGGGCTTCCTCAAATCACAGTGGCTCCACCTCGTTGAGTTCAATATCTTCAATAGTTTTTTTATTTACAAACTTTCTCTATTAACCACCTTCTTCGGGCAGACTTGATGCTACGCTCTCATAAATGAAATACTACTTGCTTAGAAGCAGAGTGAATCTAGCCCCAGTGAAGAAGTCATTGGCTAGCCTTGTGCCTTGTGCCAATCCCCAAGTTAAATATCGTTGCCAGCTCCACCGAGGACATGCCCTCCCATTGGTGACAATGAGCTTCCCACTGGAATTTTGTCCCCAATGGACACAGCAATACTGAATATGCCCAGTCAGGGCAATGGTCCCACAACAACAGAAGCTACTTCCTTAGAGGTAACAGCGGTGATCCTGCCGGATGCTCGCTGCATTTCGTTCCTTTCGGAGATACAGCAATCTATGGATAGGAATCTATTACAGTTCGCCAATATACGAGGCCACAGACTTTCTGAGCGACCAATTTTCCTTGCCTCGCGCTTATAACCACAGTGTTTCCCCTCAGACGTGTATCTCTGTTCAAGAGATTCCCAATACGCCTGGATCTATCCCTCATTCTTAGAACTTCACACTGTTGCACATCGCTAATTCACATTAAATCATTGCAGAAGAATTTCGAGAACAACGATCAATACTCAACACTATGGCCTCTAAAATGGCTTTGTTGGAGCGCTTCATCTACGGGAACGTTGAGTCCAAATCTGTTTCTCCACCCAAAATTAAAGCTGCTCCAGCCCCTGCATCTGAATTCTTGCCTTAACAACTTTCACCTGCAACCCAGTCTAATCTGCACCAGAGGCCTGAGTTCCAACAGGCATGGCGGCAATTTAGCTAGGGCTGGATACCAGTACTATCCAAGAAGAGATAATCACATTAAATTCATCAACAAACACAATTAACATTTCTCATCACGAGAAGAAATCCAAAAACAAGAAAAACCCTTCGAAACAAAGGATAACCGGATCTTGACAATTCTTGAGGAACCTTTGGTGGGAAAACAGCTCTCCTGTCCAGTGTGAAAAATGCACACAAGACCATATAGCTTCTATTTCATCAGAAAGGGCAGTGGCACCTACCGAGCCCCTACCCCTGAGTGAAACTGAGAAATCCCCTCAAAAGAAAGCCAAACGGAAGAGGAAAAACCTTGAGAAAATTCCTATAAACACTTTGGAGGGGCCAATTAACAAATATCTCAAACCAGCGGCAGCCCCCATTGAAATCCAAGACATGAGTGTTTTGTCACTCCATTCAGAGATGGAAAGTATTGGAGAACCGGCCGAAGCAAACAGGGTAATGAATGGGGAGGCTTCTCCATTATCTTTGTTGGTAAGGGCCCTGGAAGACTCATCAGTACACACTCCTTTACCCATTCCAGTTCCCAGAACGAAAACAATTTCACGGCCTAAAGCCCTGGTGCCTATCTTTTGGCCCTGTGGAATGGTAGCTTCTAAGATGCTCTCACTGGCAAATCCGCTATCTGAGATAAGCCACAGCTCTGAACACAAGGAACTCAATCTCACAACAGGCTGCCGTGAGACAAGCTATCACGGGAAAATGCCAGGCCGGCCATGGGCTTGTGGGTTAGACCAAGTTATGCCTCAGCCTGAAGTATCATCTGACATTGTTTTTCGCACTTTAGAAGAAAAAAGGAATGGTGCAGGTTCTATTGCGCTAACCTCCTGCTCTCCTGTCTACCAATTATTCAAACCATCTCGCCCTCTGCCCTTGCGTTCTCAATTAGAGGCAGAAAAGGGGTTGTCATTAATACTATATCTAAGTAATCCCAATTTGAATGTAGAAGCTTCCAGCCTGGAAGATCATTGGAAGCCAGATGCCTTAAATCATTTACATAAATTTGCTCAAATGTACGGTTGCTGAAATTGAATCCTGGCTTTTTAATATGGCACATAAAGTAGGAACCTTGCCCGGCAGCCAAATTGGGTTCTCCAATAAAGCAGTAAAGCACCTGTATGATATTGAGATCCAGGTGGCGAAACAAAATCTTAGTAGGGAAATCTGGCAGATAAGTAGCTGTACCAGCCAGAATAACAACTCTGAAACTGTGGTTAAAAAATTGAAAAACGGTTACAGAAACTGGCTGAAAAGATATAAAGCCAGGACTCAAAATTTTAACTAGCAGCAAATGATGCCTGTGTTATTTAGTAGAATCACACACACCATTTGGAAGCTCCTAACAATGGCAAGGAGTGACGTGAGACCACGTATAATTAATCCAATTGCTGAGCAGCACTATTAGCGATTTATCGGTGAAAAAATGTAGGTAAAAAAATGTATTATACAGAAACTGACCTGGGGGAGAGGGAGCCCTATAGTAAGGAACAGAAACCATGGCCTCTGGCCTTCGACTGGCAAAGCCTCTGTGAAAGTATAAGGAAACTTAAGAAGTCTAGAGCAACAGATGTCAAATGGGTTTGGCGGCTGTAGTATTAAGTCATGACCCGAAGAGGTGGGCAACAATATTACTTCACCTATTTTCCAAAGTGTGCAGAGAACGTAAAAGTCCCCGACTCGTGTAAGACTTAATTGCTGGTTCCTGTTTTTAAGGCTTGAAACAGGCTCTGTCCAGGGAACTATAATATCCTGTCTATGCTAGACATCACGGGTAAGGTGTTTGCCTCTAAGGCGCTTGATGAATTACAGATATGCACCCATTCCAGACAGGGTTCCTCCCATGAGCAAGCACAAGTCACAGTATTCCTATGTTGGATGCCCTATTCTCAGGTCTAGCACGAAGAAAAATCCATCACTTTACATCACTTATGTAGACTTTGAAGCGGCAATCGACTTGGTAGATTGTGCAATTCTTTGGAGGAAACTTGCTGCAATGGGTCTCCTGACCTGACTGCTAGGCGTAGTAATAGCGCTCCATATTAAGACCTTGGTTCGCATTAGACTGGGAAATGGAGGATTGCTCTCTGACTTTATGGTGGTAAATCGGGGAGTAAAACAGGGGTGCGTCCTGGCTCCTCTCCTGTTTAATCTTCTGTTGGCAAACCTATTAGCACGATTGGGTCTATGTCCTAAATATCCTCAAAGAATTGGATCCACAGCAATATCTGCAATGCTCTATGCAGACGACTTGATTATGTTCAGCAAAACATTTGCAGATATGAAGGCGATGATGAATGTGCTAGAAAGTTATACCCATGAGAACAAGTTGAAGATCAATTTGGGTAAAATGAAAGTAATGTTAGTTTCACCTCAAGAAGTCAGCATACCGGTTATGTTAACCAATCTGGGAGTTATCGAATATACAGAACAGTATCAATATCTGGGGTTGGAAATCACCAGTAGCAGCTTGCATGCTATGATCAAAGCTGCGAAAATAAGGAAAGCTACGCAGCTGACAGCCCTGATAAGTAAGTTTGCTATTCAGTATGCAGGATTTTCCTTAGCATGAATCCTGGCCCTGTATAAGCAATGGTTTTGCCCTTCTATTCTGTGCGGTCTTGAAGCTCTTGCGATGCAGTAGCTTTCTTGGCTCAACAAACTAGAGGGGCCTTTTGACAAAGAATCCTGGACCTCCCTCGTTCCACACCTATGGAATATTTGCGCCTCGAGCTAGGCTTGACTTAGTTGAGGGGTCTTGTATTGAAGAAACTGGGCATTCTGTTTATTAAGTCACAACTGAAACCCGAGTGCCCATTATTGGCAGCGATTGGTGGAAATCTGGTCCTAGAAGCCCATGGAAATAAACCAAACTTCCTGAAGCTGAATAATGAACTATTCTGTATGCTAGATTGGTTCCCAGATTTCACGCAGGGCCAAACATTTTAAGCGGTGAGGGACACCTTTGTTAGAAGGTTCACAAGGTAGGACTGGAACAACAATTACTCGGACCTGGAGACATTGAGTAATTATCCACTGTTGGCACATTTACCCACCTTTTCCTGAAGCCTCAGCGATATCCCGTTCAATGTCCTCATCCAGGTAAGCGTAAGCTACGCCTTTTGATGAGGATAAATCAATTACCCTTACAAACTATCTGGGGAACGATCTCGGGTCTGTCTGAAAATGCAAGATACTGTAGGGCATGTAAATGCCATGGGAACATGGAATCAGTGAAGCACGTCTTCTCGGAGTACCCCAGTTTGGGGCCTCTTTATATGACTACCCTAGGCAATTTGGTCCATAGTTATGAGACCATTAAGACGAATGAATTCTGGAATTACTGTATAAACATTGATTCTGTAGCAACTCTCCTGGCTTTGCTTCATATATGTCAAAGAATTGAAACATACTGTGGGGAATAATGATGCTGATAGTTGTCCTGTAACGAGCTGTATGCATCAGAAACTATACTGTACCCTCTGTATGTTCACTACTCCAATTTATCTCAGTTTAACATTTCCCTCTTTTTTATTCTTTTTATCATCTCAAGTGGATTTGTATGTATTTTAACTGGGGAGAGTATATTGCATTAAATATATGTATTGATTTATATGTTTATTTTTAACTTTTTTCTATGGATATTGTTTGTTTGTTGATTCTCTTCTTTTGAATATGTTTGTGTAAAGTTTGTAAAAATGAACTTAAACACAAATAAAAGAAAAGAAAAACAAATCATTTAAATCACAGGAACCAGGTACCCAGACAGAATGTAAAGGTTGGACACCCCAAGATGACAGGAGACACAGCAAGGAAAACTGCCCAGGAAGCTAGAAGCTGCTTTTCAGAGGATCAGATTGCATTCTGGAAACAGGTCTTTGTGAACTCAGAATCTTATCCTCTAAATCATACTCATTATGGCTCTGTTTTCCGAAATACTGAATTTACATTTGTTGTCTTCTAAAGACATAGCCCTGATTAAGTTTGTTACTAAGGGCAAGTTTGATTTGGTAAAACTTTACTTCCATTGCCGAATGATCAGGTCATTGGTTCTCTCTCTCTGAGATAGAATCTCTTCTGTCTATGGGTTACGGCGTAGTATCACCATCAGACCTAGAAATAAACCAAAAAAACTCAATGCCCAAGAAAGGATCCTTTGGAAAAAGTTTGTGCACATCATCTATAGCTGAATCGGTACCCTTTCAGTCCCTTACAATAAAATGGAAACACTGACAAGGAGGGCTCACAAAGGGTTTTCAATCAATTACCCAAAAAAACGTTGTTAACATATGACTGGTCTTCCATCCTATCAGCCCTACATGGAGAAGGCCCCAACTTACCTAGGTCACACTGATTGGAACCTCTCCATATGGCCTCCTGGAATTGCAGAGGCCATAATAGTTTGGTGTCAGACTTCGGTGGCCTACTCTTTTCTCTGCTTCCAGGAGACGTGGCTGACAAACCTTACAATTACAGATGGATACACTGTTTTTAAAATTGAGGCAGTAGAGGGCCTGCAGGTTCGGCCGTCAGGAGGCATCATTTGTGCACTAAAGCACAGGGTGGGCCTTACAATGCGCAGGGTCGGAACTTTTCAGAAAGATATCCAATTGGTGATGTTGCTCCCTTTTTCTCCCCAGGCAGGTATTGTGGAACCTATGCCTTTGTGTTATATTTTTAATGTTTATTTTAATCCAAAAACTGGAGACATTGTATCCTTTTTGAAAGCCTGGTCTACTCTCATATCTGAAGCATTGGTAGCAGCTTTTATAGAGGTGATCGTCTTGGGTGATTTTAACAGTGAATGTTTGGACCCTAAATGGTATGGTGAACCAATTAGGACAGGAACTTATTATAAAGCTAGGAAAAGCGGCACACAGATCAGATCTGAATTAAAAGCATGGGATTTAAATTTGGTTAATGGAAATCTGATGCCTGATTTCCCCCGGAACATACTTGGAAAAATGGTTCCCTGAAGTCCACTTTAGACTATGTTTTCTTGTCGAAGGACTTGCACTGGAAATGTTCTAGAATGAAAGTTGTTAATATGAAGACAAGTGATCATAGCTTGTTAACTTTGGTCCTGGACTTGAACATCTGTCAAACTAAGGAGTTTGAACCAAAAATGGTGGTCGATGTAAACCTACGAAACCACTTGTTTGGAAGTCAGCCCTAGCCTCACGTTTTAATGAATGTATTTTGTACATGGGGCACAGGACAAAGGTTTTTTGCTAAACCTTATCATCTACAATAAAGCAGTTAGCTCTCTGTAACCTATATATCTGTAAAGCAGGTAGATCCCAGCACCCAAAGAAGAATGCTACATACATGCACAAGTACGATAACCAGGTTTCAGAAAATAAGCGTATTCTTAATAGAGTTCTGAGACCTTTGAAGAAATCTCCAATAAATTCTGGCGAGCAGGCTAAGGTTTTAAAAAGGAACCACAAGAATTGGGTTAAGGGACATTGTTTCAACCTATATATTGGCGATGCCGAAGCCATGCTTGGCTCCATCATACGAAAAGACACTAGTTCCTTTTGGAGATTAGTGAAAGAACCTTTACGCCAGAAATCTCTTCAGTCACAGTCGATTAAAACCGAATGCTGGGAGGCACATTTTTTCTGAACTATACTGCGAATCAGGTTTAGTCTCTAGGGCCTGTTCTTATGATGTATGCTGATGGAAGGTGTGAGAAACCTGAAGGAGTCTCCCGGACTAGTCCCCGGAATTTGTCATCCAGGTTGCCAGGACACGGCCATCGGTATTGGATCCAGTTCCGGGGGTGGAGCAGTGAGGGAGGATCACCTGGATGGGGGGCGTTGGGGAGTGGCAGTGGGACACTGATGGTTGAGATGCGGTATCCCCCTTCTTTTTACACCTTTTCCCCATCCTACCACGTAGGACATTCAAAAACACTGTCCCTCACCTTTTCCGACAGTAACACTTTCGCACAACACGACCGACAATGGACTAACACCAGAGCCGTTCACCTAACATGTCCCAATACAAGGGTCAAGCATGGTCAGGCAATTGAACAGAACAGAATTACATACACCTGATTGCCCTTTCCCTTCCCCACAGTGATAAAAGGTGGAGCACGAAAGCACAGAACAAGCAAGGCAGACCGCATGACGTGAGAGCTAACTCAGCACGGCAGTTCAAGAGGCGGAGAAAGACAGCGCATATCGAGGGGTTGACAAGGGGAGAAGCGACCTTGACCTTTCCAACCAAGGCCGATGAATCCTCCCCAGAAGGAATCATAAGACCGCAAACAATAGCCAGCTTGTGTTGCAGCAGATATCTACAATACACAAGACCCTCCTGCGCTGATAACCAATCAGGGGAGAGACGCTGGTCTCCATGGTACCAACCTTGACTCGAAGGAGAAGAAAGCCAAGTGGTTCGTCACAGCCGGTGAGTCGAGAAAAGAGTCAATAAGAAACCGAACTGTGTTGAACAAAAGTAGCATGCGGCTAATTGAACTGTGAAAAGCTAAAAGAGCCATTGATGTAAAAAGGGGAAAACCAGCATCAGGAGTCTGACACCACGTGTGTGTTCACGCAGGAAACTCTGGGCGATTATTTGATTATTGAAACTACCAGAATGAGAAGGCCTTGGGAAAGGCGAGAAGAGGGGGTCAAAGTGGTCATACGGGGGTCTTGTAAAATCCTCTGTAAGGGAAATGAATCCCGCGTGGTGAAATGAATCAATGAACATTGTGTTGACAGGAGTGTACCCTACCGAGGGATGTCCACAGTGAACTTTTTGTTTGTTTGTTTGAACCCATCAGGTCCTTGCGGCAAGAGACTTTTTGACAGAAAAGAGACTTAACGACTGGATTCCCTGATTGCTGAAAAGCATAACTGTTAGGTTGTGCTGGAAAAGCTTGAGCGTGTATTGTGCTCCAAAGTCCCATCTTGTACCATGCTGAAAACATGGCGAAGGGAGACCTCAAATATCGCACCCTGACTTATCATTTTGTGAACACTTCTTTCTTTCTTAAAGAACATTATTTCATACTTCTTTTTGTATTTAGTGTAAGGATTGGCAATAGTTTTTTTAGTATAGGCCCTTTTCATTTGACACAATGCTAATAGGACTGCCTTATTTTTATTTGATGGTCAAAGATTGCTCCCATCTTAGATTTAGCTTTAGTTTTTCCACCCTGCATTTCCAGTTTAATAAACGTCCTTGAACTGTGATCACTTGTGTCTGGCTTTACTGTTGCCACCATAAGTTCCTTAAATATGGTGTCAAGAGTGAGATGTGACTCAATTGAAACAAATTGGGGAACCCTACAATTTCAAAACTTCATCGCCACCAATAGGGTTTGATATCTGTAGCAGAAGGAAAGATATTATTCCCCCTGGGAAAAGAGGAACGATTCCTATGAATTTAGTTTTGATACCCCCTCCAGGGTGCTGCATCCAATTAGCCCCAAAATCTGGCTAGCATGGAAGTTCGGGATAGATATCTTAGCAGGCATTATTGATCCCGACATCTGACGAGACATGAAGGTTCTCTTGCAGAAACATGGGGAAGTCCCTTTTGAGGTGGGTCAAGGAGATCAAATGTCTCAGGGAATTTAGGAAAGAGCTCTATTCCCTCAATTAAAAGAAAGCAAACCAGATAAAACAGAGGGGGGTAACTTAGGCTTTGGGGAAGGTGATAAATCTCTTGACATCGAAGAACGGAAGGGAGACGAACCTACCGTCTACCCCAACCTGGCCTTTGCCCAGCGAAATGACCCAGCCCTCGCAGAAGCTTTTTTACAAGCAATTCCGGAAGAAGAAGGCAATGAGAAGGGCAGTCCCTTTTTTTTCTTAAAACAAGGGTTATTTTAGAGGAGAGAAACCTCCACCGAAGGTTTGGTAAAAACCCAATTAGTAATACCCAAAAGTCATCGAAAGGTTGTGATAGAGATTGTGCATTCCCATCTTACTGGAGGGCATTTAGGACAATTTAAAAACACAGGCGCACATTAGTGGGACATTTCATTGGCAGGGTATCCATGCCGATATGAAAACATTCATCCAGACATGCGAAATATGCCAAAAGACCAGCACGCACATCCCACTGCCTGCCCCTCTGAACCCGTTACTGATCATAGAAGTCTCCTTTTCTAGAATTGGCATAAACATGATAGGACCTCTAGAGACATTTAAATTGGGCAATACATATTCCCTAGTGATTGTAGACTATGCAACCTGATATCCCGAGGCATTCCCAATGCGAAATAACACTACCCAGCAGATCCTTAAGCATCTTCTACCGTATTTCTCCAGGGTTGGCTTTCCCAAAGAAATACTAACAGACCAAGGTTCACATTTTATGAGTAAGCTTATGGCCGAAGTCAAAGAGCTACTGCACATCACTACCTTGCGAATTTCTGTGTACCACCCACAAACCGATGGCCTGGTTGAAAGATTCAATAAGACCCTAAAACTAATTTTACAGAAATTAGCAGACAAGGACGGGAAGGACTGGGACCGTATGATCCCACTGACATTATTTTCCGTAAGGAAAAGCCCACAAGCTTCCACAGGTTTCTCTCCCTTTGAATTGCTCTACGGAAGAGAACCAAAAGATGTCTCTGACATGCTCTGGGAAACTTGGGAAGAACGAGCGGAGGCCCAATTCCAATCTCACAAACCGCCACTCGAATGTGAGAACACATGAAAATGGTGAGAGACTTGGTTTGTACTCATATGGGGAAGGCCGAGAGTCAACCAAAGGCTGCTTATGATAAAAAAGTAGATTTAAGATCATTCGCCACAGGACAGAAAGTACTGGTTCTCTTGCCCACCTCAGAAAACAAACTTGTCTCCAAGTAGCATGGACCTTATGAGATAATAGAATGGACGGGAACCTGAACGTATAAAATAGCCCAATCAGACAGAAAGTCCACTTATACCATATAAACCTCTTGAAAGATTTTTTTTATTTATTTATATTTATAAAGCGCACTGCAGCCCTCAGGCATTGAGGCTCTGTGAAGGACATGTATGAAGGCATGATTCAGGGTTACAGTAATGCGCCCCACAAAAATACTTAGTGCAGAATGATAAAATACATAGTGAACAGTTACATTGGGCATTACAAGGAGGCATACAGTGATGGTATCTGCTTATGGCTTTGGCAGGCAGATCTGTTAGGCAAAGAGCCTAGACTTGATGGCTTTCCTGAAGGCTGCATGAGAGTCAATCTGATGCAGTTCTGGAGGGAGAGCGTTCCAGTGGGTGGCAGCCATGTTAGGGAAGCTCGAGCCACCAGCGCGCACTTTGTGTGTGATGGGCGCCATTATTCTGTTGGTGTAGGCCGTTCTTGATGGTCTGGAAGTGGTGTGGGGGACAATTCTGTTGGCTAGGCAGGGTGGTGCAAGCCCATGGAGGCATTTGTGCATCAAGGCCAGTGTTTTGAACACAATCCTTTCCTTGACGGGGAGCCAGTGAGACTTCCTCCTGATTTCCGATATGTGGCCATGTCTGAAAGTGCCCATGGCTGCTCCCAAGGTGTTTTTTTGAGCTATTTGGAATTTGGCCAGGTTTTTGCGACGGGTCCCTACAAAGAGTGCATTGCAGTAATCGATCCTGGAGCCAATAATCGCCCTGGCAATAGTGAGACAGTTTTCTTGTGAGAGGAAGGGTCTAGCTGTGTTAAGCAGTTTGGAGTGATAAGCTGATGCAGAGGCGACAGCATTGACCTGCCTGTTCATGGTTAGGTCAGGTTCAATGTACACATCCAGAGTCTTGGTGACTTTGGAGACTGCAAAAAGGATGTTGTCGATAGTAAAGGAGGAGTATTGCTTGCCCAGTTTTCCTAGGGTACCTGAAGATCCGATTAATAGAAGTTCTGTCTTCTCACCATTGAGACAGAGCCAGTTCTCTGCCATCCAGGATTGGATAGTAGAGTAGATGGCACTGAGGTTGTCAAGGTCAGACTGGTAGTCACCTGAGAGGGGGATTAATACCTGTGTATCAACCGCGTAGTTGGTGTATGAAATGCATTAGGGCGTCCAGAATTTTGAAAAGTGGCCTTGTGAAGAGGTTGTATAGTGTGGGGTCAATACAAGATCCCTGCGGTACCCCGCATTTGATGAGACTCGGGTTGGCACAGGAAGATTCAGAGAAGACCTTCATTTCTCTGTCCTATAGAAAGGAGGTTATCCAGGTACAGACGCTCGGAGAGAAATTGGCTGCGGTGGAGAGGTGGTGACATAAGGTCTGATGATCCACCAGATCGAAGGCAGCAGAGAGGTCCAATAGGAGAAGGAGCGCAGGTTTGCCGACGTCTCTGAGATCGTCCATTTGATTTTTTAAATCAAGCAAGGCAGTTTCCATGCCATGCCTCGGTCGAAAGCTGGATTGGCGTAGAGTGGAATGGAATGGAAGGAGAACCCGTCAGCCAACCATGCCAAAGTACTATTCTGTCTGGTTCCTGAAAACATAGACAACTGTGGATTAATTCCTTCCGAGTTATCTATCCAACAGCAAGCAAGAAGATCTAAAAGATGTAGTGATCTCATTTCCTGATGTGTACTCAGAGAAACCAGTAAGAGTAAAAGGTACATACCACTATGTCTGAACACCTAAAGGTAAAGTGGTTCATCTAAAGCCATATCGACTACCAGAAGCCCGTAAACAGATAGTGATTGAGGAAGTCAACAAAATATTGAAAGCCAATATTATTGAGCCCTCCTCAAGTCCATGGTCCTCTCCTATCGTCTTAGTCACTAAACCTGACCGTTCCTGGAGATCTGCATAGACATCCGTCAAGTCAATACCATTTCAGATTTGATGCCTATCCCATGCCAGACATCGATTATCTAACTGCTAAACTCAGAACAGCCACATATTTATCCACTGTATATTTAACCAAAGGGTACTGGCAAGTTCCCGTATATGGGCCAGATATTTAAGAAAAATGCGTTCTCAACGCCTTTAGGACTATTCCAGTTTTAAGTCCTCCCATTCGGCCTACGCGGTGCACCAGCCACTTTCCAAAGCCTCATGGGTAGGATCCTACAGCCCTACTCTAATTTCTCTGGAGTCTGTATTGACAATATCATCATTTATAGTAAAACTTGGGAGGACCATCTCTTCCACCTTTATACGATCATGAAAGTCCTCAGAGACGCTGGCCTAACTGCTAATCTAGCTAAGTGCAGATTGGCCTAATTAGCCGTAAAATATCTTAGCTTCTTCATTGGAAATGGGAATGTACAACCCCAACATGAAAAGGTAAAGGCTGTCTTAGATACACCAACCCCTATGACCAAAAGAGACCTTGGAGCTTTCCTTGGATTAATAGGGTATTACCATAGGTTTATCCCCAACTTTTCGGACAAAACAGCTCAGCTAATCGGCAAACTTAAAAATGCCGAACCCCAGAAACTTAATTGGAATGACAAAGGTGAGATATGCTATAACATCCTGAAACAAACTCTGTGTCAGAACTCAATCCTGAAGGTAGTCGACTTCTCAAAGGAGTGCGTGTTACAGACGGATGCCTCCTTTACAGGGTTAGGAGCCGTCCTGTCCCAAATTTGCGATGGACTAGAACATCCCATACTATACACCAGTCACAAATTATTCCCATGTAAAAAAACTACTCTGTGGTAGAACTAGAGGCCCTAGCCATGAAATGGGCTATTATGCATCTCAGGTACTACCTATTAGGACGAAAGTTCACACTTGTCACCTACCACTCACCCCTAGTTTGGATTAGCCAACGTAAAGACTCCAACCCTCGGGTCATGCAATGGTTTCTAGACCTACAACCCTATTTTTTCATGGTGGAACACTGAAAAGGAAAAGACCAGGGAAATGTAGATTTTCTTTCCCGGTTCTCCTATAAAACAAATGTGGCTACATCGCATTGAGGAAGGGTATGTGAGAAACCCAAAGGTGTCTCCCTGTTTAGTCCCTGGGGATCTGTCATCCAGGTGACCAGGACCCAGCCATCGCTATTGGTTCCAGTTCCTGAGGGTGGACCAGTGAGGGAGGATCACCTGGATGGGGGGCCGTGGGGAGTGGGATTGGGACACTGACGCGTGAGACGTGATATACCCTTATTTTTATACCTTTTCCCCATCCTACCACGTAGGACAATCAAAAACACTGCCCCTCCCTTTTCCAACACGAACACTTCCGCACAACACGGCCGACAATGGACTAACACCAGAGCCGTTTACCTAACATTTCCCAATACAAGGGTCAGGCATGGTCAGGCAATTGGACAGAATCACACACACATGACGGCCCTTTTCCTTCCCCACAGGGATAAAAGTTGGAGCACGAAAGCACAGGACAAGCAAGGCAGACCGCATGACGTGAGAGCTATGTCAGCATGGCAGTTCAAGAGGGTGAGAAAGACAGCGCATTTCATGGGGGTGACAAGGAGAGAAGCGACCTTGGTCTTTCCGACCATGCCCGTGAAGCCTCCATAGAAGGAATCATAAGACTGCACACAACAGCCAGCTTCTGTTGCAGCAGATGTCTACGGTACACAAGACCCTCTTCGGCTTATAACCAATACAGGGAGATACCCTGGTCTCTGTGGTACCAACCTTGACTGGAAGGAGAAAAAAAGCCAAGTGGTTTGTCACAGCCGGTGAGTCGAGAAAAGAGTTGATGAGAAACCAAACTGTGTTGAACGAAAAGTAGCAAGGGGCTAATTAAACTGTGAAAGGCTTAAAGATCTATTGATGTAAAAGGGGGAAAATCAGCATCAGAGGAGTCTGACACCACATGGGTGTTCACGCAGGAAACTCTGGGTGATTACCTTATTATTGAAACTAGCAGAACCAGAAGGCCTTGGGAAAGGCGAGCTGATGGGTCAAAGTGGTCATACGCGGGTCTTGTAAAATCCTCTGTCCATCGAAAGTCTTCGACCAACAGATGAATGTGAAGCGAAGTGAAATGAATCCTGCTTGGTGAAATTAATGAATGAACAGTATGTTGACAGGAGTGAACCCTGCCGAGGGAGGTCCACAGTGAATTGTTTCAAAAGATATTAAAAGTCGTGAAAGTAAGAAAAGCCATAGTGAACACTAAGGAGAGAGAGTGACGTCTGAAAGGGGTCCGTGCCTGAAGGAGGGAGATCCAGGGGTGGAAAGTCATCAGCCCAAAGCTTATTTTGGAAAGGAACTTTTTGTGTGTTTGTTTGTTTGAACCCATCAGGCCCCGGCGGCAAGAGACTTTTTGACAGAAAAGAGACCGGATGCCGTGATTGCTGAAAGCGGAACTGTTAGCTCATGCTGGGAAAGCTCGAGCATGTGCTGTGCTCCAAAGTCCAACCATGTCCTGTGCTGAAAACCTGAGGGAGACCTCAAGTATTGCATCCTGACTTATCATTTTGTGAACACTTCTTTCTTTCTTTCTTAAAGAACATTATCCCAGACTTTCTTTTGTATTTAGCGTAAGGATGGGCAATAGTTTTTGTTTTTTTAGTATAGGCCCTTTTTATTTGTCACAACGCCACTAGGACTGCCTTATCATTATTTGATGGTCGAAGCTTGCTCCCATCTTAGATTTTGGTTTAGATTAGGCATTTTTCCGCCCGGCATTTCCAGGTTAATGAACACCTTTAAACTACTATCACTTGAGTCTGTCTTTACTGTTGCCACCATAAGTACCTTACAAAGAACATGAAGGTAGAAATGTTGGATGTTAAAAATATGATCAGAAATAGCAAAGCTTTAAATGCTCTAGGACCCGATGGTCTGGTAAACGCCACCCTAAAATCCAATATCAATCTCTGGTCCGCTTTCCTGAACATTTTCTTTCAGGATATTTTGAAGTCTAATAAACTCCCTTTTTCTTGGAAGAAAGCGTTGATTGTTGTTATATATGAGAAGAGCGATAGATTAATTCCGTCAAACTATTGGCCTATTTCATTGCTGGAGTCATCGAGCAAAATCTTTGGGGCATTAATTTTGAGAGAATTGCATCTTAAGGCATCAAACAATGGATGCATCGACAAATATCAATCTGGCTTTAGACCTGGGCTAAGTACATCACATAACTGCTTTGCTATTCATCTGCTACAGTCTAAGGCTATCCAAAAAAAAGGCTAATCTATTGTGCCTTCCTAGATATATCCCAGGCTTTTGACGAAGCAAATTGTTCCATTCTCTGGCAAAAACTGCATGACAGGGGGTGCCCACATAGATTAATTGGTATGCTTATCACCTTACACTCGGACACTAAAGTAAAAGTCTGATTAGATCAAAATGGCAATTACTCTAGATCGATAAACACCCATTGTGGATTACGCCAGGGCTGTGTGCCTGCACCATTTCTATTTAATATTTACAATAATGAGTTGGGAAAGGCTCTTGGGAAAATAAATAACCTTCCGCCAAAGTTGGGAAATCTCATAATAAGTAGCCTATGCAGATGACATTGGGGGTCATTCCGAGGTTGGAGGTAAGTATTGGTTTTTACCGGCATGGTGGAAAGAGCGAGTCCGATCTGGTACCACGCCGCTATTTACAGGTTATTCTGACCTCACGGGCACGAGCTTTCCACCATGCCGGTAAATCCCCTAGCGGCATACCGCTAAAGGGCCTGTTAAACCCCTTACCGGCATGAAGCGAGACGTTCTTAACAACACCGCCATCGAAGCTTCGCCGTCCGTAATTAGCGGTGACCGTAATTTACGGATACCGTAAATTACGGTCACCGCTAATTAACGGATACAGAAATTACGTCATCGCACAGGAACGGGAAGGAGCGCGGCGGCCATCTTTAAAAACACAATCCATTGCCATCCTCTCTTGGGACGAACCTGAACCTCGGAAAAGGCCTACACAACCGCCAGCTATGCCCAAAGCCCCGAAAAAGTCAGCGGACCACCTCCGCAAGCAGCGCTTCAGCCCCGAGGAGCTGCAGGCCATGGTGGGCCACCTGGAGGAGCACGCTGACGTAGTGTTCAGCAGCGACATGCCAGAGAGGCAGTGGTCCAGAAAAAAAACATACGGGCAGAACTTGCTCAAAGGGTGAGCGCAGTAGGCACCACCCCCCGCACCCTCAGGGACTGCCGCAAGCGGTGGGACGACTTGCGGTTGAGGGTGCGGAGCATCCTCGCAGCCAACCGCAGCCAGGCACTGCTGACTGGAGGTGGACCAAGTTCACCAATGAAACTAGCTCCATGGGAGGAGACATGCGCTGCATTGATTGGCACAGAATCAATCGAGGGTGTCGGTGAAATGGAGTGTGGGGCTCCGTCGTCTGCTGATGGAGGTGAGTGTCCAAAGTCAACACCGCCAATGGCAAATACATGCTGAATACACTACCAAGCCCCGTCCAATGCACCTTGTCATACTGCCCTCCACCCATTCTGATAATGGCAAGACAACTGCCACCAAGGGACAAGTGCTACCACATAATGCCCACCAACCACAGTGCAGTAACTAGTACATCCCAATAAGCACACTGTGCAGCAGGCTTGGCAGTGTGCGAGTCAAACTGCACATGACCAGGCCAGGATTAGTGACTCCCACACCTGCGTACATATCCGACACATCCGTAGAAACCAGTGATGTAGTAACGGCCAAAATGCCACCAATCCAAAATGACTGAAATGTGAATGCTGCCATTAATGACATTAGCGTCTCACACAACCACTCATGTTGTACCTTTGTTCTACACCCACAGGCAGTGAGCATGAGGGCGATGAGCCTGAGAAGCCGTCCCACCACATCCAGTGCCAAAGGCAGGGACCACCGCATACCAGCCAGGAAGGACAAAACCACCACAGCTCCTCCAAGGCCCATTGAGGTTGCACCACCCCCATCCCTCACTGCATCAGCGCCTGCAACAATCCCACACCAAGGTCAGAGGAGTCCAGCATCTCTGGGGAGGTGGCAGCCACGGCCCCTCTGCAAATCGTGGACAGCCCCTTGTAGATCTGTGGGGCGTCAGAGGAGGACTCCTACCCCACTGTATACACCCCCGAGCCCTGCAATGTCCCCCAGGTGTCGTGCAGGGACTCTGGGGAGGGTGACACACCAGTCCAAAGTGCACGTGGGAATGCACCGGGAGACGCAGATCCCGTGCCCAGTACCCCATTCGAGGCCCTGTCAGGGCATGTCGACCCAATCCCCAGCAGGGATGATACGCCATCCCAGGAAGCACTTCGTGCAGGACAACTCACTGCCCTCATCACTGACTTCAATGAGGAAAACCGCCAGGGCAGGTTGGAGTTACTCGAGGAGCTCAGGCAAATGCGTCAGGTGTTCACGGAAAGCACCAACCGTGTGTGTGAGGCACTTGGACGCATTGCAGACGCCCTTGTGGCAGCACGTCCCATTCATGCAACTCAGCAGGAGGACACCCCCTCAACCAGTCCCCCCACCTCTGCAAGCCCAGCGCGCCGCTTGCTGCGTTCTCAGCGGCGCAGGAACATGCCCCCCCGGGCACCGGGAGCATGGATCAATAGACAATGCTGCCACATGTGGCCTCAATGTGCCACACAGGACTACTGTTGCGGAGTTGGGTGGCAGGGGGATGAGGGTGTGTATGGGAGTTGGGGGGAGGGGGGTGAGGGTGTGTATGGGAGTTGGGGGGAGGGGGTGAGGGTGTGTATGGGAGTTGGGGGGAGGGGGGAAGGGTGTGTATGGGAGTTGGGGGGAGGGGGGTGAGGGTGGAGGTTTTGTTGTACACGTGTGAACCTACTAATACAATACACTGGTTGTGCATAAAAAATATCAGAGTGGACATTGATCAATGTGCATGTGTCTTTTAATGACTCACAGTGCATGGTGTACATGTAACCCCACAACCAGTGCCCGATGCCCTGTCATCCTGACACCCTCAGCTGACTTGAGTGTCAGAAATATTGTCCAATCAATGATTGCCACACGGCACATCCCTCCTGTGCATCTGCACTGTGATGCTGTCCTGCCAATTCTTCATCCACCCCCTCATCATCATCTGGTGGTAGCAGTCCCAGGTCAGGGGGCAGTGGCACGTTTCCGACGGATGCACATATTGTGCAGCTTTACACATGCCATGGTGATCCTGGCCACCTTCTTGTGGCTGTTGATGAGTGCTCCACCCGAACGGCTGTGGCAACAAAATGGTGCCTTCAACAGGCCAAATGTCTGCTCTATGGCCACCCGTGTATGGGTATGGGCTCGATTGTAGTCCTCCTCATGCCTGTTCTGTGGGTTGCGGATAGGGGCCATGAGCCACGGCTTCAAAGGGTAGCCACCATCACCTGCATGGAAGGGGAATGAAGGTAAGTGTTTGTACATTGATGGTGGCGAACTGTAGCAGTCTTGCATGGCAGCTGGTGATTCCTGGCCATACACACATGTCCCCGGTTGCATCAACCCCATTACTGGCCCGGCTATGTGTCCTGTGCCATGCAATGATGGAGGGGTAGCTTCTTCAAGATGGCTTATGGTGTGCACTCACATCTTGTTGCACGTGCACCGTATATGCGTGCAGCAGCGTTGGCCTGAATTCATTGATGTGTTGGGTTCTGTGAGATTTGGTGGCAGGGGGTGTTGACTGTAGTCAGTAGCATACTTGTTTTACTGCACTGATCAGTGCCATGTTGACTTGCACCACTACTATGGGTGTGCGGAACCAGTGACACGCTGCTGTATCCCTGTTGGGCTCACTTCTATGCACTCCCAGGGACGTCTGTCTTGTGTGGTGGGATGCAGGAGGCTGCGAGATAGTGCATATGCAGTGCATGGTGCAGGATGCCCTTACGGTGTGTGAGGTCCGCCGATGAGTGGTGCTTGTGTTGCGGTATTGGGCCAGGTTACCTGTCGGACGAGTAGTGTTGTATTTTCTACATTCTAGCATCGCTGTGAGGTTAGGCAGTCATGTGCCATATCGATTGCCTTGGGGCACTGTGTTCTGTGGGGTGCACATCGTGCACCGGCGTCAACATTCCCACACAGGTGTAGTATGCACCCCCCCTTTCCCACCAAGTTGGGGTATGCATCCACCCTACTCATGGCCCCAATGCGCTGCCATGGCCCAATCAGGTGACTCACCAAGCAGCCAAGCACGTTGTCCAGCATGTTGCTCCATATAGTGTGGTAGCGTGGAGTTCCGCAGGACCAGGGGGTCATGTGTTGATCGGGGGTATCGGGCAAAGCAATGTGTGATGGCTTTACTGGCATTTCATACCATCTGGACGTCAATGGATTGGTATTGCTTGCGGTTGCGATACGCCACCTCCATTGCATGTGGAAAGACCAATTCCACGTGGGTGCAGTCGAGGGCACCTATGCAATTTGGCATGCCTGCCAGTGCATGGTAGGCAACTTATGTGTCCAATATCTCCTGGGGTCTCCGGGGTAGGGATATGTAGTCCCTTGTGTGTTTGATGAGGGCATCCAGCACTTGGTTGAGTATATGTGAAAATATGGCCTGTGGTATGCCATGCATGTGCCCCACTGTATGCTGCTACGTGCCTGTGGCAAGGAAGTGGAGAACAGACACTACCCTGAGTAGAGGGGGGATTGCAGTGTGGATTTCTATGCGGCTCACTATGTCGTCATGTGTCAGGTCCACTATGGTGGTGATGGTGTCCCGGTCAAGGCGGTACAGGGTGTGGACCTGCTCTGGTGTGAGGTTGAAGGGGGAGGCTCTGATTCGAGGGATTCGGGGCTGCCGGCTTGGTAATGGTGGCTGCACTGGTATGGCATGCTGGGCTTGTCTCACCCTCCTTCTCCTCCTGTGTATCCTCTGTGGTGGGGGCTGTGGCTGTTGGTGTTGCTGTTATTGTAGTTGCTGCCTTGCAAGCAGGGCCTCCAGCTACAGTAATCCTGCTACAATTGGTATCATCTTGGTGTGGGAGGGGGTGTGATGAGTGGGTGTGCTCCTTTTGTGCTGTGCCAGACTCCATTGCCTCCACCTGTGCTGGTTGAGTGCACCTGTGCCTCTTGGAAACACTGCTCAGGGTTCTTAACACCTTCTCGGCGATGCCGGTATTTACTCCATGCCGGTGATGTACTTTGCGGCCTTGTAGAGGCAGTTTTTTGCATTTCCGCATGACTTGGGATCAGCTCCGGTTTACGCCATGCTGCTAATTTCGGCATGGGGTGTCGTGCGTGCGCCACAAGACCGCTATTTACGGCCTCATACTTTACGGCGCCGTAAATAACGGTCTAGAGGGTCAGAATAGCCCGTAAAGGTAAACGATGCCAGTAATCCTTTACCGGCATCGTTTTTCCCTTAACGCCCAACTCGGAATGACCCCCATTGTTTTGTTCGACCTGACCCCAATTGTCCTTCAAAGATCACGGACAGCGATCAAGTCCTATTTTACATCTCTGAATCTACCATTGAATGTGCCTAAATCAAAAGTAGTAATGTTAAATTACACTAAAAAAAGGAGTCCATACACCTAAAATGGTCCATTAAGAACACACGTTTGGAAGTGGTTCCTAGCTTTAAATATCTAGCAGTCGAAATCTTTCAAAGACGAACAGGTCGAACTGACTTAATTAAGATGAAAAATAAAATTAGATTTAATTCTTTTGAACTATCAGCTTTTGATCAAAAGATTCTTGGCTCTTCCCGTTTTGTAAATTTTACCATCAGAAGTCCATTCCACGTTTGCTTTATGGAGCTGATTCAGGGCATATAACAAATCAATGGGACAGACTGGAGTCAACGCTATTGAACAGGATGCTCTGATCTCCCTTCAGGCTCGGGTTGATTGGAGGAAACTGCAATTATTGAAAGTTATTATGCAGCTCCCTGAAAAATCTTTAATGTTTGAATTGCGTACGGTATTGTTACTGAGAGATTGGGTACAGGACTCCTTGAAAATCATGAGAAGCTACAATTTAGATCCATTGGCCCTGATGGTTCCATCAATCAATACCAAAAGGCTCCTTTTTTAATCTAACTGGATTAGGAACAGAGATATAGCTTTGTACTGTTGTCTTTTCTATCATCATAAATATGAAATAAGAGGGAGCGCTGTTGAGCAGCAAGAGAAATGGCAGCCTAGGAACTAGCTCCGGCCCGGCAAAATCCTGACTATTAAAATATCAGTTGTTTTGCCTATGTCTGAACATTCGAGTCTGCACAGATGTGTTGATTGCCCTCGAGCATCCCGTATTGAAAACACATCCAGATCCGTGCAGTGGAAGCGAGTAAGCGAAGCGCTGTGGAACTGACGGAGAGGCGGCTGAGCAGGCCCTGAGGGATACACCTTTGGAAGTGAGTGGACCCGCTACTCGAGCCCGACTGGAGTGTGAGAGAGCTGTGCGATCTTGCAGGCCGTTCCAATCCGCTCTTCATCTGCGGAGCGGTTGCCATGAGGAAGTGAGGGACAGCACAACACTGCGGGTCTGCCACGGCATTGAAAGCGGGCGACTCTGCAAAGCTGCATCGGCCTCCCGCTAAGAGGAGACCAGCAACCGTGGGCCGCCCATGACCGTGAGCAAACCAGAGGAGAGGGGAGAGAAGCGTTGGTGCGCTTACCCATATCGGGGTCATGGGCCCTGCATCATTTACTGCCCGGTATAGCAACGGCCCCTTGGAATATGCTGCCTGCTTCCTCCATCTCAATCCTTGCAACGCTGCTGGCATCACGAGCGGGACCTGCTTGGATTGTGCAACACTTACCCCTGCTGCTCGTGGTACAACGTCCTTTCATCGCCTGCCTGTTCATCCCCAGGCTTTTTAACGTGCACATTCCATCGAATGTGCTCATCAAATTTTTTAGGGGGGTGTGGGAAAGGGCAGATAAGCACATTCGATGGAATGTGCACGTTAAAAAGCCTGGGGATGAACAGGCAGGCGATGAAATTACATGGAATCGCTGCTCGGGGCTGTGAAGGGGTGCGCCCACACCCCGCTGGGAGTGAGGGAGAGGGGCCCTGGGCCCACAGGCAAACAAGATATCGTGGAGGCCAGCTGACAACCCACCAACCCGCATTGACAGCGTGACCATCTCGTAAGGAGCAACTGCACTTGCGGGCGCTGGACAGGCCCCCGGGCTGGACCGGAGCACCACACTGCCAGGTAAAACACTCCAGGGGACAGAGAACACACCAATGCCCCCACAAAAGAAATCCTAGTCCCACACACTGCTAGGTCACCCTGCTAGGTCTCAACCAGTCAACTAGAAAACCCTTCTGTGAGAACCTAATCCAATTGAAGATCCTTTGGCATAAAGAGTCAGGGCACACTCCCATTGGCTGTATAGTGGTAACAGAGGGAAGGCAGGTGGAGCAATATGACCAAAGGGGATGGGAAGAAATGTGGCCCAATGGCCTTTCACCAGCAATTGTGTTTCGTGTTTCCGGACCGGCAACGCCGTAGCGGGTGGGGACCTCCGCCCCCTCGAGCAGTGAAACTCGAGATTACCAGTTACTGACAGCTATGCAAAGTGGATTCTTGGCAGAAAACGTCGAATTGGATGACATTGTAGCCACCATTAGGTCATTAAAATCCAAGCTTGAAAAAGAGACTGGTTGTATCAATGAGGCAGAGCAAAGGATAAGTACAGTTGAGGAAACATTGAGCCAGCACGACCGGGACATCACACTACTAAAAACCGAATTCAATAAAACCAGTGGAAAATGCTATGATCTTGAATCATGGTCAAGAAGAAATAATGTACGGATTGTTGGAGTGCCCGAGGCCGCATGCAGAGGTCCCATGGAACCCTTCATAGAAAGTATGTTGAAAACCCTGTTTGGCGAAGGTCAATTCTCTACTCACTTTCTGGTCGAGCCGGCGCACCGCACTCTAGCCCCGATCCCCAGACCGGGAGCCTCACCACGTACCATTATAGGAGAATGCTTAATTATAGGGATAGAGACCACATCCTAAAATTGTCAAGAGAACGCGGGATGCTCCGCTATGAAGCTAATAACATTCACATCTATCCCGAGTTCGGGCCTGGGGTCCAGGCATGAAGAAGATCATATGACTCGGTGAAGAGACTACGTAGAGCCAGGCATATCCCATACGCTCTTATGTTCCCTGCAAAATTACGCATTCAACATGGTGGAAGCGAACATTTCTTCAAAAACCTGGCTGACGCTACAGCTTACATTGAAGCGTCAATCCCGCTCCCCTTACCGGAGCGTGGGAGATTTCCAAATCAGGTCCCAGGAAATGATGCTAGACAGAATGGTCAGGAAGCTTGATGGAGAAATGTTATACTGACACAGTTAATGTCTATAGCATATACAGGCACATAAAACAAAATTGTTTGGTGTGTAGCCGAGGATGCTGTTGTTGGGCCGGCCTACTGCTGTGCTGCTCTGGGTGCACCTCTGGGAATTTCCATGGATCAACAGGAACAACATCATCAAGTTGGGGTAGATGGTGAGGGTGGAGGGAGGTAATTCAAGGGAAATGTTTGAGCACAGGAACTGGGGATGCTGGTGGGAGGGAGGAGGGCATTCCGAGTAGAGGAGATGCAGGTGGATCCTGAGGGCCGATATGTTATAGTTAAAGGAATGCTATCTGGGGGAAGAATCACACTAGTAAACACTTACGGGCTGAATATAAACGATCTGGGGTTCTACTCCCAAGTGTCTCAGATATTGATTGGGACGGGTAATGTTCCCATTGTGTGGGGAGGTGATTTTAATACATTCTTTGGATGTAAGTATTGACCGATCAAGAGCCTCCCGGTGTGATCTGACTGCCGCAGCCAAAATGATTAAGCAAATAATGAGCCAACTAGAACTCATAGATGTATGAGAAATTAACATCCGGGAGTAGCCGAATATACATATCACTCTACGGTTCAGGACGCCATGTCACGGATCTATGTCTGGCTGCTCTTAGCAAGGTGGGTGCCACACTTGCATGGCAGCAGAATTCTGGCTCGTACCCTGTCAAATCTCTCCCCCGTGGTGATGGCGCTGGAGATTGGCAACACACCACAGCCCCATTCCTTGTGGAATATGCCACAGGCTGTGTTTACTGACGGTGTATTAGTAGAAAATATCTGTGAGAAAATTGAAGGGTTCTTCGAGATAAATGAGGGGTCGGTCCTGAAGTATGCCACAATATGGGAGACTGTCAAGGCCTAGTTGAGGGGCACAATGATTTCGGTCACAACAGGGGTACTAAAGGCCACCAGATGGGAGTTGGCAGAAGTAGAATGCACGCTACGCAGGCTAGAGAATGAATATGGCAAAAAAACAGATTAAGCACTACTCGGGGTGATAAAGGGTAATCTGATCAAGTTCCGAGAACTAGCTGACCAAAAGATACGTTACATGGCTAAGCCTGCCCAGGCAAGGCGCTATGGTGAGGAAGACAGACCTGGGCGCTTACTGGCAGGAATAGTTAAAAGTGAGAAAGGGATAGCTCCCAACATAGGGATTGTGGGGACAAACGGGGAGCTCTTGACAACCACGGAAGCGATTAGCAAGGAGTTCCTACAATACTATAGTGAGTTATATGCTAAAGCAGACACATGCACGCTAGAGGAAATGGAATCATATCTACAAGAAATGCCTCTTCCCGTACTCCCCCCGGATGTAAGGGCGACACTAGACACACTTTTCACAGCTGAAGAAATAACTAACGCAATCAACATGCTTGCATCAGGCAAGGCACCCGAACCAGACAGGCTGGGTATAGAACTATATAAGACTTATTCTGACGTCCTTAGTCCACGACTGCTGAAGGTATGGGAGGAGGCATTGACAAGTGGGAAATTGCCACCCACACTCACAGAGGCAATTATCTCAGTACTACCGAATTATCTCAGTCCGCAAGTCGGCGAACAAGGTCGCTTCCTACCGCCTGCTGTCATTAATTAATACTGATGCTAAGATCTATGCTGAAATATTAGCAAACAGAATACTTCCACAAATGACGTATCTTATACATTCAGATAAATCAGGTTTTACCCCAACTAGATCCACAGCCCTTAACCTAAAGCGCCTCTTTGGCATAATATCCCAGATTGACCAGCAGGCTCAAGTGGTGGCTGCATTGCTTGATGCAGAGAAAGCTTTCAATTCCGTGTCTTGGAATGACTTGTTTGGGGTACTTAATCGCTTTGGGTTTGGGGGCTACTTTGCCAAATGTGTTAGACTCCTTTCTACAAACCCGACAGCTAGAATAAGGACTCAGGCGTTCACACTCGAACAGGGATTCTCACCATTACTGTTTGCACACACAATAGAACCACTGGTACAACAGATGAGGGACAACATGCACATAGGGGGATACACATAGAGGGATACACAAAGCAGGACCACCCCGGATTATTTCCTTATATGCAGATGCCACTTTACTGTATATAAGACACCCGGAAGTACACTTAGCACCGGTTATCGATGAAGTGGCCAAGTTCACCAATTACTCAGGTTATAAAATCAACACTACTAAATTTGAACTATTTCAACTTACAGACAACACTAGAATCCCAACCGATCTTAAGGGGCTCAGATGGTCCCCAACAAGCTTTAAATACTCAGGGATGATGGTATCGCGTGCGCAACAAACACTATACGAAATGAATCATGAGATATACATTAATACCCTTGCTCTAAAGTTGGAACTCTGGGGGGAAATCCCAGATGTCCCTATATGGTAGATTATCCCTGCTAAAAATGGTAGTGGTGCCCAAGCTCTTAGATTATTTTACAACTATCCCCATCTGGCCGGGTAAGATGTTTTTTTGCAAAACTTTGATCCATGGCAGTCAGGGTTGGACTGGGCCAGTTGGTCATTCAGCCCGTGGCCGAACGTCTTCGGGGACCTGGGGGCTGGTTTTATAAAAACAAGCCACCCTGGCCCGTTTTTTTGAGGATTAAATCTGTTTGTAACTGAGGTTTCGAGGGGATTGGGTCCTCCGACGTATTCCATATCTATGACAGATAATGTCCACAGCTGTGCTGCTTCAGAAAATTTTCGGCGTCTGCGTCCTGCGTCAATGACGTTGATGCGCCGTCCCCGTGGACCTCCTCCGACGGCCGACGTCACCCGATGTGATAAATAGGGCGCACGACGCCCGTAGCCTCAGTTCCATTTTTTCCGTGAACGTGTTCGCTTCGTGAATCTCGGTACGCCTCGACTCTTTGGAGTTTGTTGTATTCCTCACGGTTCTTTGAACCTGTTCGGTTTTTGTGAAAACCTGTTCGTGATGATGTCTACCTCATCTTCAACCCCGCGTCCGGGCTTCAAGAAATGCGGGGACTGTGGGTCCAAGATGTCGGTAATGGACTCGTACTACGCCTGCCTCTGGTGCCTCGGGGAGGCCCACGACACGGACGACTGTGTCGACTGCCAGTCGCTCACGGCCAAAGCCTTGCGGGAGCGCAAGAAGAAGTTGTCAGTAGGTAGGGTGTCTAAGCCCAGGAAGTCGAGGTCTGCATGCCTTTCAACGGATGATTCGAGGGGCGACTCTCCGCGTCATCGTCGGAGGTCCAGTGGGTCTCCTTCCAGGAGTCAGTCTCGCCACTCCTCTGCCTCTTCGAGGCATTCCCGGAAGCGCCGGCATCAGTCGCCTTCCCCGTCCTCTTCCGAGGACTCCGCCCGTCAGCGGGTCGCTTATCCCACCATGCAAGCGACACCGGAGGAATGGGCTTCCTTCGGGAAGAAGATGTTGGCGATTCTTGAAGCACACGCTCGGAGCCCTGGCTTCGAGGCCTGTGTCGACGCCGCTGGTGCTGGCGGCGCTGCGGCTGACGTCGACGCCGATTCGCTCGACGTCGACGCCGATTCTCTCGACGCCGGCGCCGACTCGTTCGGCGCCCTTGACGCCTTCCGAGGCGGTGGTGTCGGAGGGGCCACGTGGCACGGGGGTAGCCCCTAGAAAGGCTCTGGCTAAGGTCAGGCATAGCTGTGGTCCTCAGGTGTCTTCCTCTCACCGCCTGGAGTACATTTCAGAGGGTGATGAGGGCTCTGATGAGGGCTTGGTTCCGGTTACGGTGCCTGATGAGCTTCTCTCGAGCCATAGCCAATTTGATGACCTGAGGCAGTAAATGCATGATGCCAGTGGACTGGACACCTCTCCGGAGGTGGAGTTTTGTAGGCCGGAGCCTGGCACTCATGCCGATTCTTCGTACCGGCGCCTTATGTCTCGGGTCACTGAGTACTTGGGATGGTCGGCTCCCCCAGGGGAGTTTGTTCAGGATGATCTCACGGACATCCTTGATCTTGGTCCCCCCACTGACCCTGTACTGCTGTTTCATATGGGTCTGCAGAGAAGGGTGGCAGTAGCTTGGACTGTTCCGGAGAGTCTCCCGGCAGTGGGCAAGTCTTTGTCGCGAAAATACTGTCCAGCCAGTAGCGACCCCTGCTACTTGTCCAGGCACCCCACTCTGGAAAGTTTGGTGGTGCAGGCAGCTACGGCCCCAGCAAAGCAGGCGTCGTTTCCTACCATCCCTCTGGATAGGGACGACAAACGTTTTGATGGCTGGGGGAAGAAAGTGTTTTCTTCAGGGGGTATGGCGCTTCAGGCGGCCAACTCTGTATGTGCCTTGTCTCGTTTGACACACACTCTGTGGAACTGTGTTGCATTAGCGGCTGAACATATTCCCGAATGGGACAAATAGGATGGTTTCCTTGCTATGGTTCAGGATGGCAGGGATGCCATGTGTGAGGCCGTTCAGTCGGGTTTGGACATGGCAGATTGTGTCAGCCGGTCCATGACGGCGAGCACCGTAATACGCAGGTTTGCGTGGTTGCGGAAGTCGGGGTTCGCTCCTGATGTGCAATCCCGGCTCCTCAACATGCCCTTTGACGGTGAACATCTTTTTGGCAGCAAGGTTGACGAGAGCCTTGAGAGGTTGCAGACCTCCAAAGCTGCAGCGAAGTCGTTGGGCGCGGCAGTTCGTCAACCTCCGCCTTTTCATCCTAGGGGACAACAATGGAGGGGTGGTTCCTTTCACGATTACTCAACCTTCAGTAAAGCGAGAGGAGCTGTCAGTCAAAGGGGTCACCGTAAGAGTGCCAGAGGTGGAAAACAGGGTACTCGAGGTGCCAAGGCTGCTCGAGTAGTTGCCTCTTGCCCTCAGGCAACGCCACAGCCGCTACTACTCAGTCATGAGGCCAGGTCCCATGTTTCGCCGGTTGGGGGAAGGCTGGCGCAGCATCTTGTCGAATGGCGTGCCATTACTTCAGATGTGTGGGTTCTGGAGATCATAGCCCACGGCTACTGTCTTCCCTTTCGGCAGAGGCCTCACGACAATCCACCGGGCAATCTCTCATTGCAGAGTCCGGATCCGCTCCTTGCGCAGGAAATTCAAGCCCTGCTGGAGAAAGGCGCCATAGAACTGGTGCCTTTAGCGGAGAAGAACAAGGGATGGTATTCCCCTTATTTTTTGATTTCGAAGAAAGACGGGGATTGAGACCCATCATGGACTTGCGCGGTTTGAACAAACTCCTCAGGAAGGACAAGTTCAAGATGGTTACTCTCTCTCAAGTCCTCCAGGCCCTTCAACTTCAGGACTGGTTGGTGTCTCTCGACCTCAAGGACGCTTACTTCCAGGTGCCGATCCATCCCAAGCACAAGAAGTACCTGAGGTTCGCGGTTGGCGACTCGCCCTTTCAGTTTCGGGTCCTGCCGTTCGGATTGACCTCAGCCCCGAGGGTTTTCACCAAGCTCATGGTGGTGGTGGCAGCGCATCTCAGGAAAGGGGGGATTCACGTCTACCCCTACCTGGATGATTGGTTGATCAGGGGGAGCTCTCCCGAGCAAGTCCTGGATCATCTGTCCGTCACCTGCCACTCCCTTCACAAGCTGGGCTTCTCTCTCAATTTAAAGAAGTCCCATTTGACGCCAACACAGCGGCTCCAGTACATCGGAGCAGTGCTCGACACATCCCTGGGGCTGTGTTTTCCTCCCCAGGTGAGGGCTCTTCACATTCAGCAGATGGTGCACAAGTTTCAACTTGCCCAGACGCTCCCGGCGTTCGAGTTCTTGAGGTTGCTCGGCCTCATGGCATCCTGCATTCTTCTGGTGCCAGAGGCTCGTCTGAGGATGAGATCTTTGCAGTGGGCACTCAAGATGCAGTGGTCGCAATCTTCCGGCAGAATGTCGGACCCTGTTCAGGTGCCGCCCTCGGTCACCCAGGACCTTCTGTGGTGGGCCGTCGAAGGCAATCTGATGAAGGGGCCCCGTTTTGGCTTCCCTGGCTGGAGGTGATGATTGTGACAGACGCATCCCTCACGGGATGGGGAGCTCATGCCAACGAGTTGACAGTCAGCGGTCGTTGGTCTCCGTTGGAGTCCAGACTCCATATCAATCTGTTGGAGCTGAGGGCCGTCAGGCTAGCCCTGAAGGCTTTTCTGCCGACTGTGCGAGGAAAGAGTGTCCTGATCCTAACGGACAACGCGGTGGCCATGCACTACCTTAACAAAAAGGGGGGGGCAGGGTCACTTCCTCTGTGCAGGGAGGCGATGCAGCTTGAGTTCTGGGCCATCTAGCAGGAACTTTCGATCTCGGCTGTTCATCTGGCCGGGGACGACAACGAGACGGCGGACGCTCTGAGCAGGCAGAGCACGATCTCTCACGAGTGGGAGCTGGCTCAGGAGATTCTCATGGAGATCTTCGCCCTTTGGGGGACCCCTCAAGTGGATCTCTTCGCCTCCAGTGTCAACCAGAAGTGCGAAAGGTTTTGCTTGCGGGAATTTCCTCCAAAAGGAGCCTTAGGAGACGCGTTTGTGGTGGAGTGGTCGTTCCAACTGCTGTACGCATTTCCTCCAGTCCCCGTCATCCCGCAAGTACTGCAGAGGTTACGGAGTTTAGTTTCCCGGATGATCCTCATTGCTCCGGCGTGGCCTCGGAGGACGTGGTACCCGGACCTTCTCGACTTGTCCATCTGCCCTCTGCGTCGTCTTCCCTACCGAGACGATCTGCTCTCACGGGAGGAGGGTCAGGTTCTCCATCCAGATGTCAGATCCCTCAACCTTCACGCTTGGCTTCTGAAAGGTTGAGGTATAAGGATTGGGACCTCCCGGAAGACGTGTTGGAGGTGTTGCTCTCGGCCAGGCAGCCGGCAAAAAAGTCTCTGTACCGTTGCCGTTGGCGTAAGTTCTGCGACTGGTGCAGAGTTAAGAATGTGGATCCTTTTGAGTGTGACATTCCCATGGTTCTGTCTTTTTTGCCTTCCTTGGCCCACAGGGGCTTGCAAGTGGGTACCATTAAAGGTTACCTGGCGGCGCTGTCCATATTTAAGCGCTCATCTGAAGAATGTTCCTATTTTAAGATTCCATTAATTTCTCTGTTTTTAAAAGGGCTCACTAATGTGTTTCCTCCATCACCTTTTCTGGTGCCCGGTTGGGATTTGAACCTTGTTCTTAAGTTTCTTATGGGTGCTCCGTTTGAGCCTTTGCATTCTTGCCCTTTGAGACTGTTAACTCTTAAAACTGTGTTTTTGGTTGCGGTTACTTCCGCTCGCAGAGTGAGTGAGTTACAGGCACTTTCAGTTAAGCCACCCTTCACTGTGTTTCATAAGGACAGGGTTGTCCTTCGAGTTCGACCTTCCTTTCTTCCGAAGGTGGTTTCGGAATTTCATTTGAGCCAGAAGGTGGTTCTTCCGGCATTCTATTCTCCTCCACATCCTGGTAAGGAAGCGGAGAGGCTCCATAGGCTTGATCCTAGGAGAGCGTTGAGCTTTTATATTTCGCGCATGTCCCGGGTCAGAGTGGACGATCAACTTTTCATTGGTTACGCTGGAAAGCGTTTGGGACAAGCTGTGACGAAACAGACTTTGTCTCGGATTATTTTAGCTTGGCGGGTAAGGACCCTCCGGCTGGCTTGCGGGCCCATTCTACCAGGGGAGTGGCTGCGTCTTCTGCCCTACAGGGGGGTGTTCCTATTCGTCACATCTGTGATGCAGCCACCTGGGCTTCGGTACATACTTTTGTACATCACTACTCCCTCGATTCCATCCGAGGGCAGGATCTGGCCTTTGGCAAGGCAGTCCTTTAATCCGCAATTTGATTGGGCATGCTAAATTTGTGTTCTAAATTCTTTTCCCACCTCCTTGCTTGGTACTGCTTTTGGAGTCTGTCATAGATATGGAATACGTCGGAGGACCCAATCCCCTCGAAGAACAAGTTACTCTCTTACCCGGTAACGTTCTTTCGATGGGATGGTCCAACGACGTATTCCATATCGCTCCCTCCCTACCTTCTCCGCTGCAGAATTTCTTATGCGATTGCAGCTTGCGTTCCGCAAGGCCTTGTGTGTCTGACTGGCAGAAAACTGGTGTCACACGTTCTGGGGAAAAACTACAACTGAGGCTACGGGCGTCGTGCGTCCTACTTATCACATCAGGTGACGTCGGCCGTCGGAGGAGGTCCTCGGGACGGCGCATCGACGTCATCGACGCAGGACGCAGACGCAGAAAATTTTCCCGAAGCAGCACAGCTGTGGACATTATCTGTCATAGATATGGAATACGTCGTCGGACCATCCCATCGAAAGAACGTTACCAGGTAAGAGAGTAACTTGTTCTACTTTAAGTAACTTTGATTCCCTACCACCGGCAGTGCCCCTGATCCAAGCCAATTGCCAGCAAAATGGCGCCAGTCAGGAGCCGAGGCCGCAGAGGCATCCGGGCCCTGCCCCCGCTCCTGTGAATCGCCACACTCACATTGCATTTGCAACTTGCTTTCAACTTTGCAAGTGCAACAACTGCACTTGCAAAGTTGAAAGCAGCAAGTTTGTTCTCTTGGGGTGCGGGGGAGGGAGGGGCAGTCCGGCGTTGTAGTAACAGTCACAGTGTCTGTCTCTTTTAAAGTTTTCATTGGCTGTTTCCCTGCCAGCCAATGAAATTCCTGGTTATCGTCAGGGTTTGGTAGGTCACGAGTGTTGCGTGGGTGATATGCAGACAGCACTGCAGCTCCACCTCACCCTCTCTCTCTCTCTGAGTCCACTCATAATAGCGAGAGCCTGTGCTGAGCCTCCCTCAGCCAGCCTGCCAGTGCGCAGTGCTGCTTACAGTGCCACATGTGACATCACGTAGTTCACAGCCTTGCTTGCTTGCCGCCTAAATTTGGCTTGTGTGTGCGGCCTCCTCAGGCTCCGAACTACCGCGATCAGTCGACCCTGCTGCCACCACCTCTCCACTCTCGAGTGGTCGATGGCGGGTAAGTGACAATCCCAGTTTATGGGTGCAGCCGGCTCTCTATCGCTCGGTGTCTCTGTATGTCTCTCTCGCTTGTTCGTTTTTTTGTATATGTCATTGTTTGTAGGGAGGGTGTAGGGTGTGGTGGGGTTGTGTGAGGTAGAGGGGGAAGTTTGGGAAAGCGGCATTTTGAAATGTTTTTTTCAATAAAAGCATCCCATCAAAAATTGCACAAATAAAGCGCTGCGAATAAAACAACATCGACGAACAAACGTAGAACTGTTTTTGGAAACTCAGTGGTCAATCTGAACGTGGTTTCCATAGACAGTGGCTGGTGGTATTTGCAGGCTTATCGGAGGGCCTGCCCGACCACAACAAGTGGAGACACTTTCTCCATCCACCGAGGCTAAACGAAAGCAGCCATCATCTACTGATGGTAAAGGGGTTTTGTGTTGTCACGTCACAGCAGGAACCATTGCCCTAATACACCGAGCTTCATATTCCAGGATGGAAGAGTGAATACTTTGTGAAATTGCCACCACTTGTGGGAAGGTTTATGTGACTTTGCCGTTCGTGATGCTTAGGGACAGGAGTGCCAGACTGATCTTCTTTTTGAAAGCAAGATTGCCAAAGATTCTAGCTCAATTTATCCAGTAAATAATTGCAATGAAGATACGTTGAAGAAAGTTGCCTTTGGAGCTTCCATAAAATGACACCCACTTTGTGACAGGATAATGAACCACCGCCACAGCTTTGTTGCTCTCGTTCTTTTCGTTCTTTCTTTGCGGATCAATGATATTTCTACCCTATCTGTTACTTCCCTAGCTCGCAATAAATTGCCTGCACTGGCAGAAAGTTCTGTTGCATGCGTTATGCATACAACGTTATTACTTCCGTCAAGAACAATGCGTGTGTCTCCCAGCATAGCGGGCGGACAGGCGTGGCAGACAGAGCAATTGTTCGCTACCAGGCAACGTTTCTAATATGCTGAGATATATGTGGGATATATGATGCAGATTTTATTTTCTCATGTGGTTGAATTTTTCAAAAGTGTTGGTCTACAGTAGAGCCGCATAGTCTATTTGCATAATGCAGCACATATAACGTTAATACAACCTATTTGTGCGTTCACTGTCAAAACATAGACTATTGTATAATCCCCCTATATTGTACATCACTCCGTTTCTGCTCAGCTAGATTTGAGCTATAGAAAATATCTACATACATACATGGGTTGACATTGGTTACATAAACAGGGTAATTCATAGAATTTCGCACAAAAGTGGCGCACGCAGCTGGCGCACAGTGTGCGCGTGCAAATGTCTGCGCCAGCCGCGTGCGCTAAAATCTATATCCGCGCACAGCGTACTCATGGATTTCAGCCTCCAAAACCAGCCGTGGCGCAGAGTGGCGCAGCGACCCTGCAGCTGCGGCAGTTACGCCCCCAAGAACGCCCTTGTGCAAGGAAAAGCCATCAAAATTCACAATTCATCGCAAAGGGCTGCGCTAACCCTGGACCAGTATACAGGGCTGCCAAACAGCAAACGGCGAGCGGGGAACGTGTATTACTGGGGTGCGCGGGAAGTTCCACACGCGATTTCAGCAGGGTACGTGTATTTCTGGGGTGCGGGGAAGTTCAACACGCGATTACAGCAGGGTACGTGTATTACAGGGGTGCGCGGGAAGTTCCACACGTGATTCCAGCAGGGTACGTGTATTACTGGGGTGCGGGGAATTTATACACACGATTTCAGCAGGGTACCAGTATTACGGGGGTGCTCGGGAAGTTCCACACGCGATTTCAGCAGGGTGCGTGTATTTCTGGGGTGCGGGGAACTTTTACACGGGATTCCAGCAGGGTACCTGTATTACTGGGGTGCGCGGGAAGTTACACACGCCATTTCAGCAGGGTACGTGTATTTCTGGGGTGCGGGGAACTTTTACACGCGATTTCAGCAGGGTAGGTGTCACACTGGTGTGTGCGTGAAGTCCCACACGCGATTTCAGCAGGGTACGTGCATTTCTGGGGTGCGGGGAAGTTTGACATGCGATTACAGTAGGGTACGTGTATTACAGGGGTGCGCGGTAAGTTCCACACGCGATTCCAGCAGGGTGTGTGTATTACTGGGGTGCGGGGAATTTTTACACGCGATTTCAGCAGGGTACCAGTATTACTGGGGTGTGCGGGAAGTTCCACACGTGATTACAGCAGGGTACGTGTATTTCTGGGGTGCAGGGAACTTTTACACGCGATTCCAGCAGGGTACCTGTATTACTGGGGTTCGCGGGAAGTTACACACGCGATTTCAGCAGGGTACGTGTATTTCTGAGGTGCGGGGAACTTTTACACGCGATTTCAGCAGGGTAGGTGTCTCACTGGTGTGCGCGTGAAGTCCCACACGCGATTTCAGCAGGGTACGTGCATTTCTGGGGTGCGGGGAAGTTTGACACGCGATTTCAGCAGGGCATGTGTATTACAGGGTTGCACGGGAAGTCACACACGCGATTTCAGCAGGGTACCTGTATTTATGGGGTGCGGGGAAGTCCAACACGCGATTACAGCAGGGTACGTGTATTACAGGGGTGCGCGGGAAGTCCCACACGAGATTCCAGCAGGGTACGTGTATTTCTGTGGTGCGGGGAAGTTTCACACGCGATAGGCCCTGTGCGAGTGGGGTACGTGTATTTTGGGGTTGCAGGGGAGTCCTGCACGTGAATTGGCAGTGTGGGTCCTCCCAGGTGTTCCGTCTACACCCTCAACGGCCCCTGCAGGCAGACCACACCACAGGGGACTACCCTGCACCCCTGGTCATGTCCCGCAGGCAGCCCATCCACGATGGGCATGCCCCCCCAGCCAAGCCACATGTCACCTTGCACTAGCGATCACCAACGCATTACCCCCTTGCACCCCCACCACACAGCAGTGCAGGGCACCTGCCAGCAGGCACACACTCATCTCCCCAGCACCCCCACCCCCCAGCAGTGTGGGGCACCTGCCAGCAGGCCCACACTCATGTCCCACCCATGTCCCCTTGCACCCCCATCCCCCAGCAGTGCAGGGCACCTGCCAGCAGGCCCCCACTCATGTCCCCTTGCACACCCACCCCCCAGCAGTACAGGGCACCTGCCAGCAGGCCCCCACTCATGTACCACTCATGTCCCCTTGCAGCACCACCCACCAGCAGTGCAGGGCACCTGCCAGCAGGCCCCCACTCATGTTCCCTTGCACACCCACCCCCCAGCAGTGTGGGGCACCTGCCAACAGGCCACCACCCATGTCCCCTTGCACCCCAAGCACTGAGGGGCACCTGCCAGCAGGCCCCCACTCATGTCCCCTTGCACCCCAAGCACTGAGGGGCACCTGCCAGCAGGCCCCCACTCATGTCCCCCTGCACCCCACCCCCCAGCAGTGCAGGGCACCTGCCAGCAGGCCCCCACTCATGTCCCACTCATGTCCCCCTGCACCCCCACCCCCCAGCAGTGCGGGGCACCTGCCAGCATGCCCCCACTCATGTCCCCTTGCACCCCCAGCCCCCAGCAGTGCGGAGCACCTGCCAGCAGGCCCCCACTCATGTCCCTCTGCATCCCCACCCCCCAGCAGTGCAGGGCACCTGCCAGCAGGCCCCCACTCATGTCCCCTTGCACACCCACCCCCCAGCAGTGTGGGGCACCTGCCAGCAGGCCCCCACTCATGTCCCCCAGCACCCCCACTTCCCAGCAGTGCAGGTCACCTGCCAGCAGGCCCTGACACATGTCCCCCATTCAACACGTCATCACAGTCTAGATCCCTGGCCCTTATGGCCAGCCTCCACATGCCAAAGACCCACCCAAGTATTGCACCCACCCACATAGAAATGCCAATTACATGACACAACCCCAATGGCAAGTATGTAAATGAAGACATGTCCCTCACACACACACATTGGGTGCAGGTGAATCTCAAAACCCCATATCATGACATGCATGAAAACAATGAGATAATACCACACATCGAAGTTTGAAAAAAAAAATGTATTAAAAGCAACATGAATGGAATTAAAATCAAACAAACGACAATGGAAATTTAAAAAGAAAAGCTGCATGTCTGTAAAATAATGAAAAACAAAAATCATGATCCAAAGGAAAGGTGTCCAAAGTCAGAGTTCCAAAAATGAAATCCAAGGGGAAAACAAAAGTGAAAACCATTGCTCCATGGGGAAATCCAAACAAAAAGGTAGAATCCAACAGTCAACTATACACAGATGAACAATACAGGGTCCATGATCCCAACTGAAGAATTGAAACCTATCAAAAACTCCTACCTAATTAAAAAACTATATACAAAAATGTGGTCCATTGTCCAAAAGGTCCAAAATGAAGAAAAAAACAAAGGAAACCTAATACTAACTAAATAACTATTTACAAGGGCAGCGGGCAAGTCCAACGGCTCACATGTTGATGTTCCGGGCCAGGGCATCATCGAACTCCAGCTCGATGTCCCGGAGGCGGTCCTTTTCCATGGCCCCGAGGGTTCGCAGGGACGATGACATCTGGAACTCCAGGTCCCTGCGAATGGCCACGAGGCACTTGGTCCGCCTCAGGGCCCTACGCATGGAGTTCTCCGCCCTGACCATCGTGAGCCGTGCCTCTTCCGCCAGCTGCCGCTCCGCATCTGTCGCATGGCCCAACCGCTGCCACATGGAAGACACTTCCCGTCCAGGGTCCTCCTGCCCTCCGGCCGATGCCTGCCCCTCCGATGATGAAGGCCCCGAGACATCATGGCTCCCACCTTGTTGCTGCTGCTGCTGTGCCGCTGCCTGTGCCCTGGCTCCTGCTGCCTGCACATCCTCCTCCAGCTGGGGTGCAGTTGTTGGGGTGCCCACCCCTGCTGGACGTCCGACTCCCGACTGTGGCAGGGATGTGTCCTCCACCAGCCTGGCCGCAGGGTCAGAGGCAGCTCCACAGGGCACCCAGGTGACACATGGGTGGGAAGATGGCACGGAGGACGACTGGCGCATAGGGGGTTCAGTTGAGGAGGGGGTCGGAACAAGGTCCACAAAACGGAGGAATCCGGCCATGGTGAGCTGTCCCAGTGGCTCAACGCGGTCAACGAGCCATGCGAGAAGACGTGCAGTCTCCTCATGAAAAGACTGCAGGTCAGCTCGCATGGCACATTGACGCAACGCCACCCCACCCAGGACAGGCTCAACCCGGTGCCGGATAGCCACATCTGCATGGAGAGGAAGGCCAGTTGGTGTAAGCCAATCTCCTCCCTGAGAACGGGTCTGGACTTAGGTATCCCTGCTGGTGCAAGAGGATGCAGTCACAGGATCTGGGACAGGATTACACACAGGCACCTCCCGGCGGCCTGTGCTGCCTCCTGTCCCTGCCCCTGCACTGCACCACTAGCACCAGTGGAATCCCCACCTCCAGACCCCGTCTCTGTCCCTTGCACGACCTCCTCCTCCACCAAACCCCCCACCAACCTGGATGACTCGGTGCCATCTTCCTCCGTTGGGCCCTGTGGGGTCTCAGCTGCCCCTTCGGCTGCCAAGGAGTCCAACTCCAATCTCTGCCTCTTGGACCTCCCCGCGGCAGCTGCGACCTGGGACGCGGCACCGGACTCCTCACTCCCCGACGAGATGACAACCTGGGAGGGGAGCCGGGCCTTGCGTCTCCGGCTGGTGGTGCGATCCCTGCCGCTGTGCTCCACAGCACCTTCTCCGCCCTCTTTATCAGTTGACGCTGCAGACAGGGAGAGATAGGAGACAGGCATCAGGGCACTGTACAATGGACTCATACTCACATGACAGTTGTACATGAGTGGCATTGTCAAACTTCAGACATGGCATCACAATCCCCAACACACATGTCATTGCAACTCACACACATTAGCTTTTCCACAGCCATATTGCAACAGCCAGCACCATCCATACACATACAAACAGCATAAGCAGCCAAAGGTGAGCCAGCCATCACATGAAACACAGGGATATGATATGATATGATATGATATGGCATTTGTAACGCGCCTATACACAAGTGTTTCAAGGCACGACAATGCACTAGACATGCACACACGCCACCACAATTACATGCATGTGTACACCTCCACCAACTGTCGCAGTGATGGGATGGGCATCCATGTCACATCTGGCAATCAGTCTTCTACATATCAGTCTCACATGCATCCATGTTGCATCACTGTTGCACCCATGTCAAATACACACACATGCACATGTACACGGTGCAGATACATGCAGCTGGAACCAACATCCATGTGTGACACCACAACCATGCCAACTTACATACACAGTAATCCAAACACGTGTGCTCACACATCTGCATTTGGCCTGCATGCTTACCCACACATACACCATCCATGTGTCTCACACATGAAAGGACTTGCATGTGTCAGCCTCACAGCCCTGTACATACACATCCATACGTGGCCCTACAAAACCACATGTACAACCTGCACACTACTGGCACACCACCACACGCACAGCTTCCAATCAGTATGCATGTACACTTACCGCTCGACTCCAGACGGGTCTGCCTCTCAAGGACCTGGACGTGGAGCGCTGAGCGTATGCATTCCAGGACCCTCATCTGATGTTCCGACAGGTGGCCCCGGCGCCCCTTAGCATCCACTGCCTTCAAGAGGCGCCGGGCCTTGTTGAGGGTCCTGGACCTGAAGTCCTCCCAGCGCTTCTTGACATGTTGGAAGTCGCGGACTGCCACCCCCTCCGTGTTGATGGCAGTCACGATGTCTGTCCAGATCCGAGTCCTCCTTCCTTGTCGGCGGCCGACCTTCCGAAGAGGGCATCATACTGCCCCAGGACTTGCTCCACCAGGACACCAACTTCGGTGGCAGTGAAGCTGGTGGCCCTCTGCCTCTCTGGCAGGGGGTTGCCAGTGGTGCCAGATGGTGTAGTGCCCGACATGGCAACCCCAGAGGCAGGTGTGGGTGGGCAACTGGGTCCTGGGGCTGGGCTGTGGAGCGATGGAATAGCAGTCGGGAGTCTTCGGTTCCAGCAGGGGTGGTCACAGCAACAGCACGCCGGGCTGACGTGCAGGCAGCAAATGGCAGGGCACGTGGGCAGCCGGCAATCAGGCAGCAGCAGATGGCAGGTGGGAGCGTGCTCGGGGCTCTGGGGGGCAGTAATTCGGCCTTCTGGGCAGGAGCGTGGTCTTCCGTGTGTGAACGCGTGGCCAGCTTGATACGGAGTGATTTGGCACATGAAAATCTAGCACGTCAGCGTGTAATTCGAGGAAAGGCCCCTAGCGCGTAAGCGCGTCAGCATGTGTACGCGATTTCATTGGACCAAAGGCCCTTAGCGCGTAAGTGCGTCTGTGATGTGCGCGCGCGGGCGTTTACATGAACACGGGTGCATGTTACACGTCCAAGAACTGCACGTCCGAGTGTCAGCTCGTCTAATTGGAGGTTAGGGCCTTAGCGCGTATACGCGGAAGTGACGTTGGACGTGTGGGCCGGTTCAAAAGGCACGTGTAGGACGTCATTTCCTTGTACGTGCTTTTCATGGAGAGCGAGTGGGTGAATTCTGTACTTCTTGTCAGTTCACACACGATTTACTTCACAGCGTTTCTAGTTCGTACTCCCTGTTACCTCTGACAGCTTTTTTCTGATTTTCTGTTGTGCCTGTTTCCTCAAACAGCGGTCACTTCTTCTTTTGTCCTGTCTCCGCAGGCAATATACAATTCTTCTTTTCGCGGGGGTGTTGCCAAGCGCACACGCGCGTATTTTTCACGCTCATTTTCCAGGCAGACGGTGAGTCGCGCACGTATTTACCACCTGTGCTTGCCCCGTGTGTCGCGTACCCCTTCAGAGGTCATTGTAGGCTGCGTGTAACACGCGTATGTCATTTTTGTGTTTCTGGGTGCCACAGCGTAGTGCGGGTTCATTTTTCCATGCACGTGGTCTACGAGGGGTTGCGTGTACGTTATATTCTGTTTTAGTGTGCCTGTGCATTGCGTGACCTGTCATCTTTCCCCAGGGGTCACATACAGCCTTGCTAGAGCACTAGGGTACGAATTCCATCTAGTACCCTACCCCTTTGACACCCAATTGCCCAGGACAATAGTTTACTGCAACTCCCATACGCACAACAACATCAGTGCCATGGTTGGGAGGCAACCAAGCGGTAAGGGTGGCAAAGGTGGCCGAGCATCAAGAGGTGGCCGTGGTGGGTGCGGTAGGGGACGTGGCCGGGATTTGCAGGGTACCCCTAGCCCCCCATGTGTGGAGGACCAGTCAGGGACACCAATGCCCCCCCCATAGTTGAGGGAAACGTGGCTGACACCATCTCTGATCAGCCCTTGTTGGACCGGCCCATTGTGGCACCTGACCTGGCAGAGGGTGACTCCCAGGCTGACTTCCAGGTCGCCAAGTCTAGGCCACGTGTGGCGGTGCAAGTTGGTGTCACCAGGCCACGTGGATCAGGGGCAGCTATGTCATCTGCTGCCCCGAGTAGGCAGGGTGGGGAGGCTGCAGGGGCAGCTGCAGCTCCATCCACCCCAGCTCTGACTCTCCCAGCCAGGGCAGTGTTGGTCCCAGTCCATCTTGCTAACGTTCCCCCTGACTACGTAACACTTCAGCCAATGCCTGCACCAAGTCCCATGCTCAGTGTGCATTCCCACACTCCAACTACCCACTCCACCGGTGCTCCTGCCCCTAGTGGCCAGAGCGGCGTAGGCCACTCAGGATCCCCACCACCTTCCAAAAAAAGAGGAAGAGTGCTAGTCCACTACAGGCTGATACCCCAGACACGGCTACGCAGTCCGGCACGCAAAGGAAGCCTAGCTTCAATGATACCGAACGTGATGCACTTGTGCAGTATGTGTCCGCACATGACAGCGAAATGTTGATCACTTCAGGGTGCAAGACCACACCTGCCCGACGTCAGGCACACTGGCAGACCGTCGCAGACATCATAAGTGCTCTTGGATCAGTGAGGCGCACAGCTGGTGAGTGCTACAAGCGCTGGAATGACCTTAAGCGCAGGGCAAAGAAAAAGCTGGCCTCAAGTCATGCCGCTACTCTGGTGACTGGAGGTGGGTCTCCACAAGAGGACTTGAACTCACTGTACATGAGTCTGTTGCTGGGACCTACATCACCGAGGAACAGATCCAAGGTGTGGGAGATCTGCCAGATTACGAGGCATTGTCCGGTGAGTGCACATGCATGTGTGTGTGATCCATGTGTATGTTGTGTGTGTGCGAGGGGTTCTGATTGAGTGCCAGGTGAGGGTGTGTGTGCCTGAGTGGTTTGGGTCACCCATGTGCTTCATCCAAAACATTCTGCGCCCCTGGATTTGGGTATTACAGTATCCCTTCTGTCCACAGTAGACTTTTTGTGCAACATCACGCCAGTTGCCCTTGAAGTGGCATCTTGCAACAACATTGTTCCGTATTTCTCATTGTTCATTCAGGCTGATTGTTTTGATCCCCCCACTTTCACTACGCATTTCTCAGCCCTCTTGTCAAACGATATGTGACATGCCTATGGTACATGCCATCTGTGTGATGGCATGTGCCATGTATGTGGATTGGACATGCCACTCACAGGCCAATGTGTGATGGCTCTGCTAGCCAGCATGCAGCTAATGTGTTGCTCTTCCATCTTGGTGTCATCAGTGTCTGACATTTTCCTCCCCTTCAAACTCAGTGACAGTGCATGCATGGGAGGGTTATAGTCATGTGGGACATGTGTCAATCAAGTACTGGTTCTGTACCTTGTGAGGCCTAATTGTGTGCCATGGTGCTAATGCCTGTTTCCATTTTTTGTCTTTCATGGTTCTGCAGGGGATGACGCACTTGATGCTGTTGAGGGTGAGGAGATGGTGCAGACCCAGGAGGGATCTCAGGGACGACCGGGCACCAGTGGGGGACGGGGTGTGGTGGTGGGTGAGAACCCACTCTTGCTGCAGACCGTTCTCTACAGGGGTGTCTCTGGGTGCACCTCCCCAGACCTCTTTTCGGGTGTGGATTCGGATGATGAGACCTATGTGGCTTCGCAGATAGGTGTTTCTGGGAGGGATTCTGTTCTGTCCGACCCACCTGCACCAGGGGTACAGCCCACTATGGGGATGTCAGTGTTGGTAGGTCCGCCTTTTGTGGTTATGGATGCAGGGCCACACTCCGCAACATCTGATCCTGTTCCTGGGCCAGCAGATCAGAGGGGGAATGCAGTCCTGCAGCCTCAGGCAGTGCCGACACAGCAAGGCACAGTTCGCCTTGCCCCAGACAGGTGTGGTGCCCGCCAACGCGGTGGCCGTACGCCACCAGGCAATACCGCATGGGAGAAATCCATATACGGTATGGCAAACCAACAGGCAGCAGCATCTGAGATGATGGCTCAAGCTATGGAGAGGGTGGCCCCTTCCATTGTCCCCCCAGAGAGGCAGATGGAGCAACTACAGCAGGCAACAGACTCCATTTGCCAATCATTCAGGGAGGACATGTTGGCGTCCAACAGGGACAGACGGGCGGCCCTGGACACTCTGTGGGAAGCCATTTCTTTAGAGTCCCAGGGCCAGAGGGAAGCCCTGAGGATAGAAGTCCGTCATCTCAGGCAGACTCTTGTGGAGCTTGAGGCTTCCACTGTCACGAGGACAGAACAGCTGCTGGAGCGGGTCACAAGTACGCTCTCAGCAGAGATGCAGGCAACTCGGAAGGAGGTCCGGGCATCACGTCAGGTGGTGCATGGGGATCTCCGCACCATAATCCTCCAGAACGAGACCTTCCACACCCGCATGCTTGCTGCCATGGAGGACCAGACTAGGGCTTTGCGTGGGCTGCCTCCCATAGCACCACCACCTCCTTTGGCGGCAGCAGCACAGGGTGATGAGAGCAACCACAGCGATTCTGAATCTCTCACGATAGCGTAGCCGTGCAGGCCATGAGCCCATGGAGGTGTTTTTTTTTTTGCAACATCCACACAGGTGGCTGTTGGTGTGCACCTTGTCCTCGGACCTCCTGGGTGGCCTCCCCCACCCCCTCCACCCCCTACATGGCCATTTTCCATTTTTGATTTTTGATTTTTGGATTTTGGTTTTTGATTTTTGAGTTTTTGTTACAGTGTGTTGCCTTGTGTGGCTCCCGTGGGCATCCACTGTATTCCGGCTGGGCACATGCAGGCTTGTCCTGAGTTTGGGTTAGATGCTAGGGTTTGTGAGACACACACCCCTCCTGCTTCCCGTTACCATGGGCTTGCAAAGGGTGTGCCCAAGTGACAGTAACTACACAGTGACGTTGGACTCCCATGACATGTGTGGGCAGTCTGTAGTCAATACTGTGTATACATTCCTAGTGCATATTGTTATAGTATTGTACACTGCATGGTGTATTGATGTGTGCTTGTGCATCCATGTCTCCCTCCTAATTTGCAGGTTCATTCCACATGTCTTCACAAGGCCGTCTACTTTGGAGATGGAGTTCATGCTGTAAGCAGTGCACTTCCAGATTTGTGTGGCACCAACACTGTGCAGTTGGAAGTGGTCAATGTGCTAGCATCACCAGGTTGTAAGTCTACGTATCCTTTAACTTAGTACTGTCATGTGAATGCTATGTTTGGGGTGGCTAGCTGCATTGTATTGTGGTAAGTCTTTGGTCATGTGTGTTGTCAGTTCTACATTAATGGGAGCATATAATGTGTGGCCATTTTCCATTCGGGACACTGTGCTTTGTGACACTTGTGTCATGTTTTGGGGATTCCTTTGTTTGCTCTCACATAGCATGACATGCCATGGTGTGTTGGGTGGCGGTGCTGGGGAGGTGTTGGGTGACATGGCACTGTTGTCATGTTGTATCTTGCAAGGGGGTAATGATTTTAGCAGCATAGAAGTGTGTTGTTTGATGACACAGCATTGGTGGTGTTTGTGTAGGTAGGGATGCACACAATGGAACACTACCAGGTGAACAATCTCAGGTTTGTATGGTTGTCACAGTTGACTGTCAGTTGAGTCATCATCATTGATAATCAGCTGGTATATGCCAGGGCTGTGTGCACTCCACAGGGGTGTGATTTTAGGTGAAGTAATTAGCCACCAGCTGCGTACGGGCTGCCTCACCCCGTGCCCTTTCCCCTCCCATGCGCCGCGGGCGTGCATGTGGTTGGGGATGTGGGGGCACCACCATGTCCACCGGCAGGCCCCGGCGTGTTGCAACGTTGTGCAGGACACATGCTGCCACTATGATCCTGCACACTACTGGGGGAGCGTATAACAGCTGCCCGCCAGAACGGTCAAGGGAGCGAAAGCGTGACTTGAGCACTCCGAATGCGCGCTCCACTATGCCCCGGGTTGCAATATGGGCTGTGTTGTATCTTACCTCGGGTGGCGTGGTGGGGTTCCGAATTGGCGTCATCATGTGGGTGCTCAGAGGGTAGGCACTGTCCCCTGGGGAGGTGGTGATGGGTATCATTAGTGGGGTTGTGACAGTACTCAGTATCTGACATGCATGCATGTGCTGTGGCATTTATACTCACCAATCAGCCATGCATCGCCATGCCGACCAGCTTCTAGGTCCCGGTTTAGGGTTGACATTCTGTAAATGAAACTGTCGTGGGCGGACCCTGGATAGTTGGCATATACTGAGGTGATGATTCCCTTGGCATCACATACTACCTGGAGGTTGATGGAATGCCAGTGCTTGCGGTTTCTATAGATGTGCTCAGATGCCCTGGGGGGACGTAGAGCCACATGGGTGCAGTCAATGGCACCTAGCACCTTGGGGAAGTGTGTCACCCCGTAAAAATCCTGGACGACAGCCTGCCTTTCTGCAGGTGTTCTGGGCAGGTATATGTGCCTGCGTACTGATGGGCGTGCAGTCATGATGGCCAAGACCTGGTGTAGGCAGCATGACTGCGTGGCCTGTGACACCCCCCCACTATGGCACTTGTCCGCTGAAATGATCCAGTGGCCAAGAAGTGCAGTACATTAAGGACCTTCACCAGGGGGCTGAGTGCTTGGGAGCAGAGGGTGGGTGATGTTGTGAGCTCATCCTCCCACTCACTGACCAGGTCGAGTATTATGTGAGGTGGAAACCTGTACATCCCATACACGTGGTCATTAGGCATCCCAAAAAGGCTGGTTCTGGGTGTAAAAATTCTGGCCCTGGCTATCCTCCTCCTCCTGCGGTATCCTACGGCCACTGCTGCTAGGAGCGGTATATTCATCCTGGCGTCTGGGCTTGTTTGTTGTTTGCGCGCACTTTTATGCTGCGCGGGTCGACGTACGCCTGCTTCCTGCTTGCGTACGTGTTTCCGGATTAGCGCGTCTTTTTTGGCGTGTGCGTGTGGGCGTTCCGCGCATTTGCCTCCTGTACTTCCACGCCCACCACAGTAATACACGTACCCCGCTCGCCCAGGCCCAATCGCGTGTGAAACTTCCCGCGAGCCCCGGAAGTACACGGACCCCGCTCGGCCAGACCCAATCGCGTATGAAACTTCCCGCGAGCCCCTGAAGTACACGTACCCCGCTCGCCCAGGCCCAATCGCATGTGAAACTTCCCGCGAGCCCCCGAAATACACGCTATTTTTGACACAGCGGGTATCCGTGTTTGTTGCGTACCCCTTTGCATGTCATTTGTCCTAGACGGCCACAGTATGGGACATTCATCGGAGCTGTATATACGGCTTTTTGTTAGCGCACATTTTTTTAATGCGCAGGGACGCTACCGCCTGCCTTCATGTGGCAGACATGTGTTGATGTACATAGTTGACTTTTGATTTGTGTCGTGGGATCGCCATTTCACTGCTGGGGGGTGGGGGCGCAGGGGGACATGAGTGGGACATGAGTGGGGGCCTGCTGGCAGGTGCCCCGCACTGCTGGGGGGTGGGGGTACAGGGGGACATGAGTGGGGGCCTCCTGGCAGGTGCCCCGCACTGCTGGGGGGTGGGGATGCAGGGGGACATGAGTGGGGGCCTGCTGGCAGGTGCCCCGCACTACTGGGGGATGGGGGTGCAAGGGGACATGAGTGGGGGCCTGCTGGCAGGTGCCCTGCACTGCTGGGGGGTGGGGGTACAGGGGGACATGAATGGGACATGAGTGGGGGCCTGCTGGCAGGTGATCCGCACTGCTGGGGGGTGGGTGTGCAAGGGGACATGAGTGGGGGCCTGCTGGCAGGTGCCCCGCACTGCTGGGGGTGTGTGTGCAAGGGGACATGAGTGGGGGCCTGCTGGCAGGTGCCCCGCACTGCTGGGGGGTGGGTGTGCAAGGGGACATGAGTGGGGGCCTGCTGGCTGGTGCCCCGCACTGCTGGGGGGTGGGGGTGCAAGGGGACATGAGTGGGGGCCTGCTGGCAGGTGCCCTGCACTGCTGGGGGGTGGGGGTGCAAGGGGACATGAGTGGGGGCCTGCTTGCAGGTGCCCCGCACTGGTGGAGGGTGGGTGTGCAGGGGGACATGAGTGGGGGCCTGCTGGCAGGTGCCCCGCACTGCTGGGGGGTGGGGGGTGCAAGGGGACATGAGTGGGGGCCTGCTGGCAGGTGCCCCGCACTGCTGGGGGGTGGGAGTGCAGGGGGACATGAGTGGGACATGAGTGGGGGCCTGCTGGCAGGTGTCCCGCACTGCTGGGGGGTGGGGGTGCAGGGGGATATGAGTGGGGGCCTGCTGGCAGGTGCCCCGCACTGCTGGGGGGTGGGGATGCAGGGGGACATGAGTGGGGGCCTGCTGGCAGGTGCCCCGCACTGCTGGGGGGTGGGGGTGCAAGGGTACATGAGTGGGGGCCTGCTGGCAGGTGCCCCGCACTGCTGGGGGTGGGGGTGCAGGGGGACATGAGTGGGACATGAGTGGGGGCCTGCTGGCAGGTGCCCCGCAGTGCTGGGGGGTGGAGGTGCAAGGGTACATGAGTGGGGGCCTGCTGGCAGGTGCCCCGCACTGCTGGGGGGTGGGGGTACAGGGGGACATGAGTGGGGGCCTGCTGGCAGGTGCCCCGCACTGCTGGGGGGTGGGTGTGCAAGGGGACATGAGTGGGGGCCTGCTGGCAGGTGCCCCACACTGGTGGGGGGTGGGGTTACAGGGGGACATGAGTGGGACATGAGTGGGGGCCTGCTGACAGGTGCCCTGCACTGCTAGGGGGTGGCGGTGCAGGGGGACATGAGTGGGGGCCTGCTGGCAGGTGTCCCGCACTGCTGGGGGGTGGGGATGCAGGGGGACATGAGTGGGGGCCTGCTGGCAGGTGCCCCGCACTACTGGGGGATGGGGGTGCAAGGGGACATGAGTGGGGGCCTGCTGGCAGGTGCCCTGCACTGCTGGGGGGTGGGGGTACAGGGGGACATGAATGGGACATGAGTGGGGGCCTGCTGGCAGGTGATCCGCACTGCTGGGGGGTGGGTGTGCAAGGGGACATGAGTGGGGGCCTGCTGGCAGGTGCCCCGCACTGCTGGGGGTGTGTGTGCAAGGGGACATGAGTGGGGGCCTGCTGGCAGGTGCCCCGCACTGCTGGGGGGTGGGTGTGCAAGGGGACATGAGTGGGGGCCTGCTGGCTGGTGCCCCGCACTGCTGGGGGGTGGGGGTGCAAGGGGACATGAGTGGGGGCCTGCTGGCAGGTGCCCTGCACTGCTGGGGGGTGGGGGTGCAAGGGGACATGAGTGGGGGCCTGCTTGCAGGTGCCCCGCACTGGTGGAGGGTGGGTGTGCAGGGGGACATGAGTGGGGGCCTGCTGGCAGGTGCCCCGCACTGCTGGGGGGTGGGGGGTGCAAGGGGACATGAGTGGGGGCCTGCTGGCAGGTGCCCCGCACTGCTGGGGGGTGGGAGTGCAGGGGGACATGAGTGGGACATGAGTGGGGGCCTGCTGGCAGGTGTCCCGCACTGCTGGGGGGTGGGGGTGCAGGGGGATATGAGTGGGGGCCTGCTGGCAGGTGCCCCGCACTGCTGGGGGGTGGGGATGCAGGGGGACATGAGTGGGGGCCTGCTGGCAGGTGCCCCGCACTGCTGGGGGGTGGGGGTGCAAGGGTACATGAGTGGGGGCCTGCTGGCAGGTGCCCCGCACTGCTGGGGGTGGGGGTGCAGGGGGACATGAGTGGGACATGAGTGGGGGCCTGCTGGCAGGTGCCCCGCAGTGCTGGGGGGTGGAGGTGCAAGGGTACATGAGTGGGGGCCTGCTGGCAGGTGCCCCGCACTGCTGGGGGGTGGGGGTACAGGGGGACATGAGTGGGGGCCTGCTGGCAGGTGCCCCGCACTGCTGGGGGGTGGGTGTGCAAGGGGACATGAGTGGGGGCCTGCTGGCAGGTGCCCCACACTGGTGGGGGGTGGGGTTACAGGGGGACATGAGTGGGACATGAGTGGGGGCCTGCTGACAGGTGCCCTGCACTGCTGGGGGGTGGGGGTGCAGGGGGACATGAGTGGGACATGAGTGGGGGCCTGCTGACAGGTGCCCTGCACTGCTAGGGGGTGGCGGTGCAGGGGGACATGAGTGGGGGCCTGCTGGCAGGTGTCCCGCACTGCTGGGGGGTGGGGGTGCAAGGGGACATGAGTGGGGGCCTGCTGGCAGGTGCCCCGCACTGCTGGGGGGTGGGGGTGCAAGGGGACATGAGTGGGAGATGAGTGTGGGCCTGCTGGCAGGTGCCCCGCACTGCTGGGGGGTGGGGGTGGAGGGGGTCATGCGTTGGTGATCAGTAGTAGTAGTGCAAGCTGACATGTGGCTTGCCTGGGGGGCATGCCCATGGTGGATGGCCTGCCTGCGGAACATGAAGTCCCCTGTGGTGTGGGCTGCCTGCAGGGGCCATGGAGGGTGTAGAGGGAACACCTGGGAGGACCCACACTGCCAATTCACGTGTAGGACTCCCCTGGACCCCAGATATACACGTACCCCACTCGCACAGGGCCTGTCGCGTGTGATAATTCCCGCGCACCCCCGAAATACACATACCCCACTCGACCAAGGCCAATCGCGTGTGAAAGTTCCCCCGCACCCCAGATTTACACGTACCCAACCCAATCGCGTGTGAAACTTCACGCAAACCCCAGGAATACACGCACCCCACTCGCACAGGGCCTATCCCGTTTGAAACTTCCCACGAACCCCTGGAATACACGTATCCCGCTCCCCCGGGCACGATCGCGTGTAGAACTTCATGCGCACCCCTGAAATACACGTACCCCGCCCCCCCATGCCCGATTGCGTGTGAAACTTCACGCGCACACACGAAATACACGCACAAGCTAATTTTTCACACAGCGGGTATCGCTGTTTGTCGCGTACCCCTTTGCACGTCATTTGTCCTAGGGGGCCACAGTATGGGACATTCATCAGAGCTGTATATTCGTGCTTTTTGTTGGCGCACATTTTTTTTCAGCGCAGGGACGCTACCGCCTGCCTTCGTGTGGCGGACGGGTTTGAGTCAGTGCGCGTCTTTGCCCGTGCGCTGGTTTGCCCTATTCGATTCCATGAATACGTGTTGTAGGCGAGCGTGTGAGCGTTCCGTGCACTTGCCTCCTGTACTTCCCCCATGACGCCCACATTTTCACGAGTTGTTCCCCATTCCGTGTTACGCCCCGTGTTCCGCCTACTTTTGTTATGTGCGCCGCGCTATGTGCGCTTTCGCTGTGGCCTTAGCGCACGCCGTTAGATGACCTGTGCGCCGGCGTGCGCCGCACACTTTTTCAGCGCACATCCCTGATTTTACTCGCGCACGGACTTCCATGAATAGATGTGCGCTGGTTTCTCTGCGATATTCGCATTTGCACTGTGATTTTCGCTCTTTCACTGCGAATCGCACGTTTTCGCACGCTTACGCCGAAATTTTCGGCGCACATTAATTCCATGAATCGGCCTGTAAATGTGGCTGCTGACGGTGCATTTGACATCTGTATCGCAAAATGTAATATTACCAGAGCCCAAGCCTCAATAAGAAAAACATTAAGATTTCTCTGGAGATTTACAATTGACTTTACTGAGTAATATCAGGGCTAAATTGTAAACATTTAAATACGTTGTGAATTTATTGATGCATGTCTTATTTTTGTGCATTAAAGATGCCACCCTTTGTCTACATAGAGTCCGGGTCTGTGTGGGTCATTTTGACTGCATTCCGGTGAGGTGTGATGAGATGAATTAATTGAGGACGAATTTGAAATGTTGATGGGTTTAGAAATACAATTGGTAACTGCATCTTTAGAAATTGAAAAGGGGGTACACTGAGTGTTGTTTATCAAGAAAAGAAAGAAAGAAAGGGAGACAGAAGAAGGAAACGAATGAAAGAAATACAATGACAAAGAACAAATGGATTGATAAAGTGAGAGAAAAAGAAAGAATGCTATGTAATGATGGCTGGGAGGACAGAAATTAAGGAATGAAACAGGAATGGAGCAAAAGATAAAGGAAGAAGGATAAACTAAGATGGAATGGAATAAAGAAAAGGCCACAAGTAGTCCCAGCCTTCAGAGACATACATTGAAGCTCGTAGTATGGCATGAGCAGGTCAGTGCAGGCTTACACGTGCGCTCCCTTAAACGGGTATTGGCACAGTGCTGTGAACTAACATCGGGAGGAACACAGCATAGGTTCAGGCTGCGCCGGGTTGAGCCCAGTCAGCACCTCGGGCTGTGGTGGGGGAAGAGGGCCGGGGTAGCAGTGATACTGTGCAGGCATGCTATGTGGTACCTGCCAGTTGCATGCCTCGGTGGTCAGACAATGACCCCCTTGAGTGTTAATGTTGTGCATTGTATGAAGGACCTGGCAGCGGTATGTCAAGGTTGGGTGAGGAGGATGAACTAGGCACACTACATCTATAGGGGTTTCTTAAAAGAGCAGGGACCAGGTCCATGAGGTGTTCAGTATGGTGCGTGCTGCGGTGGGTGCTAGGGCGTGTGGTGTACTTGCATGAGGTGTGCTGGGATTTCAAATGCAATGAGTGGTTGCTTATAAGTGTTCTAGGATATCATATAATACAGGATAAATAAAAGTATGGGTACGTTGGTTAGTGTAGGGTGGCTTTATCTGGTGAATTGAAGGTTATGGTATGTGGTATGGCGTTGAGTGTATTGTGGGCTGTTGCATGTCTGTAGTAAAAAGTTGTGGTATTTGAAACGCCACATGTTTTTATGAAACCACCTCAATATGATTTGGAATAGCCTCATATCTTCACCACATGTGCTACGAAGAAAGTAAAGTGATGGGTAAATATTGGTTATGCAGTACTTTGTATTTAGCTTGTGCGCCAAATATCTCATGCCATCGCAACTCAAAAGGCAATATTTTAAACATTGTAGGGGTTTAAAATAACATGTTTTTTACCACCATATGGATAATGATGGCCAATGTGTGCAAAATGGAACCTTTATTCACCCACTTAATCATCAGAATCAAATTGTTTGTGAATAGAGTATCAACACAGGCTTTTCTGTGCCATTGTGGATCAATAACAGTCACTCCAACTCATCTGTTGTCTTCTTCCCAGAAGCGGTGGGAACCATTGGCAAGGTAGAATGGGAGTTTCTACCTGTGTTCTTTGCCCTTCGGGGGATTTAGTCCCTCCGTTTCCGTTGGCTTTTTCTCTCTGTAGTCTTAAGAAATGGGATCAACACAACCACCTTTCATCTACTCTGGATGCACATGAGAGAGTTCTTATTTGTTCAGGCGTTCGAGGCATCCCAGTTGAGATCTATCCATAGAGGGTGCAGTACATCTGGATCCAATACAAATGACGGAAATTATTGTATGCTTTCTTAATTGTGAGGTTAATGACGCATGTCATTTTTTATTTTATATAATAATGAGTTAAAGGTTTATGTTAACCAATTGACACAAATAAATACATTTAAAAAGTAGGTCTGGGAGATAGCAAGATAAACTGCAAGCTGTCAGCTAATAAGGCACCACACATATTTCATGTTTCACTTAAAACGATTTAACGTTGTGCCTCACTGTCTGAGTAAAGTTTTAATTGGGTGAAGAAGGCTACCACCCCAGGCACTTTGATACACCAACAGGATAACCCCACTTAACTTGGATGGATGCCAGTGGGGGGACATGCTGTTAAATCCTCTCCAGAACAACTGTGGAACATACTTGGAGTGCACTTGTGCTTACATTTTAAATCAAACATATGCCAATACAACATCTTTGGGAAGTTTAAGGATGGACTCCTTGGTTCTTGTCTTGGTATGCAAAATTGGATGAGTTTGAGATGATGCAGTTACTATTAGTCTTAAACCTATTTCCCATGAATTCTGTGAGACTGAACTGAAGGCCCTACTCCCCATCTTCCATCAAGCAGCAGCATCTAGGAACACTTCTTTGAGCTATTATTTATTTAATTAAGCATCTCTCACTTTGTATCCTTGTGCACTTATGGAGTGTGTGTAACATTAAAAGTACCCTTCATTTCCTGGGCCATCCCAACCCAAATATGCGCAGTACCATATGCAATTCTTACTTTTAATAAAGGCACTCTAATCCTGATTTCTGCAATGATGGATGGGAGAGTGAACTTATTTGATCTGCCTATCATCTTATCTATATTCAGTTGAGGGGGAGGGGTTGGCACACTCTATACAAGACTCATATAGATGTTTCTCAAAAAATAGATAATCGTTTAATGAATGCTTATGGAGAAATCACACTGCGAAAGTCTTAAAGAATTGAAGAAGCAAAGGCAAACGTGAACATGTAATCTTCCCTGGTTTCCCATGAACTCATGGGCATCTACTTTTAAAGGTGTGGTGTAATGGTTGAACAATATGGCATAACCTGGAGCAGCTTTGTGCTCAACCAATTTCCCATATCTGTAACTAAAGGAATGAATTAATGAGAACAATTTGCAAAAGACAGTTACAGTGTGTGGTATGGCCATACTAGGATGTGTAGTATATGATATAGTTATCGTATAGTATGGGGTGTGATGTGGTCGGTGTGTTCTTGTGTGTGGTATAATCTATGCTAGGGCATGGTGTTAGTGTTAAAGTGTAAGTGTGCCCTGCCGCCCGTCAGCTCCGGGACCGGCTGGCCACGGCACAGGGGCCAAGTCGCATACACTGGCTTCGCTCCTCTGCTCCCCATGCACTGTGCTGCCACAGGCGGCCCTGAATTATACAAACATGTTTAAGTGCTTCAATGATAAGTATTTATAGTTGCTGCTCTGAAGGGTTGGATAAGTATTAAGCTATGTGATGATTTTTTTTTAAAAAAGAACAAAAAGAATGTTATCACTTTCTCAAGCGTTTATTCAAAACACAACATGCCACAAACACATTAACCCTCCATAAGTAGCATTTTCTGTAAAGTCGTGAATTGACGGGATTCATGGATGATGGTTTGATGGACACTTGTTTTGAGGTGAGGAGTGGGCCACTTTTGTTTGGGTGTCCGGGCCTATTTCTTGTCCCAGTCCGACCCTGATGGCAGTGCAGTTTGTATGGGGAGGTGGAACACCTTGTATGAGCTGGGAGAGACTTGCAGAGCCCTATGAACGGGGAGGCCTAACCGCCCTGAAGGGGCCCCTAGGGGACCCTCGCGTATGGAAACAAGGCACAATCACCACACACGAACTGATACGCCAGACACGAGGTTGTATTCCCAAAAGCTAGGGTTTATTGCAAAGCAAAAAGTCTCAGTTGGCCAACTGGGTCCCATGCCCCGCGACGTGTTTTTCCAGACCCCGGGGAACGCAAGTGAGAGAGAATCGTACAACAGTTACATATATACAAAGCAAGCATCTTACAATCAGTGGTGACACATTCAATACCGCCCATAATGTATTTCCTTTGAATTGGGCACAATGATTGACAATTGTGATGAGTATGACACCTTCAGACATTTATTTAGCAACAGTTTGTAATTTCATGAGCCTGCAGACATAATTCTTTGTTATAAGAGCACACTGCTTCTGTTCTCTGCAAGCACGCTGTGTGCACGGGAGAGACACATTCCAGGCCTCGCGATCTCCTAGTTTCTATTCGTGTACTGGGGATCAACTTGCTCTCCAGGGCTCTACAGGGCGCAGGAAAGGGTGGCCGCAAAGAAGAGCATAATTCAAGCCATTTAATGTTTGCTTCTAACATTTCTACTGTATTAACGAGACTAGCTGGCACCTGTGCACGGATTAGAATGCCTCGCTGCTTACTTCCAAGGACTTGTGAGGGAGGAGACCGGGCATTTCTGTCTGGGTTGCTGCGTTATGTTTCAACAAGTCTCTCGCGACCTTGCACTTTACATGAACAATAATGTACTAGTGGAGCAGAATAAGTTTTCAGCAAAGCAGTTTTAACAGAAAGCAAAAGGCAAACGTTAGAAAAAAAATGGCAATTTCAGTCACCTTAAAATGGCTGCACTTTAGTCACGCTTATGCCTATATATTTCTAATACTAAACACATGAGGAGGTTGGTCTTCGGCCAACAAAGTACATTGCCTCATGATTGAGGGGTGTCTACTTTTTCTGGACTGACAAACCCTCCTTTTGGCCGTATGCCAAACGGCTCATCCGTACATTGCATCCTCTTCCGACCAAGTATCTGATTCTGATTCTGAATCTTGCACACTACTGGTCTCCTCCTCATTGTCATCAATATTGATTGCCATGAATTATTTTACTGTCTTTGATTCATCATTACCGTGAGTACTTGATTTAGTAGTGCTCTTCTGTTCTACCATCTGTACGCACTCCTCGCTTATTTCAGTACATACTATGGGTAAGCAGTGTATGCAACAACAACATGTCATGAATATTCCTAGCACTGCTACTAGGATCACAAATAATTTCCATCCCCATGAGCGTAATACCTCCCAGAACCAGGAGATTATGTTTAATTCCCAACTCCCTTCAGGGGGGTGAAGGTCATAGCTTAAAACGTGCAACTTTCTAATCGCTTCGAAAATCGTAGGGGAGGAGTCACTTACAAATACGCAACACGCTGATCCCGCGATTTTGCAAACTCTCCCACGATCAACCAGGATTACATCAAGAGCCATTCTATTTTGGAGTGTCATCAATCTAATCACTTTTTCCTCTAATGTCATATTGTATAATATATCTGTTGTTCCATTTATTGTTTTTTGCAGTATTCTAGACAGTTGTCTTATATTATAGGAGTTTATTGCTTGGCCCAAAATGGTATGAATGATTTCGCTATGTCCTCTGCAATCAAACCTCCTTCCTCATTTCGCTAACAGTTTCGAGGCTAGCCAGACTTGATCGCCAACTGAATAGGAAGGTGATGGTCTTCTCTTAGAGTCCGCATATCTTTTGGTTCGAGTCTGGGCCTGTTCTAACTGATCTTTGGCCTCTCTTTGTAAGTCGATCAGCGTCTGAATCCAAGAGTCAAGGGTAGGTACCGGAGTAGATTCTGGAAGAACTGATGGTAAAACAGACGGATGATAACCTTGACTGCAATAGAAAGGGTTGATCTTGAGAGCTGAATGATCTGAGTTATTGTAGGAGAATTCGGCTAAAGGTATAAGGAGAGACCAATCGTCTTGAACTTTGGTGGCAAAACAACGAAGATATTGTTCCAGGGTTTGACTTACTCGCTCCGTTGCCCCATTGGTTTGTGGATGATAGCCCGAAGAAAGGGCACGTTGGATTCCTAGAACACAACAGAGATGTTTCCAGAATTGTGAAATATACTGAGGTCCCCGATCCGAAATAATCTTGGAAGGAAGGCCATTAAGACGAAAAATATGTTCCAGGAAAATTCCAGCAAGTTCTGAGGAAGATGGTAGTTTATACAATGGTGTAAAATGAGCTAGATGAGTGAACAAGTCAATGGTTACCATGAGGGTTGTATATCCTCGGGAAGGTGGTAATTCAACAATGAAGTCAGTGGCAATAACTTCCCAGGGTCTGGTTGGCAACGTAGGTTGTAGAAGCAGACCCGCCGGCCTCTGATTATCGTATTTCTTCTGACTACAAATAGCACAGGTCTTGATGTATTGAACTACACTGGACTTCATCCCTGGCCACCAGAACTGTCTTTGTATAAGACGGAAGGTGTTGGTTACTCCTCGATGGCCGGAGTGAAGAGTATCATGGCATAGATTCATTACCTTCTGTTGAAGTTCTTTTGTCGGAATGACCACTGAATTGTTCTTGAATAAATATCCTTCCTTGATTGTTAGACGCCAGGGATTTTTCTTCGATATGTCCTTCCAGAGTTCAGATAATTGAGTCTGTACTCTGATTTCTTCCAAGAGATTGATCGCTTGAGCTACAAAGATTGTGGGTGGAAACATTTTAGGATAGATCTTATCCTCCAAGGGAACGTAGTCGGGACGCCGAGAAAGGGCATCGGCAATCAAGTTTTGTGATCCAGGAACATGTGAAATTTGAAATTGATATTGAGCAAAGAAGTAGGCCCATCAAGCTTGTCTACTGTTCCTGCACTCCATGGATTGTAGGACCTGAAGATTTCGATGATCAGTACGGACTTCAACTGGATATTTAGCACCCAGGAGTAGATGTCTCCATTCAGTGAAGGCATGACGAATAGCCAATAGCTCCTTCTCCAGAACTGAGTAGTGAGTCTCGCTGGTGGTCAGGGTCCGTGAGAGATAAGCAATGGGATGTTCCAGCTTATCATCGGATTCTTGTTTTAAAACTGCTCCTATGGCGTAATTGGAGGCATCAGTTTCCACTAGAAAAGGATGATTTATGTCAGGTTGGGCCAGGATGGGGGCCTGAGTGAATTCTTCTTTCAAGCGTTGGAATGCCTTGTCTTGTGGTATAGACCAGTTAAATGGAACGGCTTTCTTCAGGAGATTAACAATGGGTTGAACAATCTCAGAAAAGGTGGGAATGAATTTCCGGTATAAGTTGGCAAGCCCCAGGAAGGATTGTATTTGCTTAACAGATGTTGGGGCGGGCCAAGCCAGTATGGCCTTCACCTTTGAAGGGTCCATACTAATTCCTTCTGAACTAAGGACAAATCCCAGATAGTGAACTGATGTAACATGAAACAAACATTTTTCTGGTTTGGCTAAGAGTTGATTTTCACAGAGACGTTGAAGTACTGCTTTTACATGTTCTTCATGTTTCAAGGAGTCCTTGGAGAAGATCAATATGTCATCCAAGTAGACGATAACATTGAGAAATAACATGTCAGAGAACACTCTATCCATAAAACGCTGGAAGACTGCGGGAGCATTAGTCAGAACAAAGGGCATGACTAGGTATTCAAAGTGACCAAAGGGTGTTCTAAAGGCTGTTTTCCATTCGTCTCCTTCCCGGATACGGATCAAATGGTAAGCACCTCGGAGATCCAGTTTCGTGAATATCACTGCACCTCTCACAGCTTCAAGGATATCCGAGATCAGGGGTAGTGGGTATCTGTCTTTCAGGGTGTATTGATTTAGGCCCCGATAGTCCAGGCAAGGTCTAAGCTCTTTGATATCCTTTTTTGGAACGAAGAACAATGAAGCACCAGCTGGTGATTTTGAAGGTCTTATGGTGCCGTTCTCAAGATTAGTGTCTAGGTATTCCCGGAGGGCTCTCTTTTCGGGTTCTGAAAGGATAAACATCCTGCCAAAGGGAATCACTGCTGAGGGTTCAGTATCTATGGCACAGTCTTCGGGTCTATGTGGAGGTAAGGCTTGAACAATGGCAGTAGAGAATACATCAGCATACCCTTGATAGATCTCTGGAACTTGTACAATATTGGAAACCATGAGTGGTGTCTCTGGACACCTTGGTAGACTTATAGGAGCTGTGACTGAGGTATCCAGGTTTAAACAATGGTTCATACAGAACTCCGAGCCCAGGAATAAGGATCCGGCCGTCCAGTTAATATATGGATTGTGCCTTTGTAACCAGGGCATGCCCAGAACCAAGGGGTAATGGGCTGATTTTATAATGTCAAACACAATTCTTTCTTGATGATGATTTATGGAAAGATGGATCTCCCTTGTTTGCAGACTTATGGGTCCTGAGGAAAGAGGTCTTCCGTCAATTGCTTCCACTGGCTGTGAAAAACTTCTTGCTTCATATGGAATGTTATGACTTCTGACCCAATCTTGATCAATGAAGACTCCCATTGCTCCGCAATCCACCAAGGCCAGTATGGGGTAGACCTTGTCCTTAGATGGCGATAAAAAGGCCTGTAATATCACCAATTTGTTTTGTCCAGGAGAGTTCAAGGATGGAATTGATGTGGAGCAAACATCGCTCTCCCGAAACCTTGCTCCATTTAGAATCGGGAGCTGGCGTTTCCCGAGCGTCGGGGAGGAGCCAGTGGACACTCTTTAACTAGATGTTTATCTGAGGCACAATACATGCATAAGAATGTGTGTATCCTTCTTAACCTTTCCTGCGGGGAAATTGGTCCACGAAAGGCTCCAAGTTGCATGGGTTCAGAATCAGTGCTCGGATTCTTGGCAGATTCTGTCCTTGTAGTATTCTCTGGGGAGTTTCTTTGAATTGAGACTTTATTCTTTTTCTTTTCGGCCTTTCTTTCTTGGATTCTGAAGTATATTTGCATAGACAAGTCCAGGAGGGCCTGGAATGAACTAGGACGTGCCACCCTGGCTAACTCATCCTTGATCTCTTCATTTAGACCTCTGCGAAACAAGGTAAAACTGGCTTCCAGGGGCCAGTCCGCCTCTTTGGCTAGCTGTTTGAATCTGGTAACATAGGTCAACATGTCTTGGGATCCTTGTTGGAAGTCAAGTAACTTCTCTTGAGCACCGTGAACCAGCTCTGGTCGATCGAACATGGTCTTGAGTTCCGCGATGAACCCTTCATAATCATCCAGGAGAGCATCCCCTGAATTGAGTAAAGGAGTGGCCCATGTAAGGGCATTACCGGAAAGATGCGATATTATGAAGCCCACCTTAGCCCTAGGAGTTGAGAAATAGTAGGGCTTGAAGGTAAAATGTACCAAACAAGAATCCAGGAATCCACGTAAGGTCTTTGTTGAACCATCGTATTTATCAACCACTCCTCCCAATAATACGCTGTCCTTGTTCGCGGAGTCACGTGACAAGACAAGCTGTCTTAGCGCCGCATTCTCGGCTTTTAAATTCTGCATCTTTGTAGAAAGTTCTTGCATTCCGCGCATCAGGTCCTGAATAGCATTCTCCATGGTAGAATCCGTATTGATCGTTTGGTGTCTCAAACTGTCGTAAATCTCCCCCGTCTCACCTGTGATCGGGATCTCCCTTGTTCGGCCGCAGGACTCTTCCTGTGGATGGTTCGGGTCGTGAATAGGCTCGCCCGAGCCTTGTCAGGTTGCAGGACACATTCAGAGTTCCGGGAAGTTCGTGGTTCCAGGGTATCCAGGATAGCGATGAACGAGTAAGTAGGGGGGGAAATCCAGGAACAGGATAAAAGGCAAGGAAGGAAGTAAGAGGATCAAAGGAAACCAATGTAGAGAGTAAACACACGTCGGGTCACTACCGAAGATAGCGTTGAGACGCGCGGACCTGCAGGGGCGTGACCAATTTATAGTACGTGCCACGACGTGAAAGCTAGTGCGTAGCACGGAGCTTGGTACGGCCATGTTGGGAGGAACAAGGAGTACAAGCCCTTCGTGACAATGACAATGAGGTCCAGAAGGGGCAATTTCGCCGGGTCATGACAACTAGTGGAGCAGAATATGTTTTCAGCAAAGCAGTTTTAACAGAAAGCAAAAGGCAAACATTAGAAACCAAAATGGCGATTTCAGTCACCTTAAAATGGCTGCACTTTAGTCACGCTTATGGCTATATATTTCTAATACTAAACACATGAGGCGGTTGGTCTTCGGCCAACAAAGTACATTGCCCCATGATTGAGGGGTGTCTACTTTTTCTGGACTGACAGCCCCTGACTTCGAATTATATTACCTGGTTGCCCAGGCAGAATATGCAGGTTACTGGTAGGTACACATCAACCCCCAAACCGGTACATAAAGATTTAGAGCAGCATGAAGCGGCCCCAACAGATCTCAAGGCCGTCATCTTGGATGACCATTACAAGGACTTGTGCACATCTGGTCCGCTATGTACAACAGTGAAGGCTTGGGCCGGATTGTTCAGGTGCCTAGAAATAGTGCTTCTGTATAGTAGAACGATTGGACTTTGGAACTGCCCGGACCTCCCCTCTACTTATGACACTGATATACAGATGTCCTGGGACCCGAGTAGAGAAATGGTCTTGGGCGATTTATTCCCTGGCGGTAGGCTTGTGACCCAAGAAGAATTCACGAGAAGCTGGAGGCAAGCCCAGATAGGTTACTACAATTTTTCCAAATTAGGGCGGCAGCATGCCGAAGATGGCCATCGTTCCCACAGGAGCCGGAATCATGTGACAGTATCGGTGTTATAAAATCAAAGGACAGATTGAGGGGGCAGGTTGCACGACTCTGCAGGGCGCTCAGCCCACACGGATCACAGAAAAGGCTCAATGGGAGAGGGATCTGAATAAGAGTATAGATGAGACAAGATGGCTCAGATACTGGCCCTCATTAGGACTCCGGTGGAAAACCATGGTGCTATAAGCACCATGGTCGATGCCGGAGTCCGCCATGGCGGAATGGGGAATTACCACCCCATTCCAAGGTTGGCGGGGCGGTAATTCCCCATGCCACCATGGCCCTTCCCCATTTTTGCCCCATAGGGCATAATGGGAATGGGGAAGGCGGTAAGTACGGTACCGCAAATTGCGGTACCGTACTTACCTCGAGAGTCCCTCTAGACCAGCTGGTCTAGACCAGCCGTTAAGGTCGGGTCCCGCAAAGAGACCTCGTAGTAAGGCGTTAAGGGTTTAACGGCGCCGACACCTTTTACGGCGCCATTAACCCCTTAACGCCTGGGTCCTAATGAGGCCCACTGTCTTTTGAGCAGGGAATTCGCATTAAATGCAAGATTAAGACTCATCCAATTGAAAGTTTTGAATCAGTTGCACTACACCCCTGCTAAAGTGGCACGTTTTTTCCCAACCGCAGAGGATAATTGCGCGAAATGTGGACGGGGGGCGTGGATTCGTTTCACCTGTTTGAACCCGTCGTGGTGGCACGGTTCTGACAGAAGGTTGCGACAACACTGCACGATATGGTTGGGGTACCACCTACACTTCTCCCACTCAAATACCTGCTCAGCGATATCGGGGAAATTTTCCACATTAAAACGTAAACTATTTTGCATATATTGTATAGTGGCAAAAAATGTATAGTGCTTGAATGGAAATCGAAAAATGCGCCCACATGTGATGAATAGCTCAGTGAATTGCCGTATATGTACACGAAAAAGAGGTGGGATATGCAATGACTGTACCTGGGACATGTCGACCATGGGATATTGGGGGACCATTCTGAGAATACCTGTGAACATTATCAGCAAAGAGTTGATAGAGAAACAATGCAATTGTAAAGCTTTTATGCTAAGTGAACCAACACAGTATGTATCATTATTGTATGAAACACAGGGGTTGTGGGACCCGGGTCCAACCTGTCTACCTGTCTGCTTAAATAAAGGTTTTAAAAAAAAATAATATGAAATAAGAGCTTTTAATACTCTGCCTTCCAGAAAACATAGATCTGATATGGTACATTTTAAATTAAATCTTCTCCTGACTAAAGAAGTTGCTGGTGCAAGACAGGGCATCCCTCGTTCGGAGAGAGTTTGTAGGTACCATGCAATGAGTGTAATCTCCATTTCACTTGATTAAAAGAATGCCTTGCTTTGGCATATACACCATTATTTGTTCAGTCGATTTGTGCGTGACGACTGTTTCTGAAATACTGAGTGGTTCTGGGCTAGAATTCTAAATAGTAATGAACCTCTGTTAGACATCTCAATTCAAAAATGTACTACCATTGTATTGCACTAATCAAATTGCTTTGTCTGTATTGTATTACTTGATCTAATCAGATTTTTCTTCTTTTTTAGCATTTTATGTGTTGTGATTTTTAAAATGATTGAATTGCATTGTCTTTGAATTTTGTTTGTATTTTTAAAAAAACTTCTATTTGCTGTTTTATGATTGTTTTATATTGCAAAGGTTTTGTATAAGTATAACCATAAGCAATTAATACAATTAAAATACATTCCCCAAAAAATATTACAGGACTATGTATTACAGAGAGAATGTGCTGCAATGCTGCTCTGCAACAAAAAACAAATTACTTAGTTTGGATTTTCCATAAAACATTGGGATGAATTAATTATGGAAGTAATTTGTTCTGTTTAAAGTAGTGGAGCAGTTTCCAATTTACTACTCCACATAGGTGCTAGGTATCTTCAATAAATGGATAGTGAAAAGGTGATAAGGATGATGCACCAGGACCAAATTGATTCAATGCACAATGACATATAATATTTTCAAGTTTCACTGCAGCAGACAATGAATAAATACAACTGTTGTTAATCATTTTTAGATGGATACTGTGCACACATTAACCTATACATTAGAAACATGCTGCAAAATCATGGTATGTCTGTTATTCAACACCAAAACATTCAGATAAGTGATGTTCATTACTTTTGTAGTGATGGTTTGAATGTGGGCGATCATGAAATTAGAAGTTTCTGTTGTAAAGACGCTAGTGGGGGGTGTCTGTACTTCTGCTCTGTATATGGTAAAGGAGAGGTACAGAGGACCCCAGCCATGATTCTCTATTATTGGTAACGTAGTCGAGCAATCAAGGCCTAGTATCTCAGGAGGTGATGCGGGCTGGTTCTTAAGTACAGTGTAGTCCCCAAGCACCCACAAAGGAATGTCCACACACTGTATTGGTTAAAACACAGTCTTTATATAATTAATATTCAAGGTTATATACAATATCACGATAACGCACTTTGTGCTCAGAAAATCAACAATGGTAAGTATATACAGTTCTACAGTGGGACTGCAAATATTATCAGATCTCATTAAAGTGCATCAACTATACTGTCACACAGATCAATAAAGAGAAAACCAGCAGTAGAGAGAGGAAGGAAAGCAAGATGGTTGAACAATTTGCAGAATACTGGTCACTACCGTTAAACACAGCTCTGTGTGGAGATCCCCCCACCTGGGCAACCTGTAGGATAAAGATACAAGCCCAGTCCATATATTGTTCACACTAGACTTCCCAATAGTTCTGCAACCCCAAAGTACCTGGCGTTGTAGCGTTCCTTGGCGGGGAATCGACAGCCCTTCTCGAGTGCCCTCCCTTTAAGGCAGGAGTCACGGGTCGTCGAACGTCCGATGGAGAACAGGGTGAGCTACGACGGTGAAGTGGCAGCTTCGTTCCTAGCGGTGCTCGTTGACGGGGAAGCGGAAACGTCCTGCAAGGAAGAGGCGATAGTTCTGGACCACAAAGAGTTTGAAGAACTGTGGCCCAGCAAGGGCGTCGAGTCGTCGGCGTCTCTGTGGTCCTTGAGTGGCGGGAAACCCACCGGCGGATGCTCCTTGGCGTGTCGACGGTCAGGCTTCTCCAGTGGGATAAAATGGCGCCGATGCGGAGGAGAGCGTCCTTGGGTTCGAAAGTTCTTAAGCAAACAGGAGCACGGCGGCTCCGGTCGGCGACGGCGGTCGTCAACAGTGGCGGACAACAGTCCGGGCGCTTTTCCTTGGGATTCCGTAGCAGTCTCCGTCTCGGGTCGGCAGCCTGTCGAAGGTCTGTCTACCAGGGAGCTTTGGCAAAGATCAACTGGAGCACGATGGTCCCTCATAGCTCGGGAAGAGGGCGCTTTACCAGGTCCTCTCTGGGTCAGTCCTTGGAGGCACAGCAGCTTTCATATTGTGAAGGAGAGCAACAGCAATTCTTCTCATCCAGCAGGGCTTCAAGGTTAAGCTTCAGTTACTCCACTTACACGTCGTAGTGGAATTCAGCTACTGAACACGATTCCTAGCAGTGAGGTCCCCAGATATACTGTTGATCTCCCATTCATTCCGCTGGGTCATACTCAAGCATCCAATCACGACTAAGCACATTCATGCAGGCAGGCAGCCAATCAGGCACATAGTGCATTCAGGCCATTCACTTCTCTTCAGACACTCACAACAAGTTATGTGTATTGGGACAAGTACCCAGCCATTCAACACTCCACACTGCGTTCATACCGGTTTCGGGCAGGGCTGTCTCAGTCATTGTGTCAAACACCAGATACCAGACACCCACAACATAGAATGCGTATTTGTCACACACTCCATTCACCCAGGTCCCACCCACAGGCGTACCCACAACATACGGTCATTGGGAAGGCTCCAGCCAGTCTGGTCAGCACTTCCCCACACTACCATATACGGAACTTCCACCCAACAGCCAGTCAGGGGGAAGGGACAGAGTCAGGGCTTCCTGGGACTTCGGGAAGATCAAGGTAACAGGTGATGGAAGGCAAGAGGCCCCGGGGGCCATCTTGTCTCCATCAGGAATCTACCGATTCCAATGACAGGGCTTAGGCTTCCCAAAATGGAGGACGCTCAGGTCACCAGTCAATTCAGCACAGAGCTGCCACCAGCCGGTACCCTGCTCTGTGGGTCACACACAGGTGCCCACAAACATACACTAGGGGCTCAGGGTTGTACCCCTACCTATGGGTGCCATAATGGTATCCCATAGGTCTGTTCACCAAAACCAAAGGAGAGAGCTGCACCGCCAGGAGTCCCACATGAACTCCTGCGCGGAAAACACGATAGAACACATGATAAAAAGCAGTAAAGGACAAGGATAAGGAGGCCCTGTCCCTCCAATGCATTTCCAGCATCACAGTGGCCCCCCCAGACTGAGGTTAGGGTGCCTAATCTCCCACGAGATAGATACTTTAAAGAGAAATTCTCACTCTACATACCTAGGAGAAACCTGAGATCAACCGACATAGGCCTCCTGGCTGTCCCAATGGTTAAACGAGCAGCAGGTGGTGGTAGAGCTTAGCCTCCAATTTAAGACTGGAAGGAAATTACAGTAAGTTCAGGAAATTACTGAAAACTCATCTATTTCAATAACTTCCTGACATACCAGGGGTTTTCCCCTAGGTATACCTATGATTGACTTGTCCCTCCTGAGCCAATCTCGGTTTTCCCTTTTTTATGCTACTTTTCCTCTCAGAATATCTCCGCGCCCTGATGCCTGCGGGCTGTCGGCGCGTTACAAACACATAGAAATAGAAATAGACACCCTCATCCAGACGGTCAACATGCCTTCTGGAAAGGCCATCTGCATTATCGTGACTCTTCCCTGGTCTGTGCTCTATGGTGAAGTCTAGCCCTTGCAGGCTAATGGACCACCTGAGAAGTTTTGGGTTTTCACCCTTCATCTGCATAAGCCACTTCAAGGGCTTATGATCGGTTTGGACTCTGACGGTAGACCCGGTAAGGTAGGGTCTAAAACACCTAAGGCTCCAAACCATACTAAAACATTCCTTTTCAACAGTAGCCCACCTAAGTTCTCTACTCTTGAGTTGTCTACTGATGAATATGATCAGATGTTCTCTTCCTTTGTCATTTAACTGGGACAAGACAGCTCCAATTCCGGTGTCGGAGGCGTCAGTTTGAACGATAAAGGGCTTGCTGTAATCAGGCGCACTCAACACAGGTGCCCTACACAGACTTGCTTTCAAGCCATCAAAGGCCCTTTGACAGTCTTCAGTCCAATTAACCTTCCTAGGTTGTTTGGGTTAAGTCAGAGCAGTCAGGGGTGCAGCTATGGTTCCATAGTCTGCCATGAAATGCGATAGTACCCAGTGAGGCCCAAAAAGGCTCTCACCTGGGTTTGAGTAGTAGGAGTCTCCCAGTCACGTACATCCTGTACCTTACTGGGAAGAGGTTGGATTTGACCCCCTCCTACCTCATGACCAAGATACGTGACTTTCCCCTGTACTATCTGGCACTTGGTGGCCTTGATAGTAAGGTTAGCCCTTTTCAAGGCCTGCAACAACTTATCCAAGTGTGTCAAATGCTCCTCCCAGGTGGAACTGTAGACGGCAATGTCATCTAAGTAAGCCACACAAAAGGATTCCAGCCCACTGAGCAAATGGTTGACCAATCTCTGGAATGTGGCAGGGGCATTCTTCAACCCAAAAGGCATGACCCTAAACTGGTAGAGTCCCTCTGGTGTTGAGAACGCTGTCTTTTCCTTGGTATGGTCCATCAGAGCTATTTGCCAATAGCCTGAGGTAAGGTCGAAGGTGCTCACAAAGTTGGCAGCACCTATGGTGTCCACGAGCTCATCAGCCCTAGGCAATGGGTGCGCGTCAGTTTTGGTGACGGCATTGACTACTCGGTAGTCCACACAGAACCTCCAATCCTTGGTACCTGCCTGGGAACTTGCCTTGGGGACAAGGACCACTGGACTGGACCAGGGACTGGTTGAGGGTTCAATAACACCCAGATCCAACATCTTGGCGACCTCAGCCTGGATGTGGTTCTTAACTGTATCTGACATACGGTAGCACCTGCCTTTGACAGGCACACGGTCACCAGTGTCCATCGCGTGCCTACACCACGGTGTAAGGCCTGGCGTCAGTGAAAACAGAGAGGCATACTGCCGGAGCAAATCCCTGCAGGCCTTCTGCTGCTCTGTCGTCAGATCGGGAAAGAGATGTACTCCCTCCACTGAGCCATCCTGAAGGTTGCTATGCAGCAAATTGGGAAGGGGCTCACTCTCATCCTCTTCTTGCTCTGAAGCTAGCAAGAGACATGAGACTTCGGCCCACCTGTGGAAAGGCTTGAGCCTATTAACATGGAATACCTGAGTGGCTACCTCAGAGGCTCCCATGTCAACCAGAGAATTAACCTCACCCATCTTGGAGATTATCCTGAAGGCTCCAGTCCATTTATCTGCCAAAGCTCGAAGCTTGGTAGGCTCCATCACAAGGACTTCCTGTCCCGGTGTCCAATCCACTTGCAAGGCTTTAAGGTCATGCCAGTACTTATTCAGTTCCTGGCTGGCCTTGAGATTTGCTGTCGCCTGACCCATCATCTGTGTCATCCTCTGTCTAAGGCCTAACACATAATCCCCCACTTGCTTGGCGGGACCTGGAGGGGTGGCCTACAAACCTTCTCTGATCAAGGCCAGGGGCCCCCTCACGGGTTGTCCAAAGAGTAACTCAAAGGGGCTGAAACCAACACCCTCTTGAGGTACCTCTCTGTAAGCAAACAGCAGGCATGGCAGGAAGAGATCCCATTTCCTCCTTAGGGGCTCTTCCAAAGCACCTATCAGGCCCTTGAGAGTTTTATTAAATCTCTCAACCATTGGTCTGGGGGTGGTAAGAGGTGGAGAACTTGTAGGTTACCCCGCACACTTTCCACATGGTTTTCATGTAACTAGACATGAAGTTGGATCCTCTGTCAGAGACAACCTCCTTAGGGAATCCAACACGGGTGAAAATGCCCAGGAGAGCCCTGGCAACCACCTTGGCAGTTATAGTCCGAAGGGGTATAGCCTCAGGATACCTGGTGGCATGATCTACCATGACCAGGATGAACCGATGTCCACCTGACGTGGGAGGGTCAAGGGGACCGACGATGTCGATGCCCACCCTCTCAAACGGTGTGCCAACCACTGGCAGTGGCTGCAGTGGGGCAATGACAATGCCTCCAGTCTTGCCAGACAACTGACAAGTTGGGCAGGTCCTGCAGTGAGACTCCACTTCTACTCCCATCTGTGGCCAGTAGAAATGGGCTGAGAGCCTCTGCTTAGTCTTCTTGGTCCCAAGATGACCAGCCAAGGGCACCTCATACGCCAAATGCAGCAGGAAGGGCCTGTAAACCTGGGGTACCACCAACTTCTTGAGAGCACCAGTTTCAGGCTTAGGGGGCTCACTAACAAGGAGCTCACCCTCCCAATAAATCCAGAATGTCCTAGGCACTTCTCCTTGTGCCTGGGACAGGGCCTGTTTCCTCAGACCCTCGAGAGAGTGGCATTCTCTCTGTCCCTTACAGAAGTCCACCCAGGAGGGTGCCCCTTCAGCTAACAAGCATTGAAGGTCGGGATGACCCTCCGGGTTGAGAACCTCTCCCACAGGAAAGTCTTCTGGCTCTTCTCCCACAGGTATTGAGACAGGGTTTACCACTGGACCTAACCCGTCTGGCGCATGGATCCCAATGGGTGCTGTCGGAACAGCAGGGAGAGCAGGGGCTCCCTCCACAGAGGTGGCCTTCTTACTCTTCCGTTTCCTTCGCGCCTTGGGTTTCCCTGTCTGCGAGGGTGCTGGGCTCGCAGCCGGACCTTGTGTGACCTGCGATTGGGTGACCGCCACATCGCCACGCGTAGACAATCTGTGATCATCCCCAACTCGACCAAATCGTTTCCCAACAAAATGTTTGCAAGCACGTTGTCCTGAACCAGGACCGGAAGCTTTGCTGTCTTGTCTCCAATCGTAATGTTGACTAAGGCTACAGGCGATAATTTGGGAGGCCCACCAGCTAACCTGGTGGTTCTCAGAGGAGCACCTACATAGTCCTCTGGTTTGAGCAGGGTCCTGTCCACCACTGTCATGCTTGCCCCAGTGTCTCTCAAACCAGTAGAAGGCTGGCCATTCAAGAGGACACTTCTCAAAAACCTAGGAGTGTTCTCTGGGATAGTCGCCAGTACTTCTGCGTACTGGTCCCAGGCCCCAAGGGATACTAAGGAAATCTCTACGGGAGCCCCGAAGGTGATCCCAGTAGAGGAGGGGAGGACAGAGGCCTCCACCTCAGGTACGGAGTAGGGATACGTCAGGCTGACAGCCTAGACTCCAAGTGCCTTACCCTTACACTTGGGGTCACCCCTTCACTGATCCAGGGCCCCACAAACCCAACAAGTGCCGGGAGTGCGGGGTACGGTACTGGAACCACTGGGGCCCTGCTTCGCAGCAGGCAGACCACTACTCTTACTCCCACCCACAACAGACTTATCCCCACTAGGTTTTTGGGTCTTCGGAGAGGAAGGTTTTGGTTTACCTGACTGTGGCTGCTTTTGGGACTCCTGAGCTTTCTGAGAGGCCCCCTTTTCTTTGTCCTTGTCCTTCCCACCAGAGTCCTTAGGGGACACCCGGTGGGAGACCCACTTGTCAGCCAACCTAGCCAGCTTAAAGGGGTCCAAAATATTCTGGTCAGCAACATACTGACGCAGCTCTGGTGAACAGGCTTCCGAAAAATGCTCAAAAAACAAAAGGTGGGACAATTCAACAAACGTTTTCACTTTGTAACCATCAATCCACCCCATCATGTTCATATGCGCAGCACTCACCCAGTCAATCCAAGACACATTCTCTCGTTTCTTAAAATCCCTGAACCGTTTAAGGTATTGGGTCAGTGTTTTACCAAACTTGGCAATTAAAGCAGACTTCATGCACTCATACTGACCCCTTTCTTCCACACTCAATTTCAGAATACAGTCATATCCAGTTTGAGGCACTCTGCTCAACAAACACTTAGCCCAATCTCTCTTATCAACATCGTGAATTGCACAAGCCATTTCAAACGCTTCAATCCATTGGAGGATATCAGAACCCTCCGCATACACACCAACCAAATCTTTCATAAACTTGGTTGCTGGGGACCTGACACTCTCAACTGGTTTAGCTGAAGTCTCCACTCGAGCTTTCTCTAACTGGATTCGCTGACATTCAGTGTCCTTGTCTTTGAGTTCAAGATCCCTATTCTTGAGTTCCACTTGCTGTGCCAACTCCTCTTTCTTAAGCTCATCATCGATTTCCAACTTGCGATATTCAAAGGATAACTCAAGTTCCAAGGAATTGCTGGGGTTTGGAACAGAGGCAGCAGGAATGGTGGCATTCCCAGAAACAGATTCAGCGACAACCCTCGGGCAGAGTCCTCATTGGTTGCATCCCCCCCTTCAAGAGTTTCACAATCAGTCTGGTAGTCCACCAGGGCAGCTATCAGCTCAGCCCTAGACTTATCCACAAAGTCTAACTCCCTTGCTTCACAAGCACTCTGGAGAGCCTCTAAGTTCATCCGAGTCAATTTACCATTTGCAATAGATTCCATTGCTTGTAATGCCGTTACTTTGTACACAACTAAACCTTACTTTTACAAAGTGCAGATATCCTTCGTAAGTGGCACGGTTATACACTGATTCTTAAAACCATAAGCATCCCACCTCTGCCACCAATGTAAAGACGCCAGAGGGGGGTGTCTGTACTTCTGCTCTCTATATGGTAGAGGAGAGGCACAGAGGACCCCAGCCAAGATTCTCTATTATTGGTAACGTAGTCGAGCAATCAAGGCCTAGCTTCTCAGGAGGTGATGCGGGCTGGTTCTTAAGTACAGTGTAGTCCCCAAGCACCCACAAAGGAATGTCCACGCACTGTATTGGTTAAAACACAGTCTTTATATAATTAATATTCAAGGTTATATACAATATAACGATAACGCACTTTGTGCTCAGAAAATCAACACTGGTAAATATATACAGTTCTACAGTGGTACCACAAATATTATCAGATCTCATTAAAGTGCATCAACTATACTGTCAGAATTTCACACAGATCAATAAAGAGGAAACCAGCAGTAGAGAGAGGAAGGAAAGCAAGATGGTTGAACAATTGGCAGAATACTGGTCACTACCGTTAAACACAGCTCTGTGTGGAGATCCCCCCACCTGGGCAACCTGTAGAATAAAGTTACAAGCCCAGTCCATATATTGTTCAACCAGACTTCCCAATAGTTCTGCAACCCCAAAGTACCTGGCGTTGTAGCGTTCCTCTGCGGGGAATCAACTGCCCTTCTTGAGTGCCCTCCCTTTAAGGCAGGAGTCACGGGTCGTCGAACGTCCGACGGAGAACAGGGTGATCTACGACGGTGAAGTGGCAGCTTCGTTTCTAGCGGTGCTCGTTGACGGAGAAGGATAGACATCCTGCAAGGAAGAGGCGTGCGGGTCACGTCGGTGTCGATAGTTCTGGACCGCAAAGAGTTTGAAGAACTGTGGCCCAGCAAGGGCGTCAAGTCGTCGGCGTCTCTGTGGGCCTTGGATGGCGGGAAACCCACCGGCGGATGCTCCTCGGCGCGTCGTCGGTCAGGCCTTCTCCAGCGGGATAAGACAGCGGCGATGCGGACAAGAGCGTCCTTGGATTCGAAAGTTCTTTGGCAAATGGGAGCTTGACAGCTCCGGTCGGTGATGGCGGTCGGCGACAGTGGCGGACAACAGTCCGGGCGCTTTTCCTTGGGATTCCGCAGCAGTCCCCGTCTCGGGTAGGCAGCCTGTAGAAGGTCTGTCTTCCAGGGAGCTTTGGCAAAGATCAGCTGGTGCACAATGGTCCCTCGTAGCTCGGGAAGAGGGCGCCTTACCAGGTCCTCTCTGGGTCAGTCCTTGGAGGCACAGCAGCTTTCAGATTGTGAAGGAGAGCAACAGTAATTCTTCTCGTCCGGCAGGGCTTCAAGGTTAAGCTTCAGTTACTCCAGTTACTCGTCGTAGTGGACTTCAGCATCTGAACACGATTCCTAGCAGTGAGAGGTCCCCAGATATACTGTTGATCTCCCATTCATCCGCTGGGTCATACTCAAGCATCCAATCACGACTAAGGGCATTCATGCAGGCAGGCAGCCAATCAGGCACATAGTGCATTCAGGCCATTCACTTCTCTCCAGACACTCACAACAAGTTATGTGTATTGGGACAAGTACCCAGCCATTCAACACTCCACACTGCATTCATACCGGTTTCGTGCAGGGCTGTCTCAGTCATTGTGTCAAACACCAGATACTAGACACCCACAACATAGAATGCGTATTCGTCACACACTCCATTCGCCCAGGTCCCACCCACAGGCGTACCCACAACATACGGTCATTGGGAAGGCTCCAGCCAGTCTGGTCAGCACTTCCCCACACTACCATATACGGAACTTCCACCCAACAGCCAGTCAGGGGGAAGGGAAAGAGTCAGGGCTTCCCGGGACTTCGGGAAGATCAAGGTAACAGTCGATGGAAGGCAAGAGGCCCTGGAGGCCATCTTGTCTCCATCAGGAATCTACTGATTCCAATGACAGGGCCTGGGCATCCCAAAATGGAGGACGCTTAGGGCACCAGTCAATTCAGCACAGAGCTGCCACCAGTCCGTACCCTGCTCTGTGGGTCACACACAGGTGCCCAAAAACATACACTAGGGGCACAGGGTTGCACCCCTACCCATGGGTGCCATAAGGGTAGCCCATTGGTCTGTTCACCAAAACCAAAGGAGAGAGCTGCACCGCCAGGAGTCCCACATGAACTCCTGCGCGGTAAGCACGACAGAACACACGATAAAAAGCAGTAAAGGACAAGGATACAGAGGCACTGTCACTCCAATGCATTTCCAGCATCACATCTGTAAAAAACCCATTTTCTGTATTGTGTAGAATAATACATTCATCTCTAAAAACCAGTATCCACTGTATATGATAGTTATGTTGTTAACTCTGTATTTTTTTTAAATAGCTTAGCTCACATGAATCTGTTTGCATTTGGATAATGCTGTTCTGTTAATATACTCTCTTTAATTAGTAGACTTTATATATAAAGTGTGTATACCCATTGCATCTGTGTTGCCCTGTGACATAGGACCTCACACTAAACATCAGTTTACATATAGTAGCGTTTTCTTTATTTGTCTGTTTGCATGGCATTTAGAGGTACTCATGATTTATGTGTTTGCATAAATGCATGTCATACATGCTCATCTTTTTTATGATATGTTAGGCAACAAATACTGCTCTGAAATGTGTAGTGCAGTCTGAACTTCTGGACATTTCTGGGCCAAATTATTGCAAGAAGTACCGGTCTGTCCCAAAAGCATTGCTTTTGCAATTTGCAGTTAATCCATCCAGTGATTTGTTTGAAAAACGATACAAAGTATGCAAATAAAATAGTTGTATCTTGGTTTGGCCCAATGACATTGCGGGTTGATTTAGCTCACAGACATCACACCAAGGAGCTGATCCGTCAATGTGGGAACGTGAGGTATGTCAAAAAATGTTGAAATGGACATCATGTTTTGGTTGCAAAACGTATCCATAGTCTGTGAACAGCACAGGAAAAAAAATATTTCGAAGCAGAACATTGCACTAGACTTACACATAAAACAACCTCCGGGGAGGTGAGGGGTTGTGTGGATGGGGTGGAATGTGCCTGAAAAAAAACAAAGAAATGTTCCCTTATTTTTTCAAGGTGTTCAGAACTTAACACATGTTTGCAAACCCCATTTCAGGTGGCTTGGCTAAAGTGGCCACTGTACCCGCCACAGCTGATGGCCAGCGGCCCATGGACCCATTAGTCATAGGAAAAGCCAACTTTGGCAGCTTATAACTTGGCTAAATTGAGTGTGGCAATTTACGACAAAGATCATAGAAAACCACATGTTGGTCGGTCTATCACTGCTTTAATGGGGTATTGTAGGCAGCCAATTAAAGGACACTATATATCCAGCAACTGTGTTGCTTGTTGCTTTACCCAAACCATGAAACAATGAGTATAAAGATTTCAAATGGACTCTTACAAGCCACACTACCTGCAATTGCTTAAATGTGATTTATATTATTTAGTGTCCTTGTAAGGTCTTATATGTGGTAAAACGACAAGACAAGTCAGATCAAAGATTTCTGAACTGCAGGATGAGAAATGCAGCATTTCTGGGCTTTATTATTTTTATTTTGACCAGGAAACTAGTTTCTGAATCTGATGAATGCTGATTTTGTCATACAATATCTGAAATCATGAGTATGATGATAATTATTAGGGCATTTATTGAGCACAGAACTAGCTTTGAAAAGCAACAGAGTGCTTAACAATCAAGAACATGGCGAGGGAAGCAGAGAAACAAGGGAGTGGGGTGCTAACAAGAGAGGAGGTAACAACAGAGATGGGGGAAGGTAGCAATTTGTCAGCAAGGGATCTACAAGCAACCAGGGGAAGAAACATTGGAGATTAGATCGCCTATTCTGAGGTATGGACTTGACAGAATCTGATGCTTCTAGGACGTTTGTAGGTCCCTTCTACTAGCAATTCCGAAGCGGTGAGCAGAGGAGAGCAGAAGCGGAGGGAAGAGTGCTGAATCCCTGCTACCACATCGTGTGATGCCCGGAGCGCAAGCTCTCCAGCCCAGCAGCACCGCGTACCAGCTTGCCCAGGGAGCATAAAGCCAAGAAGGGGGCCAGCAGTGTATGAGTTTGGCTCCCCAGGTAGTGGCCAGGTAACGGCCTATGTTCATCTTTCTTTTCATTACCCCTTACCTATGCCCCAAGATTCTCTTACTGCAGTTCTGCCTAGCGTTTGTTCGGTTATGGTTAGTCTGGCGAGGTGAAAGGCGGCAGCTTGGTGCGGAGCAAAGTAGAGCAGAGCGCTTCATTGCTCTTGGCAGCGTGAGAAGAAGAGAGTGCTCACGGACGCCTGTTGTGATGTCCACATGATTCATGATGAGGCGGTCAGAATATACCACATGGACAGGGTAAATAAAGGAGAGCGAGAAAGCCTGTGAAAGGCAGTCTCCGCTCTGACACCAGAGCAAATGTGTCAGTTGTCTCTCATTGCGTGCCAGCCCAGCGCGTCCCGCCTGCAAGGCCCTGCCTGCACCCATGGCCCCGCATCACACTGGCGACAAGGCAGAGAACAGGAGCCCACCCGCTGTGGCCCCCACCTGATTCAGCTATGCTCCGGTGCCACAATCCGGCTCCTGTGTTCCGGGTACCCCAGCGCCCGGAAATTCACTGTGTAGTCGCGCCCTTCCCCCAACACGTGCCTGAGACACGACACACATGCTGGAGCGCACAAGTAGTTGGGGAAAGGCGCCACGTGCCCATGAACAACATGTCCTTCACTTTTCAGGCCAAGCACACGTCAGAAAGCACAGTATCAGGCTCACAGGCTACCCAAGGCCCCAGGCAGCACACGTGGCCCACAGACTCTCACAACCAGGCCAACACCAACACTATCACAACCATGAACCTTGAGCCCTGGCAGCCTGCAGGCCAGCAGCCACCAGACATGGGCACAGCCAGCCCTGTACCAGCAGTGAACTTTGAGCCCTGGTTGCCTGCAAGCCAGCCATCTCCTAACAGGGATACAGCCAGCCCTACAGCCCATCAGTGGCACACACCACAACACACAACAGGCAGGGACACAAAAGGCAGCACGCTGCCCAGCACATGGACCACACAGCCAGACACACGTGCCTCCATGATTGCCCCACTCCCGGATGCCTGAACGAAACCACACCATGGCAGAAGGCCCGACAACGTCGCTGTCCAGGCAACAGTACCAGAACCCAGACACCACCACGTGGTTAGATACCACGCAGGGCACCTTCATGAAGCCATTCAAGCATTTTGGCCCCCGCGCAGTGCTCCGCTGGGAGTTATGGGTCCAGCAATTCAAATTGAGCCTAAATGCATGTGAAATCATGGCTGATGAGAAGAAAAGGACATTCCTCATGCTCAAACTCGGCACCATGGCGCTGAGACTTTGCAACACACTCCCAAATCGAGGCACACAAGACAACTTTGAGACAGCAAAGGCTGTCATCACGAGGAAATTCAAGCCCCAGATAAGCGCCGACTTCGAGCGCTTTAAAATGAGCCAGACCACACAACGCCCACAGGAAAGCATTGACGACTTCCATGGTCGGCTGCGAGAGGTTGGCATTGGGTGTGACATCCCGGATGACGAATTTGCAGTCAGACAGCAGGTCATACATGGCCTCTCTTCCAAAAATCTGCAGAGATAAATCCTATCAGAGTCGAATCTCCCGCTTGACACCATCTCTAACGATGGGGCGACAATGGGAGAGGACAGAGGAGCATGTGGCAGAAATGGAACAGATAAGTCACCTGCCACTAGACACAGAAATACCACGCAACAGCATGACCACCAGCCCTGTAGCCCTGATGTTCGGGCTACCCATGCAAGCAGGACTCCCCCTTCACCACTCGTGGCGCCCCTCGCAAGTGGACCCGGAGCAAATAGAACTGAAACGACAAGAGCACAATGCTGGGGAAGATCGCTCAAGAAGAGCTACACCAAACCACCTCCAAGTCGGAGACACAGCACTAGTAATGAACCGAACGCCACAGGGGAAGATTGCCCTCCCCTATGAGTCTCTCCCCTGGACCATTAACCATCAAGAACATGGGTTAACCACGGCCACGCTTGGATCCAAAACTGTCACCAGGAACGTGTCCCACTTCCAGCAGGCGCCACACACTATGTGGGAGGAATTCCAGGAGGACAGAACCCCCGTGAGGGCTCACTCCCCACCAACTGAACAAACACTACCGGCCGGAGAACAGAGAGGAATGCCAGCTCAAGAGACTCCTGTACCCAGAGACAGAAGGGAGCCCGCCTAGATCGGCTACCCCACGAAGGGATGATACAGGACGTTACTCACTCCGGAGATGGCTAGTACCCTCCACTCGACTCCAAGGGTACATCCTAAATGGCATCTACAGAAGGGCGTGAGCCGGAACGCATGAGACTGGCAACCCGGTGAGCACCACCAAAGACTACCACAATGTTTAAAAAGTTCAGTTGTTTATTTGTTTGTTTGTCCAAGTTGGGGAGGTATGTGATGTCAACGTGATTCATGACGAGGCAGTCAGGATAGACCGCGTGGGTAGGGTAAATAAAGGAGAGCGAGAAAGCCAACGAAAGGCAGTCTCTGCTCTGACACCAGAGCTAATGTGTCAGTTGTCCCTCATTGCATGTCAGCCCAGCACGTCCTGCCTGCAAGGCCCTGCCTGCCCCCACGGCCCCTCATCACACCTGTGACGGACAAACGGTCTGTGGGCCTCATTACGAGGTGGGCGGTAAGGGATTACCGGCACTGGTAAGGGCACCGGTGCTGGTAATCCCTTACCGCCCTACTACGAGTTCCCTTTGCGGGTCCTTCCTTAATGCCTGGTTTTTTCAGGCGTTAACGACGGGACCCGCAAAGGGACTCTAGAGCTAATAACGGTACCGCAATTTGCAGTACCGTTATTAGCGCCTTCCCCATTCCCATTGAGCCTATGGGGGCTCAAATGGGAATGGGCCCTGGTGAATGGGGAATTACCGGTCCCGCCAACCTTGGAATGGACCAGTAATTGCTCCATTCACCAGGGCGGAGTTGGAACGAGTTTGGAGGCAGCCATGGCGCTAATAGCTACCTCCAACCTTGTATTGAGGCCCTTTGTTTTTTTTTTCACGCTATTGTAAAGGTGGCCTCAGCGCATAATTGAGCCCAGCTACAAGGGGAGGTCATCTTTAAAACCCCTAATATTCGCAGAGTGCACTGAGTGTTTCCTTGTAGATGTGCAGTGGTGTGGCGAAAGAGAAAGTCTGGGGTGAGCTATTTTTCAATGTTATTTTTGTCCTGCCCTGGAATTGTGAAAAACTGTGAAACCTTTGAGCAGACTTTCCCAAGTTGCCTCGCCCGCCTTACTTAACTGAGTGATTGTTAACTATCTGTGGGCCTCATTACGAGGTGGGTGGTAAGGGATTACCGGCACCGGTAAGGGCACCGATGCCGGTAATCCCTTACCACCCTACTACGAGTTCCCTTTGCGGATCCTCCCTTAACGCCTGGTCCGCAAAGGGACTCTGGAGCTAATAACGGTACCGCAATTTGCGGTACCGTTATTAGCGCCTTCCCCATTCCCATTGAGCCCTATGGGGGCTCAAATGGGAATGGGGAAAGGCCCTGGTGAATGGGGAATTACCGGTCCCGCCAACCTTGGAATAGACCGGTAATTGCTCCATTCACCAGGGCGGAGTCGGAACGAGTTTGGCGGCAACATCATAATGAGGCCCTGTGTGTTTTATCATTCGCACACACTGCTGGATATATCGCCCACCGTGAACTTAGAGTTTTCTCAACTGTAAACTAAATCTAGGCGGCTACTGGTGGTAACCCATGAAGCAGCTTGGAGTTTCTTTTTTTCAGCATTTATCGTGGGATTCACGACTGCTCATTATTTGGCTCCGCACTTGTCTCATGTGCTTCACAAATTTCGAGGTCTGCGATATTCTCGATCCGACTAGATCGAGCTGCTTCACCTGTCTCACTTGACACGTTGCTGGAGACATTGAACACAGTGAAGCATGAAGCAAGAGTTTTTGTTTTTCCATCTTTAAACCAAACTCAGGCTGTTACTGGTGCTTTCAGCTGCCAGCTAATTTGAATTGTTTATAAACTGACCACCGAATCAGGAATAAAAGAGAAGTGTTTGCTGGGGGTGATGGGTGACTGCGTGCCGGGTGCCTTACAGCCCCCCCCAAGTTGATCAATTTGTGTTTTTTTGCATACGAACAATGCGCCTGAGAAGTCACTGGTCAGGGGGAGGAGGACAGTTTGGGTACAGAAGCCCTACTGACAACAATTAACAAATCTTTGGCAGTGGGGATGTTGGCCTTAAACTCAGTAGAACTGATGGATGGTGAGAAGGCTCTCCCCTCAGTGGGTACAAGTGATTTGAAAAATATCTCCAACACCAAGTTGATATCTAACGTTCAAGAAGATTGTGACTGCACTGACTTTACCTACTGATTTAATGCATATAAAGGCGATAACTCAGCCTCTTATTGCCAGCTGCACGATTATATCAGCAGCCACTTGCTCCACAGTCCAAACAGTAATGGTGCAACTGTCCACAACTAGTCTTCTCACTCCACTGAAATCATGTGCTGCAAACGAAAAAATTATTGTATCAAGCAAGGCATGACAAAAAACTATTGGAAATGAAAAAAGGCCTACTTTGGGCCTACTGCCGGTGTCAACTTTGCACATTGATTTACCGCAGAAAGGTATGAGCACCCCAATCCAGATAGAGCCATCCATTCTTCGTGAAAATACTTTAGATGTGATGATGATGATTTCTGTAAAAACAAACTTATTGTGCATAAGATCCCGGACACTCGAGAACAGCTTTAGAGTAACAACTCCTCAGTAAATGAGGATTATCCAATAAGTCACATACTAGTGGTGGATAATGAAAATAATACTGAGGGTGTTGTTGTTCTTACTGACGTCCTAGAACCACCGGAGGGGTTAAACCATCTAAACCAGAAGAACCATCCATCTATTTCTGTTTTGGGAAATCATGGGCATGTAAATTACAAGACGCCCAAACAAAATGGTTTCAGAAATCAAAGACTCTCACGATTGGGTCCTGGCACTGGGAAAAATATCCGAGATTACTTTCAGAAATTAGGCACAATGACTAGCATGGGTCATAAACAACAGGTCCTAGCCCAATTGGTTAAGGCTTTAAATCCTATGAGTTCTGTCTCTGTTATTGATGTGGCCTTTTGGAACTGGCACCACATGCAGATCTGCCACAATTATCTATCAAGGGTGTTTTGCCACCGAAGCTCTCTAAACCCTCTGAAGTAGAAGTTGAATTCTAACTTCTAACAGAGCACCCTACCAGTATACCAGATACAGACTTTGAAAATCATGATAAAAGTTCAGGACTCCCTCAACAGGTAATGCACCATACCCTCCAAGAACTAGACAATCAGATCAGGTTAACTGCACCAGAGATCTCAGCGCTGAAAATGGTGCCAAGTTCTTTCTCCTTATTGTATGATGATATACGTTTAGAAGTAAATACACATAGGTTGCAGGTAACCAATGTCAAGATAAACTTGGAGATGGTGCATGACTCAGTTCGGGATCTTACTGGAGTGGTGGAAGCGCTTGGGAACTTAAAAAGTATGTATCCATTGCCAACTGAACAAGATAATGAGGTTGAAGTACCACAAACTGTGTTGGACCATCGAAGGGACAATCAATTGAGAACTAACAAAAGAGGTGGAAAAAAGGGGAAGAGATCTCGGAAAGCTGTCTCTAGAAAAGCTCTGAGACACTTACGTTTAACTGAAGAAACAGCAAATGCAGCTGATGCTATGAGACTCGCTATGATTCATGGGCCTGTTCTAGAGGGGCTGGGAATTACGAACAATCTTACTTCTGTTCCTGAGAGAGAGGAAGGAGATAGTCCAATCAGCAGCAAGAAAAGGATAGACAGTTCAATACCAGCTACAGACATGATCATTGAAAGACCCACAGTTCCCCCACAGTTGGGAAATAAAAAAATGAACAACCAGGCTCAGTGCCTGCAGAAACTCTTTTCAATTTTCCATTTACCATCTCCACTTAATGTCTTAGATTGTAATATTATCGAAACAACTGAGTCATATTTATTGGGGGAAATTGGAGGTTCTGGTTGTTTGGATAATATCGAAAAGACACCAATTGCAGTTCATCTGAGTCTGGGTACACAGTTGAACAAACACAGTGGTTTGGTTGATCTGGCCGATTTGAGAGTCTGTGATATAGAAACTGCTATGGGGAGTGGCCAGGGGCCCCCGATTGGAAAATCACATGTAGATCAACCAATTATGAGAGGAAAGAGTGAAACTCAGTGTGCAGAAGTTCATGTTCCCAGTTTGGTTGACCAGGCCGACTTGAGAGCTTGTGACAAACAAACTGTCATGGGGGTGGCCAATGGCCCCCAATTGGAAATGTTAAGGATTTCAACCAGGCGACACACACCTTGGTCTCGGCCTAGTATGCAGCGCACAACTGAAATGCTAATACCCCGGGTCACAATCGACCATAACCCAGGCTGGTTGGTAAAATATAATATTTATTTATTTATTTGAAAATTCAAAAGAAATCATACAATGTTTAATATAGGGCAGCGATCACCAATCGGGTGATAATAACAATAGAAATGCAAGCAATGCACTTAGTTTAACCTTCTATTGACACATCTACAAAATACCAGGAAATAGGAGCACTTTGTGATTTTAGGAAAGATAGCACTCAAGTTAGAATTTCCCCCTGTAAGGTTCCTTCACCCACAAATAATCAATTCTGAGTGGATAAATAGAAGCAACAGGTGATCAGGAATGACAAATAGAAAACAGAATTGAAATATGACCTTCCCTCCCCAAATAAGAGATAAAAACGGATTTCAAACCCCTTTGCAATGCTAAAAATGACACTCGGAAATGGATGAATAAAATAATGAATGTGTGTAAAAACCTTGAAGCAGATACAATTCTACACGTTAGCAACAATGCAAATATACTAACAATCTCTAAGAATGGATAACCAAGAGCATACAGTTCGAAAATGAGCGGCAGGGTTTAAAACATGTTGCAGCAAATGACACGTTGGAAACTTTGCAAACTTTGCAATTCCAGCCTGAAATTACCCCAAACAGTTTTTAATAAAAACCGGTGAAATACACTTTTATGTTGGGGGATAGCTATAGATCACAGGTACAATATGGAAGTAAAATTAAGTCTCTAGCTGGTAAATTGGATGAGTTATGCAAGATCTAGAAAGGTGCTTATTGGGTAAAATGGAGCGGTGAAAAAGAAAGGAAATTAGTTTTGACAAGAACAGTTTTACTCTACACTAGAGCATTCAGGCTAGGCTACCAAAGAGGGACACAGTAAGCTGCAGGGTTGATTTGCAAGTTCAACCCTAGCACCTCAGCGCCCAACCGAGGCGGAACCAATCCAATCACTCGAAATGGGACTAAGGGCCTAGGATTTACACAAGGCAGAATTACTAAGGAGATGGCGCGAGCACTAGAAAGGCAGTGTTGCAAGAATGATTCTGACGGTATTACAAGTTATCAGGGTAAGGATAGGATGACTTGGAGAGGGAAACTAAGGACAAGGCAAAGGTCTCCATAAAATTGACTTGTGTACATACAGCTCTGATTCCTTTTCAAACAGTTATTTTGACGCTTTGTAGCCAAAGTTAAGCGCTTTTCTTTGTTTGATGCAGTACAGCTTTTGTTGGTTTTCAGGTTTTGGCTGGCACAGCCTGTCATTCTGGAATAAGGCTTGGTTTTGCTGAGGGACAGTGGGGATATGCATGGGCATGGCAGGGCTCATTAATCACAGTGGTTGGAAGAAGAACAGATGGAAATAGTGTCAGAGCAGCATTCTTAAAGGTAAAAAAGGGTTTATTTTCAATGGATATTTTGGCTTTTGCAGCAAAGCAACACAGCTTTTTCCACTTTCTTCATTATGTTTATGTGGGAACCCACTGGCAATCTCCTTTACTGTGCCCCCTGGTTCCATCCTGCCCGATGTGTGCTTGGCAGGACGGTGCAGCCATTTTTGTTGTTGTTGCAAAATGCAGTTTTGAGCCATGGCGCTCACAGGAGCCAGTACAGCCCTTTTGTGGTTGTTTCTGTGCAATTTCAGCTTAGTGATGTGGGGCGATGCCGTTGAGTGGTCAATCTATCCCACACATCCCCACACAACTTCTCCTGGGCTTCCAAGTCGAGGGAGAGTCGGGCAAGTGGGATTTCTCAATGGGATACAACAGGGTCAGGCAGGAGTCGTTCTTCCATCAGAGAACGGTGCGTCCTGCCCCTCTGGTTGTCTCTGGTCGGAACGTGGAACGACACTCCCTGCTTTCCCTTGGATCTTACTTTTATAGTATGGAGTGACACTCCCAGATCTCCTTTGGTTTCTCCCTTCCAGGTTGCCGAGGAGGTCAACCAGTACAAATCTATGAAAGAGAACACAGACCGGTTACCACCATTTCCCACTAACTGGCCACCAATCGGGTTGACAGCAGTGGGATACACAGGCATTCAGTGATAGAAATTAATAATGAAGAAAAATATTCCCTGTTACATGATCATATTTATAAATTCTATCGGCTCCCTTCTGGCTCTTCTTTTCCTTATTCTCATGTTTCCGATGTCTCCTCGGTTTGATTCTCTCTGGGCTCCTCAATTTGTTGCAAAGTGTGCCTAGTGTGACAACTCTATAGCTGATTAATATGGACCCATTTCTCTTCTGTCAATTCACCTTTGGGGATGTGGATTCTGTAGGCGAGGCCAGGGATGGTGACCTCTTCTCCATTTTTGAACTTCACTCTCCTACGGTAGCACTGGGGCTGACCAGAAGGCTTTCTTTGGGAATGTCAGGGCCCTGAGATTTACTCTCCCATTGGGACCGGGCTTGGCAATAACTGGGATCCAAATTAATCTCGAGTCGGTTGAGGATGGGACTGCGACATGTAAAAGGCGGAAGGAACACCTTGCATGACCCAAAAATTATGTTCTATGCTTTTGTTACCTCTAGAGCAGAAGATGTTTGGAACAGGGAATTTCCAGACCCCATACCGATTGATAAAGTGACTCAACAGCGGGCAGAGTTTGGTATTTTGGGAGTTTCTTGAATAATACTTCGCTGATGAAGCTTTCTTTGCTATTCAAGTCAACTCGGGCGAGGACAGACTCCTTCCCGTCATTTAACTGAATCAGGAAGAAGAGCTGTTCGTCCTTCTTCTGAATGCCAGCTACACTTTGTGCTGGTTTGTTATCATTTTGGCTATAGAATTCGGATTTTCAGATTGTGAATTGGTATAGAATTTCTAAGTATTTCCTTCAAGTGTGGAATGCTACTTGAGACTGGAAGGAAGGTTGATTTTTGATAGGCAGAATCATATGCCGTAGCCTTTGGGAACACCACATACAATTAAGACAGCAAGTGACAGTACAGATTCACCTTTGGTACAAGCCTGTACTACACAGTAAAGTGGTAGCGATGGCTGAGCAGCCAGACCTATCTCAAGAGTAAAGTGAGCAGTATCAATAGTTACACAAAGGACAGCAATTACTATGGTTCAAACAAACACTGACTCAAGGTTTCTGAAAACACTGACTCAAGGTTTCTGAGTAAAAGAATATACATTTATTTACACATCAGTTGTAAAACAATTCACTAAGTGAAGCAGCAGAAAAATCACACTCTTAATATACTACACAACACCTGATGAATTCTGGACAAGTTAAGCTCAAAATGAAGTGTGAGCAAAATGGCACTCCAGTAATTTAAAAGAAAGGGAAAGACAAGGTTATACAAAATTAAGCAGCATCAACAAGTAAGTAGGCAGGGCAATCTAGAAAAGGCTTGCTACAATGAGGATTCAAATCAATAGGCCTGGGCCAATGTTAATGGTACAGAGTCTTTGCAGAGGATCATACAGTTCAGAGTAGTTCGCGGTTAAGTCTTTTCCAAGAGTTCGAAACGAAGTTGGTCGGAAGAAAAGGTACTTAAAAGAGTAGAGAAGGACAAGCCCTCGGATTGGCAAAAGATTTAAAATACTTTCACCATGGTCCGACGGAACGAACGAGTTAGCACAGTACCTTAAATGAAGAAGAAGGCTGTAGCTGAGGCAGATGTTCCTGGCAGATCCTGCAGGCTCACGGTTCCTGAAGTGACTGTCGGACTGACACCGAGTAGGAAGACTGGAGGGTCCTGCACTGCCCAGGGAAGAAACCAGCAGCAGAGCAAAGCAACAAATAAAAGGTGCGCTCCTTAACCCCTTAAATGCCAATGACAAGGTATCTCGTCCTGGGAATTCTCTCCAGGGTGCCAAGGACGAGATAGTTCGTCCTTTTTGGCATTTTGTTTTGAGTGATCCTTGCACAGCAGGGATCGCTCAAAACAGTAATCCAACCCCCGGGCTATGTGAGGGGGAGGTCCCCCCTCACTGCCTGGGGGCTGGATTACCTTCAGTTTCAATTCAGTGTGCGTAAAGCACGCCGACGTGAAAGAAGTAATTTTGAGTCTCCACCTTTCTCCCCCTCGATCTCAGGCTGTATTTCAAGCCGGAGATTGAGGGAGGTGTCATTGGAAAGGGGAGATTCTCCCCTTTGCAACAACACCTTTTGTGAAAGCATTGCTGGGCGCAGATCGGGCGCAGAGTGCTTTATCAGCGCCCAGCAATGCCCACTAGACACCAGGGATTTGTCTGAGAAGCGGGGGGAGGTGGGGGCTGCTTACAGTAAGCAGCCCTCTCTCCCCCTGTCCCCCAAAGCATAGGGGCACATATGTGATGAAACCTAGGGGCAGATGGCTGATCATCTGCCCCCCAGGGAAGGGGGCAAAAAAAAATGAAAATGGAAATGCAACGGGGATGGGGGGCCACTAGATGCCAGGGATTCTTTTTGCTCCTGAAAGGGTGGTGGCCCTCCCCCTTCCACACCAAGTGAAAAGGTGGGCCACCCCTTGTAGCCCTCCCTTGAGGCAGATTTCTGGCCCCAGGTAGGAGTACATGAGGTGGCCCCCAATCCAATTGGAGGGGGGGCACCAGGAATAAGTGTGATGGCCCCCCAAAGGATGAGGCCTGCAAGTTAGAGGCCCCTCTGGGGGCAGATGGCTGAACAACTGCCACCAGGCAAGGGGGCAAAATGAAAAAAACAAAAACAAACTAAAGGGAGATTTGGGCGGGAGTGGTAGGGGCACTAGCCACCAGTGAATTATTTTATGGAAAAGGGGGGTGGCCCTCTCCCCCTCACCCCAAATGGAGGGGGAGTATACCTCATGCAACAGTTTGTAGGAGGTCTGCATGAGGTGCCCCCGCCACCCATTTGGGGTTAGGGGGGAGAGAGCCACGAAAAATTGTGGGAGAGGCCCCCCAGTGGGTGGGGCAGAAGGTTTGGGCACCCTGGGGCCAGATTATAACACCAATGTGCCTCTGTGTGCCACGGGGAGTTGGGTTACCAAAGGAAAAACGTGAATATGGTGGACCGCATTGTAGGGGGGCTGTGGGGCACCCCAAACCGACAGGGAATTTTCTAATGGGATGGGGTGGTGACCCCCTCCCCCAACCACAATGGAATGGGGGCCATGTAATGCAGCCCTCCCCGGGGCCAGATATCTGTTCCTAGGAAGGGACACCTGAGCACAGGGAAGAGTGCAAGACAGCCCCCCTTATCTGCCCCCAGGGAGGGCTACATGAGATGTGCCACCCCTCCAATTGGGGTGGGGGTGGAGAGGTGCACCCCCTTCACATTACAAAATTCCCCGGCAGTGTAGGGTGCCCCTAAACCCCCCTAAAGTGCAGCCTGCCATTTTCAATTTTATTCTTTGTTTACCAAACTTGCCTTGGTGCAGAGGGGCACATTGGTGTGACAATCTGGCCCCAGGATGCCCAAACCTTACTGCCCCACCCACTGGGGGGCCTTTCCCACAATTTTTGGTAGCCCTCTCCTCCCCCACCCCAAATGGAGGGGGTGTGTACCTCATGCAGCTGTTTGTAGGAGACCCAGGGAGGCCTGCATGAGGCGCCCCCACCACCCATTTGGGATGAGGGGGGTGAGGGCCACCAATAACTGTGGGACAGGCCCCCCAGTGGGTGGGGAAGTAAGGTTTGGGCACCCTGGGGCCAGGTTGGCACACCAATGTGCCCCTCTGCACCAAGGGGAGTTGGGTTACTAAAGGAAAAAAGTGGACCGCATTTTAGGGGGGCTGTGGGGCACCCCAAACCGACAGGGAATTTTCTAATGGGATGGGGTGGTGACCCCCTGCCCCCACCCACAATGGAGTGGGGGCCATGTCATGCAGCCCTCCCTGGGGCCAGATATCTGTTCCTATGAAGGGACACCTGAGCCCAGGGAGGAGTGCAGAACTGCCCCCCCTTATCTGCCCCCAGGGAGGGCTATATGAGATGCGCGGCCCCTCCAATTGGGGTGGGGGTGGAGAGGTGCACCCCCCCTTCACATTACAAAATTCCCCGGCAGTATACGGTGCCCCTCAGCCATTCCCCTAAAGTGCAGCCTGCTATTTTCAGTGTTTTTCTTTGTTTACCAAACTTGCCTTGGCACAGAGGGGCACATTGGTGTGCCGATCTGGTCCCAGGGTGCCCAATCCCTACTTCCCCATTGATTGGGGGCCTGTCTGACATTTTGGGGTGGGCTTATCCTCCCACCCCAAATGGAGTGTGGGGGGGCACCTCATACAGCCCTCCCTTGGGGCAGATATCTGCCCATAGGAAGGGGCAAATGGGTTTTCACTGGAGGGGTGAGGTTCAGTAGACCACCAGGGATGGCTTGCAAGCGGGGGGGGGCATTCTTAAAAAGTATTGACTTGTTTTTGCTGGTGTGACCGTAGGTAACACATGTTTTTTGTTTTGTTTTCAGCTTTTTCTACACAAGCAGCTGCAACGTTATGTGAGTACTGTTTTTTATTATTCTATTGTTAGGGCCCACTGTCAGTGGGGTGGGTGAGACTGGGGCTGGATTGTTGGTGGTGTGGCTGGCAATGGGCCGTCTGGCCAGATATTTTGGTGGGCTGGGACACAATTGCAGGGGCAGGCCACAAATTGCCCCCCATGCCAGCAGAACATTAGTGTTTCCCTGGAAGCGGATGCCCCCCATGAGGGTTGTCCGTCTGCAAACTCAGGCTGCAGCTCTGGCTGTGCTACATTATAGGTGTCACCTCCGGGGAGGAACGGGGATCCTGCCGGGGATCCCTGGAGCTGCCGCTGTGCTTAGGGGACGGAACACCCACATGGTGCATGGATGTCCAAGGCCGGGGACATCACCTCCAACCGTCCTGGAGTTGCGGCTGGGCTGCATTACAGCTTTTCCCTTCGGGGAGGTATTGGCACACTGCCGGGACACCCTGGTGGAGAGAAGCTGTAACGCAGGCCAGCCAGTGCTCCAGCAAAGTTGACAGTAATATCCCTGGCCTTGGGCACCCTTCTCCCATGTGGGTCTTTGGCTGGGCTTGTGGGTAATACATTCTGGGGAGATTTGTGCAAATAATACATCTTTGGATTCCCACCGATGTCTTCTTTTCAGAAATGCATGGGGTTCCCCGTTTTCCTTGCTGGCTTTGACACCCTAGGCCCAAATCTGTAGGTTGCCCACACAAACAAAATGTGCTGTGCCGAAAGGCTTGGCGTTACCAGCGGGTTACCCTTTTCCTTTTGTGCCCTGGTAGGTGCACCCACACATATGAGGTACCGTTTTCGTAAGGGACACCTGTGGGAACACGGGAAGGTATGATATTGGTTGTTGGCGACGTGTTTCAGTGAGTGGACAGAAGGAAATGTCTCTGAAATTGGCGGGAAATAAAAGACAATTCTCAGACATCTCACTCTAGCCACCCAACAAAACACACCGCCAACAACACATGGCCTACCTTCCCGCATCCCCACACGTGTCCCGATGAAAACGGTACCGCATATGTGTGGGTGCACCTACCTGGGGCGCAAAAGGAAAAGGGTAACCCACTAATAACCCTAAGCCTTTCGGCACAGCACATTTTGTTCATGTGGGCAACATACAGATTTGGGCCTAGGGTGTCGAAGCCAGCAAGGAAAACAAGGAACCCCATGCATTCCCAAAAAGAGGAGACCCGTGGGAATCCGCAGAGGTCTGCCTTGCGTAAATTGCCCCAGTTTTTATTAGCCACAATCCCCCACAAAGTGTGATATTTGGTGGGGAAAAAACACAATGTTTACTTTGTCTGGGGTTCTGGGTAATAAAATCTGGGCCGCTTTGTGCAAGTCTGACCTCTGTGCATTCCCAGGGGTGTCCTCTTTTGGGAAATGCATGGGGTTCCCTATTTTCCTTGGTGGCTTGGACATCCGAGGCCCAAATCTGTAGGGTGTGCAAATGAGCAGAATTCCTGAAATGATGATGTGCCGAAAGACCTGGTGTTACCCGTGTTTTAGGCTTTCCACTTGGCACCCTGGTAGGTGCACCCACAGATGTGAGGTACCGTTTTCATCTGGACACCTTTGGGAACGCGGGAAGGTATGACATTTGTTGTGTTTTTGTTGTTTTCATAATGTTTCGACTCATCTGCTGGTGCCCTTTGTCACACAACCCTTTCATTTCCCAAATGTGCCCTACATTTAGTCGCTGCTTTGGGCATCATACACTTTTGTAACCTGCACAAGTCACCAACCATTGAAAAGGTCTGCCTGTGCTCTATCAAAAAATGTATTCTTGCCGTTCCTCACCACATTGGTTTTCCTGATTTACGCATGCTAAGTACGTCTGTTCAGGCCGTAAGCATAAAACTCCTGTATACCATGGCTCAGTGTTTGGCTTGTGGTATTTCTTGTTTGCTTTCCTAACTGCAAGAGTCGGGGGAATGTAGTGGAACTTTGTTTTACTAAAAATTCATAGAAGCCATTGCTGTACCAAGCCAACCATGTCCACCACATACCTTTTTTCGGTCATTTTCCTGCTTTTTCCCCAAACTATGGCATTTTCCCCTACCCAGTTGTTGCCTGACCTGCGCAAATCACCCCTTCCTAAACTTGAAATTTTGTCTACTTTTCAGAAATGTATGCCTTTCTGTCCTCCAATTCAGCTTTCCTACCCTTTTCTTCCATTCCGTCCATGCATGTCCAATTGGCAAAAATGCCCAAAATCGTCTACCTCTCACAAAACGGTTGATAACCACATCAAAATATTTTTTTTTCTTTTTCACTCAACCTGTTCTTGAAAGCCAGGAACCTGAGGATCTGAGCACAGCAAACCATTTGTTCCTAGCTCTTACAAGGAAAAAAACCACAGGCTTCTTTGTACACCATTTTATTGGCATTTTTTGAAAAAACACAAAATGTTCGCCCTTTTTGGTTATTTTATCTCACCCTCCCTACAGCAACCTAGGATTCCTGGGTGGCGTTACGACCGCCTACATGTGGGATAAAAGGGGCCAAATTTGGCAGAGACATCTCATGTAATAAATAAGTTACAAGGCATTGAATGGCGAAATACCGAAATCACCAAAAAAGGCCTTGGCACTGGGGGGAAAACCCATGGGTTTTTCCCCCCATTGCCAAACTTAAAGAGTTAAGTGCTGCAAAGTTCTCAATTCACAAACGAGCAGTTCTACACAGATGTAAAGGAGCAGCAGGTATTTAGGAATGAAGAACAGAGTACAGTGTTTGAATGCAGTCATCCCTCCCCAAACAAGAGAGAAAAGCACTTTTGGAAATTGACACTTTTTAAACTGACAGTTGAAAATGGCTTTGTGAAACAATGAAAAATGTGCAAAAATCCTTAAATTGATAGAGATTCCTATGGGAGCAATACTAAACAGATTCTAATCAACATGAGCTACAATATGAGCAACAGAACACACTTTAAATCAGAATGGAAGTTTAAGAAACACTTTGAATGGGAATTTACACATGTATAACTTTTGCAAAATGCGAATTCGTGCCTAAGTTTCACTATGCGATTTGTAATAAAAACGGGTCAAATACACTGTTCTGTGATGCGGTTTTTGGTTGTGGATGTAACTACAGGTCTTAGGTTTAACTGCAAGTTGAAATTAGGTCTCTAGCTATTTAATCCAAATCATGAATGGTTTATGGTCTAATGAAACAAATGAGAAATAAAAATCAGCGCTTACATTATGGATTACAACAGGGTTGCAAGAATGGATCTGACAATATTAGAGGTTCTGAAGTTAAAGATGGGATAGGTTGACATTGGGATAGGACAAGGCAAATATACTATGGGTTACTATGATTCCTGTTTATACTTACAGTCCACTTGTAAATTAAGATTGGACTGTCAGGTTCTGGTCATCACGGGTCAGGTCTACCGGCAGCAGGGCACCTCTGGCGGAATTGGACCAGCTGGCCGGTTCTGGTCAATTGAACTGCACCTCGGATTGGATTGGATTGGCCCTTCTGGTCACTGGACACTGTAGGTTAGCAGGATAGCGAGTTTCAGCAGGCAAGCCTTAATGGTAGCAAGCCAGACTGGGTCAGAATTAATTTCCCTTAAGTTTGGGATAGTTCAAGATTTGAGCCTAGCTGAAAAGAGTTCAGCAATTGCTGAGGCCTGGGTTTTGCAAAGAAGTCTGGAATCAGCTGCAAGATGAAGAATTCTGGAACAGAGTGTCACACAGCAATCAGGATAGAGTCAGGAATCAGTGTCTCTGTGTGTGGTGAAGTTTCTATATTTATCATGCCAAGTGACATCACAAAGTTTATGGTAGGGGCAGAAATTCAAACCACACCCCCATGGCCGTGATAGGTCAAAGGCACTTGCCTTTTTCTGGTTGGAAGTCAGAAAGAGCTGTAATTTTTTTATGACGTGACTTGGGAACTCCCACATTGATTTGAAGCACAATTTAACTTTCCCACAAATGCACATTTCTATAATTATATATTTTCCAAAAAAATCGGACACATACATCACATATTTTGTGGGTTATCCTGACATCTAACTCCCATCTCAGTAAGAGCTGTCTTTGTCGTTCTGTGGAATTTTGTCAATTGCAATCATAACGGTTTGGCCCAACGATTCCTAATTCAGTACATATCTGGGAAATTACCCCTAGTACACGGGTATAAAATATTATATTGACATATAGACAATGACCTTCAAACGACGACGCCGAGCGCCGCTACGAAAAGCCCAAGTTCAGCCTGTATAGGTAGAAGCTCGTTAATTAGACCAAACTCTCCTCAAGAGGCGATACCAATGCATCCTCAAGACTCCTTAACAGATACCTATGCCAGCGAAAAAGATCCTGTGGCAATGCCTTTTTTTGTGGGGTGGGACAAGCCCAAATCAGCAAGCAAACAAGTCTTAGGAAGCAACCGGAGCAACAAGTTACCCTCAACGTCCAAACCTAACCCACAGTTTGAGAGAACCCTGGATTCCCTTTACTCAAACCTAAATAACTATAATAACCAAAGAAGACATTCATTAGACCACCCTTCTAGAATGTCCACCACGGGGCATAGCCCAACTCGCTTATCGTCCCCCCCACGAAATAGACTTTCTTCTCAAAGCTCAACAACCCCAAAAGACCCTTTACCAAAAAAACTAGACATGTGCACCCTGATGTCAGCTTTAACGATCGCCCTTGCTCCATTCACCAAACTTTACGAAACAATCGGGGACGCCCTGAAAGACCAGATCTCAATTCAAGCATCCATGTCAACCAAATTGACCTTCCTAGAAGGATACATAATGGCTCTTGATACGAAACAAAAAGACACTGAATGTCGTCGGCTTCAGCAACCTGTTTCATCTGGCACAACTGTAAATTGTCCCGAGAGCGTGGATTCCTCGTGGCAAGCAGAGATACCACGCGAATCCAAGGGGACCCAAACAACATCATCTACTGACTTAACAACATCGGTTCCTGCATTAACAGCAACAGAAAAGAACGTAAAAGAGCCATTAGAGACCATCCCAAAACACAAAAAAATCACAACCGTTGCATCAATATTTCAACATCAAGCCGCCCCAAAGGGCAAACTCCCGCCACTTCTAAAAATCCCAGCAACCCATTCTATCCAATTGTCTGCAGCAAAAGAAAAGCACAGAGTAATATCGGAAGAAAGCGACCCTATTAACCTTTCGCCAAGAGGGGTCGAGGCCTTCCTAAATAACGAGGACTTGATGAACATTTCATAACATCTAACGGACTCGACAACACCGCAGTCATTGAACGACAAACTCACGCCAGAAACAGTCAAATCATCAGCTCAACTACAAACAGGATCCAAAGCCGAAGAGTCAGGGCCTGAGTCTCCATTTCTCACCCTTGAAAATCGTAGGAGAGCCACCAGGAACCACGAAGACTTGCGGAAACCTGAACCTCATCGATCGGACCATAATTCAAAGAAAAGACCAACTCACCAAACACATGGAGTAAGAACGCGAGAAAACCGCTCTCACTACTTGAAAGGACGCAACGAAGAAACCTAGCGCCCCAGATCTGACGTCTGACGATCAAGCGACCTCTTGCAAAGAACTACTAATAGATCCACTGCAAGCCGAAAAACCCTCTTAGACCACCTCCGCAAAAGACCTCAAATTAGATGGATTCTAAAACTAGAGCAAATTTCAGGCAACCGAGATAATGTAACTTTAAACAGAGGAACAGTTCTTGACCTGTTTAGTTACATCCCGAAACTGTGTGCGGTGAAGTCAGCTGATCTCCAGACAGTGGACCCAAGCCATATCAATCGTAAGGCGATTTCTCACCTTTACATCTCATCCTCAACTACAAACAAAATACTAAGATCAGCCGCAGAAGATTTGTTAACGATGGGCTATAACCTAACTGAATCTTCAAGAAAAATAAAAACACTCAAACCCTCAGATTCAGAAGAGCGCTCTAACCCTTCAAAGGGAAATACGGATAGGAAACAAGCCTCTAAAAACAACACTGCTCCACAAAGAGATCCCGAGTTATTCAAACGCGGAAAGAGCCCGAAAACTCGACCAACAAGAAAGATCCGACGTCATCTATAAAACCATCTGATCAACACTTATTATCTCGTGATCAACCCCAAAATTCTCCACCCTCTCCAGTACCTCAAAGAGATAAGCGGGAACAACGCCAAATGAAAGGCCCACAGAAAATACAAAGGATGGTTCAAAACGAGACTTACTCCAAGGTGGTAAAATCTCTCCCAGCGTCCACACTTGAGACAATGTGGTCATGGCTGCCAAAGGCTCTGAAGCCTAAACGCCAAAAATAGCCACTCAAGTACAAGACCTACTGCGACACGAACGAAGATCAACAAACTCCGAAGCACGACCAAATAAAGGTTTGCTCATGGAACACCAGAGGCTTCTGCCACCTAACCTCCTCGGGTTCAATAAATTGGAACATATACGATATTATTTGTCTCCAAGAGACCTGGCTTCTTCAACCCCCGATTATCGATGGCTACGAAACAAACATAGTCGCAGCCAAAAAAGGCTCAACAGGAAGGCCGACTGCCGGCCTACTCGTGGCAATCCGAAGTGGCCGTGGCCTAACAAACATCAAAAAATTAAAAGAGACCCACTACATGTTAATGGTGAAGCTAAACTGGTCACCTCCTACGGAGTCAAACACACTCCAGACAAAGTCAATGATTATCATCACCATATACTGGAACCCGGCCACAATAAATACCCAAAAATTCATCAAGGAACTGGAACGAGAAATTGACTGGATTTATCTAAACCAGCAAGTAGACCACATACTCATATGCGGGGATCTCAACATCAGTTGTCAAAACCTTGATGACCCTCCTACTTCAAAATCCAAAGGACCACCAACAGACGAAAGGGTAGCCAATAGGTTGAACTTAATGGACTCCAGAGCATTCTTCAACCTTGACCACGTTTTCTACGTCCCAAAAAGATGTCCAACCTGGGAGAGAGCAAACTCAAAATCAACAATTGACCACATCTTCGTCTCTCGGCCACTATTAAACCTAGTAACATCATTCAACGTCATAAGAACTGAAGAGAGTGACCACAACCTCTTAGAAACCACCTGGTCTTTGGCCCCGCTTAAAAACATCTCGATGCCAACCAACATAGAACCAACAACACAAGGCACAAGACTGAGAATGAACGAAAAAGCAATAAGCACCTTGACGGTAACCTATAAAGAGCTAACTACACGCAGTCATCCTTCGTTGGTCGACTATACTCCATTGTTGACTATATTCAGATTCCCAAGTGGAAAGAATAACCACACTAGACCCCAACAGAAGCACACGTTGGATAAACTAATCTCAGACAAGAAGAGGGAGCTAAGAAGAGCAAAAAGACAAGCTTGGAAAATTAATCCCCAATCAGCACAAACTGTCATTACAACAGCAGTCAAAGCCTACAAACATTGGCTGAAAGGCCATCGTCATAACCTCTATCAACAGGATGCAGAAAACATTCTCACGGCGATAAACGGCAACCACGCGAGAGACTTCTGGACTCTCATCCATTCAGCTACACCTGGAGCCCTCCCTTGCCAACTTAATGGAATCGCCTCTGCAGTTTGGGAGACCTATTTTGAAACCCTATTCCAACAACCAGCTACCACTCAGGATTTAGCAAGCGGCACTGACTCCCCATGGATTAAGTTAGATGACCCTGAAGACATCGAAATTCAAATAAGAAAATTAAAACCATCACGTGCCCCTGGACCGGACGACATGACATAAACTTTGATTTGAAATCACACCCGGAAGCGTGGTCCTCACTCCTGAGCATAATCTTCAGCCGCTGCTTGACTTCTAAATCTATTCCACCATCATGGACCTGCGCGAACATTGTCCCGATTTATAAAAAAGGAAACAGGGCTGATCCAGCAAACTTTCACCCCATAGCCCTTTTGGATCCAATAGGCAAACTCTTTGGTTCCCTTCTCTTGCAACACTTCACCAGATGGGCAAACAACGCCCCTTGTCAAGACAACCTTCAAACTGGCTTCAAGAAGAACTTAGGCACGAACGCCAACATCCTAATATTGAATACACTGAAAAATAAGGTCCTGGAAGGCAAACCCAACTTATACATCACGTTCGTGGACCTAACCCAGGCGTTCGACAAAGTGGATCGTGCAAGACTATGGCAGAAATTAACTCAATGGGAATGCCCTCCCGAGCTCCTGAATCCAATCAAGGCTCTATACTCCAATACGTCAATGAGAGTCCGGTTAAACCAACAAGGGACCCTATCTGGGGTGATAAAAACAGCCAGAGGGGTAAAACAAGGCTGCCCGCTGGCACCTGCCCTATTTTGGACCTACATAGGTGATTTTCAAGACTCAGAAAAACTAATCCATTCATTTCCACCTAAGTTAGGAGGAGCGCAGATTAGTCGCCTGCTGTACGCAGACGATCTGATCCTATTGGATCACACCCCAATAGGTCTCCAACGTCAACTGAATAACCTGCAAAGATACATGGCCGAAAACAACTTGGAGATAAACGAGTCAAAAACAAAAACGATGGTGCTCCAAAAAACATCTAAATCGAAGGAAAAGATTCGCCTCCACTTGGGTCCGACCCAAATCGAAATCGTGACTAACTTTAAATACCTGGGTGTCACGTTAGACAGCTCCTTAAAAGAAAAAGCTATGCAAGAAGTTCTCATCGCGAAAGCTAAGAAGCTATCCATACAGGGGAAGGCTATAGACATCAAATTCGGACGTTATTCGCTAATCCCAGTGAGAGACTTTTATAAAAAAAAAGGTAATACCATCGCTAATCTACGGGACGGACGCTATGCCAAACCTCCCACCAGAGCTTTGGCCTAAATTGGAATCCTCTTTTTGGAGAAGAATTCTTGGCCTCCCAAAATCGACCCCGATCGCCTCGATCAGGAGAGAACTAGGCCTTCTATCCTTGGGAACCGCAGTAGCGTTAAACAGTATCCTATTATATAGGAAATGTATCATGCCAGAATCCCTGTATGCCTACTGCCTGATAAATCAAGAACTGGAATTGAAATCATGCAAAACACTCCAGAACTGGGAATCCAAGATGCTCAACCTTTTATACTCAGTGGATAGCTGCAAGGATGAACTGATAACCAATCCAGTCAAAACCTCTAAAAAAATCAAAGAGTGAGATTGGATAAAAACCCTAGAAACAGCAAATAAATACAAATTGACCAGCCACCTCCCACCATTTTTTAACAAACTGGACACTTTGCAAACATACCTCAAACTTTTCCCAAGTAGATCAGCTCGACTCTACTTTTTGAAAATTCGACTGAACCTCTTGAGAACAAACGAAATTCTGGCTATTAGAGGCTTAACACCAACAAACACATGCCGCTGTTGCAAATCCACCACAGAAAGAGAAACAATCCGCCACCTCCTCCTGAACTGCCCAGAGACACGCGACATCCGCTTCACCTACTTGAAGAACAACATCTCTGACTTTTCTTCACTAGACGAGGAAAATTGCTGGAATAAGCTGATCGCTGGAGACAAACCAGGTTGGGCCCTGGCGACTGTAAACATTATGCAATACATCATCAATGTGAAGCTTCCACTCTACATTCCGATCACTCTCCCCATCACGACCGACCAACTAATCTAAAAGAAACTCATGAGATATACATAACCTGATCCTTCACGTCCCTGACGGAAGAAAACTTGTTAATCTGCTATCTTCCTTGTTTGGCCTTCGGACTAGAAGAAAAAAACTTAATTCAATCGACTGCTTTGTTAAAAAATCCGTAGTGATTAAATAAACAAAAAAAAATATATATTATATTTGCAGCATCAATAGTTTTGCCACAATTATTCTATTTGTGTAACTTCGGTTCCTTATGTAGTACAGGGTTCACTCACGTCTTCACAGAAAGAGCATAAAATTAGATCTACAACTACCAATTTTTAGATTTGTCCTCCTTCATGGGGCAGAGTTAAAGGTTTTCAAAACTTAATCACAAATAGGCATTTTAAACACCAAAAGTTCTTTCAGCAGTTGTTTTTTTTCTTTGTAACTTTCCTTTCAACAGGCAACAGCTGTCACATTACTTTGATCAGGATGGGGGTCCAGAGGGAAGTTTCCTGCTCCTCCCCTAAAGGGATCACTGCTCAGCCTGCCATTGTCCTTGGCTGAGCCAGAGACGAATATCTAATCAGTTCATTGTTGTCAATATGCGAGAACCTCCAGCATCAATTAAGCCTTCCTGCTAACAGTAGAGTGTCATCTTTCTCAGGCTGGGCAATGTCAAGTCAGAATTAAATATTTCATTAACTCAAGACTGGGTTTGGACTTTAAAGAATTACCTATAGCTTTCATTACAACATATAACTTGAACACCGTTTATAGGTAGATTTTGACATTTCAAGAATTAGGCCTTTCCACAAAAACATACTTTTAAAGCAGGCGATTTTGCACTTTCTTCAGGGAAAAATACCTTTAAACTGAGTCTTTTACATCCAATTTTCTTTTGCAGCACACGCACATTTAACTCAGCATTATTCTGTCCTTGAGTGCTGGGATTTGTCTACAATCTGGATGTACGTATCCAGCCTTTGCTTGGAGCTCTATCTGCACAGCTGAATTTGTTACATGTTGCCATTTTTAGCTGTATTTTTCCTGTGGAACTGAAAGAAATGTTGCTGATCTGCCTTTTTCATGAGATACATTTCTTAGCTGCTGTCAGTCAATAAGGCCCTGCTTCTTTGGCCACACTGGATGATCTGTACTTCTTTTACTTTCAATGATTCACTGAAAAATGAATGGATCTAGTGCCAAAACAGCACTGTGAAGGTTCCAAAAGCTGCATTTTAAAAGGCATTTTCGGTTTTTAGCCCAATTCTGTGGCCTTGCTTCATGTTAACTGTAACAGCACCCACTAGCATTCTCCTCCAGTGAGAATTCTGTTGTCACCCCCACCTTGACTGTGTGGCAGGGGTGTGCAGCCGCCTTTGGTGAGTGTGACCGATGCGCAGTTTTGCAGATTTTTGTGCGCACAGAAGTAAGCGCATCCATTTTCGGCTGTTAATTTCCCCATTTGTAAATTGAGGCAGTGGGGCACATTTAGATGGGTTAAAATATCCCACAGGTGGACAGGTGCGGGAAGATCACCTGGATGAGGGGTCTTTGGGAAATGGAAGTGGGACACCGAAGGGTGAGATGCGGTATCCCCTTCCCTGTAACACCTTTTCCCCATCCTACCAGGTAAGATACTTAGAAGCTCACGCCCCCCCTTTCCCAACACAAACACTTTCTCATTCATTGTGAGTGACAAAGGACTAACACCAGGGCTGTATAACTGACATGTCCCAACCCAAGTTTCAGGCAGAGTCAGGCAATTACTGCTAATTACACACACCTGACTTCCATCACACTTCCCCACATGGATAAAAGGCAGAGCATGAAAGCACACTCTGACCAGGAATTACAGCTGATGAATGGTACAGTGTATGTGGAAGGTACCTGGGGCTCTCCCAGATTGATAGCCAAGGCAGAGAGAAGTGATTGCGGCTGTGGTACTGTCCTTGGCTCTGACAATAAAGCAGCACAAGTGAAGTCAGCACAGCCGGTGAGTCAGAAAGACTGATAGCAGACCGGGAATGTGTTACGCCAAGGTTGCAAGCAGTAAAATTGTATGAGGAAAGATGACTGATACGTGATTGAACTTTATGAAACTGAAATAGGTACAAGATACAGAGTGGTCCGGCACTACGTGGGTGCTCACTCGAAGGTCTCTGTGCCCGGCTGAGGGAGGCTAATTGTATAAAAAGGATCTGAGCCTGGATGAGGGGGATCCAGGGTGAAGAGTGAATCGCTCGACTTGAATATTTGAAAAGGAACTTTTTAGTTTTTGGTACATCAGGCCCTCTGAATCAAGAGACTTCGAAGATAAGAGACTTGGGCACAGAAGGCCCTGATGTTGGAAAAAAAAGGGAACTATGTCCTCATGTCAAAGAAGTCCAAGAGTGTGGTATGCTCGAGTTAACTGCCCTGTCCAGTGCTGAAAATGCAGGGAAGGGAGGCCAACAGCCTGAGCATCCTGACCTATCATTTTGTGAACACTTCTTTCTTTTACATGAACCCCACACTATTTGTAACTTAGTGGTAAGGATTGGCAATAGGCTGTTTTAGTATAGGTCCTTTTTTATTTTGATGAGACTCCACTAGGACTGCATTATTATTATTTGATGGTCGTAGCTTGCTCCCATCTTAGATTTAGGTTTAGATAGGCATTTTTCACCCCCTTAATAAAGTTCAATAAACACCCTGGAAATGTGGTCACTTGTGTCGGTCTTACTTTGATACCATGCCTTACTTACATATGGTGTCAGAAATGGGATTTGATTCAACTGATAAAAATTGAAATCCATGCTGATAATTGTCGTACCACCAAAAGGGGAAAATAGAATGGCTGAACCCCTTGACTCTTAACCGTGTATCCACGCTAAAAAGAGGTTTTTCTCTCAACTACGTATCCCGACTGGTCAACAAGATCTGTACTTTAAAACTCAATTATTATTTAACACCCTTCCTCTCTCTCATTATAAAATACAACAATGGGGTCAAATAATACTGAAAGTTCAACCAGCCTTTACCTTTATTAGACATAGGGCCTCATCACGACCTCGGCGGTAACCCTTAAATCCGGCGGTAGCGCTATTACCGCCGGATTTAAAGGTCCGCCGAATCAGGGCTTCGGCGGATTTCGCCGCAGCTCTTGGCTGGGGGGAAATCCGCCGAAAATTCGCGCCCTTACCGCCGGCGGGAAATCCGCCAGCGGTAGGAGCGCAAATTTTCCCCATTGAGCCCAATTGGGAATGGGGCATTCCCGAATGGGCTCAATGGGAAATGGGGACTTCCAAGTCCGCCCAACTCGTGATCCCGCGCTATTAGCGCCGGGGGCTATGGCGGTCGCGCAAATAGCCCCTGCGCTAATAGCGTTAGTGTTACCGCCGAAGTCGTGATCAGGCCCATAGTGCCTTAAGACCCCCCGCTCGCTCATGAACTTTTTATTTTTGGTACCCACTTGTCATCCGTCGTGGGGCCATAAGAGTTAGAGACCAACCTACCGAAGTCAATTCCTTTGGCAGAATCAGACTCCGAAGAATCAGATGACTTTGAAACCTTATCCGAGGGAGTCCAGACCTGTTTTTTTGCTGATTCCGAAAAAACCACAGAGGGGACCCTTACCCCACCGGAAGAAATGGCCGACCTAGCCAATATCATAGCCCAGTTGGCGGCCCATCAAATGCAGGCTGAAGCTAGAATCCAAGAAAATGAAACTAAATTGGTTGAGTTGCAAGCTAAACCCTTACTACCACAGGGCATACTTCAACCATTCCTAGAAGGCGAAGATCTAGGAAATTCTATCTTGAAGTTCGAACAACAAAGAGAACCTTAAAAGGTGCTATTTGGCTCCTCTGTTGAAAAGTTAACTACAAACCGCCTATCAACTACTTAATCTTGGCCAAGGGAGCCACCTTTATATCCATCAAAGAAGGGCTGTTGAAGAGCGGGGCAAACCTGCAATTTTTATCGACAGAACTTGAGGGCCATTAGATTACACCAAGGAGAAACCCCTCTAGAAATGGGTGAACGTGTCGAAAACACTCTAACCCTTTGGAGTTATAACAAATCCTTAGTAGAGCTGACGGAGATGATCACCCTAGAACAGTTTAACAATTCCCTACCCACTTATTTGCAAAAAGCTGTCTTACAGTTAAGTCGACCTACCGTAGCATGGCCATTGAAACTGCACAAAACCACTCGGATGCAGCTAAACACTTCCACTCGGCACATCGAGGGGAGGAACGGAAAGATTACAGACCTATCCACCGACCTCAACCTCAGGGAGTAGATAACATGGGGAGATGTATATAATCAAGGAAGGGATACCAAAAGAACAAATAGAAATCAAAAGATCCGACCCTAAAAACAAAGACGAAAGCAGAAGGGAGGAAACTAAAGGAAGCAGACCATTCCATCTTATCTGCTTTTCCTGTAGAGAATTGGGGCATTTAGCTGGACGCTGCCCGAAGAATCTAAGGGAAGAACCTATGGAAATAGGCTGTTTAAAGGCAGAAGAGTGGGAAGAACCTGAAGAAGAGTTAAAGACCTTTAGCATATGTTTATCTCAGTCTTCTGCTGACTTCACATATGAAAAGGCTTGGGTGAATGGGAAGCAAGTAACAGCATTAATTGACTCGGATAGTAAGTAAACTGCTTTACGAGCTGACTTGGTCACAACAAAGGACCTCGAGAACGCTGCCTTAGTTAAAGTTACCTGTGTAAATAGGGACAATGCAGTATACCACAAAATACCCATACACATTAACATCCGGGGTGAGTCCTATTTAATATCTTCAGCCATCATTTCTGTGCTACCCGAGGAAGTTATTCTGGGTCGGGATTTCCCTACCTTTTCTACTCTTTTGCAGGAAACCTCACCTCCTTTTGGAGATTTTTTACCCCAGGATTGCTGGCAGTCAAATTACTACTCCCAAAAATCTCCAATATGAGTCTGGGAAAATCAGAACCTATGAAACCCGAATAAACCCTTAGACACCAGTTCATAGATTACTTTAGAGAGACCAATAAAACCACTCCACCTCTATCTACACCGGCAAAAGAAAGTTAATGGAATCTGCTAGAGTTCTTGGACATATCTCCTCCCTGTTGCCTCCCAGGTCTTAACAATGAAGAACCTAGACAAAGAACAGGCATATCCACCTTGCATAGGGGAAGGGTATGTGAGAAACCTGAAAGTGTCTCACCCACTAGTCCCCGGGGATCTGTCATCCAGGTGGCCAGGACAGGGCCATTCGCTATTGGAACCAGTTCCTGGGGGTGGACCAGTGCAAGAGGATCACCTGGATGAGGCACTTCGGGGAGTGGAAGTGGGACACCGAAGGGCGAGACGCGGTATCCCCTTCCCTGTAACACCTTTTCCCCATCCTACCACACTTTCTCACAGACAGTTCATTGTGAGTGACAACGGAATAACACCAGAGCCGTATACATGACATGTCCCAACACAAGGGTCCGGCAGTCAGGCAATTACTGATAATTACACAAACCTAACTTCCATCACATTTCCCCACACGGATAAAAGGCAGAGCACGAAAGCACACTCTGAGCAAGGCAAAATGCACGAGGAAGCAGCAATTCCGAGATGGCAGTTTATACCGAGGAGAAAGGCGGTAAGACCAGAGAGGGATGCAAGGAGGGAAAAACCCTTGAACTTTTCTGAGAAGAACTGCGACTTTCAAGAGGACTCGTGGAAAAGAAACATAAGACTGAGAATTACAACTGAAGAACGATGTAGTGTATGTGGAAGCTACCCGGGGTCCTCTCGCATTGTTAGCTAAGGCGGGGAGAAGCGATTGCCGCTGTGGTACTGTCCTTGGCTCAGACAACAAAGCAGTGCCAGTGAAGTCATCACAGCCGGTGAGTTGGAGAGACTGATAGCAAACCGCACTGTGCTACGCTCAAGGTTGCAAGTGGAAACATTGTATGAGGAAAGTAGACTTGTATGTGATTGAATTTTATGAAACCAAAATAGGTACCAGATACAGAGTGGTCCGACACCACGTGGGTGCTCACTCGAAGGTCTCTGGTATCCAACTGAGCGTGTGAGAATTATTGAACTGTGAAATTGAAGTGGTCCTGCAGCTGGTTAAGTTAAATCTGATGCACATTTGAAAGTCTTCGATAGCCTACAAATTGAAATTGGTCTCAGCCCGGCTGAGGGAAACTAATTGTAGTAAGAAGGGAATCTGAGCTTGGAAGAGGGGTATCCGGGGTGAAACGCGAGTCATCCGAGAAGATATTTCTGTGGCAAATGTGAACCCGACTGAGGGATGCCTACCAACTAAAATTGGTCTGAGCCCGGCGGAGGGGGATCCAGGGTGAGGAGTGAATCGCCCGACTTGAATATTTGAAAAGGAACTTTTTTGTTGTTTTTGGTACATCAGGCCCTCTGAATCAAGAGACTTTGAACACAAGAGACTTGGGCACAGAAGGCTCTGATGTTGGAAAAAGGAACTGTGCCCTCATGCTGAAGAAGCCCAAGAGTGTGCTCTGCTCGAGTGAACTGCGTTGTACCGTGCTAAAAACATGGGGAAGGGCGGCTAATGGCCTGAACATCCTGACTTATCATTTTGTGAACCCTTCTTTCTTTTTCATGAACCTCTCACTATTTGTAACTTAGCGGTAAGGATTGGCAATAGGTGTTTTAGTATAGGCTCTTTTTATTTTGACAAGACTCCACTACAACTGCATTATTATTATTTGATCATCCTAGCTTGCCCCCATCTTAGACTTAGGTTTAGATAGGCGTTTATCACCCCCTTGATAAAGTTGAATAAACACCCTTGAACTGTGGTCACTTGCGTCTGTTTTACTTTGATACCATGCCTTCCTTAGCCAGGTTCTCACTAAGTCGATTGAACAGGGTGGAGCGATTGACCGTGTCAAAATAGAAGAAAGTTCAAGGAGGGTGCGGCAGAAGGAGAGCTAGATTTAAGATTAGAGAGCAGATCGTCACGGGTGTTCAGGAGAGCAGTTTCTGTGCCTCTGGCTGCTCTGAAGCCAGACTGATGGTCGTGGAGGCAACCAACAAATTCAGGGTGGAGAGTAAGCTAGGAGATGGCCACCTTTTCCAGGAGTTTGTCCAGGAAAGCAGTGATAGAAATTGGGTAATATTTAGCCAGACAGTTAGGATCGGCAGAAGGCTTTTTTAGGAGCGGGTGCACAAGGGAGTGCTTGAGGAGAGAGGGGACAGTTCTAGAGGCGAAAGAGTGATTGCAGAAATTGGCCACGGCTGAAGCGAGGGTGTCAATGTGGTCCTTGATGGTTCAGGAAGAGCAGGGGAGCACCTGTTTAGACAAAACTTTCATATATCAGACTTAGCACAAAACATCATCAGGTGTCGAGAGGGAGAAGGAGGAAAAAGTATGGGGAGAGGGAGCTAAGGGAGGCCTGAGAGAGGTTGAGGAAGAGGAAAGTGAGGACAGGATGTCCTGAGTTTTAGTGGTGAAAAGAGAGGCCAGCGCCGTGCAGAGGGCTTGGGCGGGTACTGGAGAGGTGGAGACTGCAGTAAGATTGGCTAGCTCCTTGCAGATTTTAAAGAGTTCGGCCATGTTGTTAGAGGTTGCATTGACGCGGGCTTGGATGTGGACTGTCTTCCTGGAAAAGACAGAGTCTGTATTGTCTTTGGAGCAGGGGGCAGGCCAGTTTGTCAGAGGATGTGCCCAAAGCCCTCCACTTCCTCTCAGGCACTCTGCACTTGCGTTTCAGGGTGGCGAGGTCCAAGTCATACCAAGAGTTGCACTTGGAAGTAAGCTTCAAACCGAGTGCTGGAGTCAGCCACAGGAGTAGGAGGAGCAGAGAACTTAGAGGCAAAGGCATCCACTGACACTCGCTTCATGGGCCGGAAAAAAAACGTATGACCGAGAAGGAAGGTGGCAGTGCTGGGGTAGGCTTTGCATGTGGGACACAGTGTCAGATGGGAGGATAGCAGGAAGTGGTCAGTCCACGAGAGAGGAGGGGTGAGAGGGATAGAGAGGGGGATGTCTGAGGAGATGGGAGCATCCAAGGTGTGGCTGGCAGAGTGCGTCTGACCGGAGGGAAGAATGGAAAGAGAGAGAAAGTCGCTGAGGTTGCAGAAGAGCGCAGAGGAGGGATTAAAAGTATCCAGGTGGATGTTCAAGTCTCTGAGGAGGAGAAGCTGAGAGGTAGAGGCAAGGAGAGTAGAGGAGAGGTCAGCCCATTTAGAGAGGAAGAGGGTGGTCTGTAGATGGTGGCTACAGTCAGAGACAGGTCAGGAGAGATAGACAGCCTGCAAACCGCCATTCAAAGGGAGAGTAGGTCTGCGTAGGAATGACACAAGCAGGAACCCACTCCAGAAATATCAGGGCCACTGGTGGGGTACAAGAGGTAGGTACACCCACCGAATTAGGTTCGGTTACAATCCACAAATATATCTTCTGCCAACAATATTAGAATTATGGCACTGTGGTAAAATTCTGAAATTGTTCTTTTATTTTTTTTTTTTTTTTAAATTCAAAATTTATTGATTTTATGCAAAGTCAACAATCATCTTCATACAGAGTTTATCAATAAGATATTGTAAATGGCTTGTAAGTAGAGTACCGTTTCCGTATGGAATGCGCATTAGTTCCTTAGAATTGCTCAATATTGCAAGTAAAATCTGTAATACCCAATCTCGCTCCCTCCCTCCCCCCTCCCCTCCCTTCTTTAACATTTCTAACTATGGGATTGAAAAACGACATTAAACAGTAAGACCACATCAAGAAAAGCTTTGAGTACAAATATAGTATTCGACCAGGACATATGACACGGCCCGTGACGCCGCGATAACGAAATTCATCGTTCATCGTTAGTATTGACAGAAATCACAGCAATAGTCTGCACACATTGATTTTACAGGGCGTGTTTGGCTCTGAACTCAGACCAGGCACTTTCAACATCCGTAAGGTCTCCGCGTAGGGCGGCAGTCAGGTGTTCCATTCTGTAGAGGGTTTGGGCAACCCCAAGCCATTCGGTTTTACTCGGGAGCTTTGGCCTCTTCCATACCATAGTGAGGCAGGCTCGTGCAGCCATCAGAAGACCGAGCACCATCGTGGATGCCTTTATAACTTTGTCCTCTGTTTCAATCAGACCAAACAGAATGAGCATTGGGTGCTGTACCCTTTCTTCATTGTCCAGGTCCTTAATCCAACTAAGAACCTCCGACCAGTAAGTCTGAACCATTGTGCACCCCCACCACATGTGCCAGTAATCAGCCCGCATCCCACAGCCCCTCCAACAGTATGGGCTGACCCCTTGATACATCTTGGCGAGTCTGATCGGGTCATACTGCCACCTATACAATAACTTTAGTGCATGCAGTTTATACTGGCAGGATATAGAGGATTTCGCAGTACGTCTGCAAATTTGTAGCCACAATTTTTGCGAGATTGGTCTACCCATATCTACTTCCCATCTGCTCTTAAGGACCAGGGAGGAGGAAGTATCAGCCTCGATCAAAGCCGAGTACATAGCACTTATCAGGCCACTGGAGCCCGTACATCGATCAAGGATCATTTCAAACGGAGTAAGATCCCTCTGCAGTTGGTCCTTCCAGATTGACCTTGTCATCACCCCCTTGAGTCTTAAGTATAAGAAGACTGAGAGTGGGCCTATGTCAAGCGCCTCCTGGAGCTCCTGAATGGTTATAAAGGTTCCATTGCGCCATAATTGACCCGCCCTTTCCAGCCCTGCTTGATACCATGTATCATAGCCTCCCGGTTCTGGGATTGCATCCCAAATTCCTGGTGACCAAAGGTGTCCCAAGGGAGATGGCCATGTCGTGACGCCCTTCATTTTCCCGCCAGGTTTCCATACAGCCCACAATGCGCCCAAGATAGGATGGGATCTGATTCCCTCCCGCAATTGAGATCTGGGGACCCACAACCATTCGGACACAATAAAGGGACGGAGGTGATAATTATCCAGCGCTATCCACTGAGGCTCTGAACGTTGCCTAAAGTGCGGGACGAGAACCCTAAGTAGCGTCGCCCTGTAATATGTCTCCATATCCGGGAGGCCTACTCCTGCGTTGTCTTTGCGGAGCTGGAGTAAAGGTCTCGGAATCCTTGGCTTCTGGCCCTGCCATAGGAAGGTCAGGAACAATTGTCTCACTGCTGTGAAATATTCTGGGGGGATCCTAATGGGGAGCATCTGAAATAAATATAATATCTTGGGGAGAAAGACCATCTTTATGGCATTTAAGCGGCCCATCCAGGAGATCGTGAGCTTAGACCACCGTTGGCTATCTTTCTGTAGAGCGAGTGATAGTGGTGGAAAGTTAGCTCCATATAAGGAGTCAAGGTCACGGGTGACATTGATGCCCAAGTAACGGAGGGTAGTTAGGCTGACTTGAACTCCTAGCGGGGCAAAGCGCGCGATCTCAGAGTCCCTGTCTTTATCAATCGGGAGGAGGACTGACTTTCCTGTGTTGATTCTTAAGCCGGCCAGTGCACCGTATTCTTCAATTATGCTGAGCGCAGCTGGGATTGATTCTAAGGGGTCCGTCAGATGAAGCAGGATATCATCCGCGTATAATCCCAGTTTGTACTCCCGATCTCCTACCTTGATGCCCTTAACTCTACTGTCACTCCTTAGTTTCTGCGCCAATGGTTCGAGGGACATCACAAATAATATTGCTGACATTGGGCAACCCTGTCTCGTTCCTCTCTCAAGGGGAAACCAGCGAGAGTATCCTCCATTCACTGCCACAGACGTCGTGGGGGAGGTGTACAACGCTTTAATGGCGCAGCGGAGCTTCGGTCCCAACCCATTAGACACTAACACTCTTTCTAAAAAGTCCCATGACACCCTATCAAAAGCCTTCTCAGCATCCAATGACAGAAGAGATGGGTCCCCCTTCATTCCCTGTGCCTCGTGAAGTAAGTGTAGCGTTTTCCTCATGGTATCTGCGCCCTGCCTACCCAGGACAAAGCCAACTTGGTCGGAGTGTATTAATCTAGGGAGATATGTTTCAAGCCGGGCCGCAATGACTCTGGCATACACTTTTGCGTCGATGTTAAGGAGTGATATGGGGCGATAAGAGCTACAGTATTTGGGGTCTCGACCTTCCTTAGGAATTACAGCCAGGAGGGCCTGAGAGAAGGATGGGGGGGCCTGACCTGTATTGAAGATATGATTAAATAAGGATGCTAGGAAAGGGGCAATAAGGCTGGAGAATGTTTTATAGAAACCTGGTGTGAATCCATCATCCCCCGGGGCTTTCCCTATTTTCAACCTCTTAATGGCATTGTCAACTTCATCCTCAGTGATTGGTGTATCTAGGGATTCGGCCTCCGTACCCGTGAGAGTAGGAAGACGTGCGTCCTCAAGATATGCGTCTATGCATCCCACAGGGGGAGGGGGGTCACACATATATAGGTCTTCATAGAAGTAGGCAAATGCCTCTTGTATGCCCTCCGGGGACGTGACCGTCGTATCTATAAGAGTGCCGTCAGTCCTCTCAATTATATCGACCCATCTTTCCGCCTTCTGTGCACGAAGGCGAGCCGCCAACAAAGCGTCTGCTTTATCCCCCTTCTCGTAATACTTTTGCTTAAGGCACTGTAGGGTCTGGGCTGTTTTGCCAGCAATCAGTATCCTCAATTCCTCTCTGAGTTGTTTGGATTCAGTTAAGTACTTAGGCCTATCGGACGGGGAAGATTGCGCCAGGTTCTGGGCCACACCAAGCCTCTCCCTAATGCCCCTCTCCACTAAGGCACGTTCCCTTTTCTTTCGGGCCCCTTCCCTTATGAGGACTCCCCTCCAAGTTGCCTTGGCTGCCTCCCACACAGACACCTTCCCCACTTCTCCTGTATCATTAGTGGAAAAGAATTGCGCGATTTCGGTTTCAAAGGTCTCCTTAAAGACTGAGTCAGCCCAGAGGGAATCATTACACCTCCATTTGGTATTTCGGGGTGCGAGCTCAGTCCAAGACATGTCAATCGCAACCATGTCGTGGTCGGACCATGCGGAGGGATATATGGTGGCGGCTTGCAGCACGCGCAGAAGGTCGTTGGAAAGGAAAATATAGTCGATGCGTGTGAGTGTGTCGTGGGGGAGGGAGTGAAAGGTAAAGCCTCTTTCTAACGGGTGCAGATATCGCCAACTGTCAACAAGGCCATACAGGTCAAGGGTAAACTTAATGTCGGCCTCAGTTCGGATAACGGGCGGGTCCAATGCGTCGGCTCTGGTTTGTCTGTCAATGGAGCTGTCCATCCATGTATTGAAGTCCCCACCCAGGACAGTGTGCCCCTTAGCCATATTGAAGACCTTTTCGGAGATTTTATGAAGGAACCGATTTTGTCCCTGATTGGGTGCGTAAAGTGTGGCCAAAGTAATTATTATGCCCCCTATGTTGCCCACAACCGTGACCGCCCTACCTTCAGTATCTGTCCATATGTCAAGAACTGTCATTCGCAGAGATTTGCGAATCAGAATCCCCACCCCAGCCTTCTTCAGTATACCCGAGCTCCAGTAAGCGAGCCCAATCTCCCGTGATGGTATGGCCCTCTCCTCACCCCTCCGGTATCTTGTTTCTTGAAGGAACAGGATGTCTACTTTCGAGTGCCTGAATTCCCTGGCCACCATTGATCGTTTTGTGGGGGAGTTCAAGCCTTTGACGTTAAGTGTGCAAATGCGTAATGTGTCGCTACAGGACATAGGTGCCATCATAGATATGTTCAAAGGACGTGAACGGCCATTTCGTCTGAGCCGTGGCACATAACCCGTCGGCTATTGCAACGTGTGGGTCAGTGTCATATGAGTGGATCCCAAAGAATTTTCTAAAGGCCAACGACCAGGTCGTTCGGTGCGTACAATAGACCCCAATGTTTCCGAGATGCATCTGTGCTTCTATTGGGTCAAAATTAGTGCAAACTGTGCGTTCCCCAAACACCCTCTCCCCCACCCCCCTCCCCAGCCCCAACTTAGTCGGCGCCCGATTCGCCCAGGTTAACATCACCCAGCCGAGCTCGGACCACCAGTGAAGACCGCAGAACAGACGGTCCTACCATAATACAATCACATATATCAGTGAACCCCCAACTTTCATGCGCTTCTGACGCTAGCAATAATCTAATAATAGAGTCATCAACCTCCCCCCAGGAGCCAACACAATGTGAATATTACTTCATATCGCAAGGTGGGCTTCTGAGGCACACAGAGCTATGGATACCTAGCTCGTGGAGAAAATGAGCAATCGGAATTCGGCCTACAGGCCATCTATGGAAGTCGCGGAGCAGGAGGATAACTCCTGTACACAAACCCATAACCTCTTCAGCAGAATAACCTGAACAGTCTACACACTTTCAGTGTTCCATGTCCTGGGAAGCGTTCATCTTTCTGTATTTCCTAGAACCTGGAATCCTTCTCCGCCGTGGAGCCTTGGTTTTCCATTCGCCGCCAGATTTCCCCTGATCCTCATGAGAAGAAGCATCTTCCGGCGGGTCTATCAGATCCGATATGCAGTCGGCAATATCTTTTTCCGAGGCAAGTCTCATTGTCGAGCCTTCCCACTCGAAGGTGAGGGAGAATGGGTACCCCCATCGGTATCTGGCACCCTTGTCCTTCAACATTTTCGTGATCGGAGAGCACTTTTTTCTCATTGCTAGTGTGAAGGAGGATAGGTCCTGGTAGAGGGAGATAACGGAGTTTTCCAAGGACAGTTGTGGAGCGTTTCTGGCCTTGTCCAAAACTCGTGCTCTGTCCGCGTAATTATGAAATCGGGCCAGGACCGATCTCGGGCCTCCAGGTCTACCTCCAGCCCTGTGGATTCGGTCAATTTTAGGTGCATCTATCGTGTCGTCATTATAGAGGAGCTTCAGGATAGCGTGTAGTGAGCGTGTCAGGTCCAGCTCGGTTTCACCCTCTTTCTCCGGAACACCAAAAACTCGGATATTGTTGCGACGCTCTCTGTTTTCAAGGTCGTCGACCTTAAGACGCAATTCGTTTTCTCTGTTTGCTATGTCGGCAATGCGGTGATCCATCTGGGCTTCTAATACACTCAGAGATGTTTGATTGTGCTCAACCTGTTCGAGCCTGTCATCCATTTTGTCTATCCGTTGTGTGATCTTATCTATCCTACTGCCAATGTCTGCTCGCATGCCTTTCATTTCAGCAAGCAAATCAGCTACATCTGCCTTGGTCGCAGCAGCCTCGGGCCCTGCTGATGACATCGTGGAAATCAAAAAGGGGGATCTGGCAATTGGTGAGAACGTATATTTCGCCAACTTGGTCCTAGGGTCCATGGGGGATGGGACCCCGAAACACCCAGCAGGGTAAGAAGGATCCTATTAATCTTCCATGGATGTAGTGTTGGGTCTCTGATGCACAATATTTCTGATATGGACACGGGCCACCAGAATCTCATAAATCTTTTACCAGTACTTGACTGCGGAGATATACATGTAGGATTGCGCAGCAGGGAAAGTTAAGTTTGGACTGACTATTTGCTTTCGGGTGGAGAGACACAAGCATATGTCAGCGCGTCCAGCAAGTACGATGAGACATAAGGGTTTGCCAGAGGAGATCTGCGAGGACTCCAAGGTGTGTTGCCAGTGCGCGGTGTAGGCTTCCGTTCTCACAGTGATAGCTGCTGGGGTACTCGAGGAGGCACACGCCCCAATCCTTTGGGGGCCCAACCCTCAGTACCGGTGATTTTGTGGGGTATGCGGTGTTGTACCACATGCAGGGTGTCTAGGTAGAGCCACGTCCGCTGGGGGGGGGACACCACAGGGCACTCCGGGGCTCCATATCTGCGCAGACCGTTTCTTCCTCCACGGTCAATATGTGCGGGTCCTCCTCCAGCCCTCCCCTCCGGTCATGCAGCGAGTGCCGGGCTCCTTTGGAGGGCGGTCGCGGGAGAGGGCTATGCCCCACCGCGCCACCGGGCCGGGGGCCGAAGACAGGTCAGCAGAGACCGGCAGCGGAGGGGGCAGTCGTCTTGTGGCGCAAGGGGGGGAGGGGGAGATCCACTCACCGTGCGGCGGTAGGGGTGTCGGCGAGCTCTGAGAGGGGGCTCCCAGCCAAATAGAGCGGCAGCGCACAGCTCCAGGAACCGCGTCGGAGCAATTCCAGAAAACGGCTCTTCCCGCGTGCGCTCTGGCCTGCAACGGAAGATCCGCAGCTCGCACACCGCGCCAGAGGCCAAAGTTATTTTCGTCGTGATGCCGCCACCGATTCTCGCCAAGTTTTTTCTCAGACGGGGAGGACACCGTCCGTGACCTCTCGCTCGAAAATCAGCACCGGGGGGGGTCTCAAAGTGGGGGTTCACTGTCACTTTCCGGACCCTGAATACGGAGCTCACACGGAGAGGCGACTCATCCGTGCGCCCCCTGGTGGCCGTTCGGGTTCTTTTATTTTTAACGCTTTGAATCCATGTTCTTGAGGCTTGCTAAATTCTTTTGGATATGGCAGACACACTCTTTTTACATGTGCATTTTTCTACGTTTCTTCACATACCTATCAGGCAATATCCAAACAGTACATGATTTGCATGTGTAGCTTTTAAGAAATAATTCAGGCCTTTTGCAAGTAAAAAGTTCCAATTTAAATAGTTATAGTTCTCAGCATGTCCTTAACATTGACAAGCAATTCTCCGGATTCCTAGAAACGTTTACAGTTTGCCACTTGGGTGCGCACACAGTAATTTGTAACTCGCATTTCATAAGAGCACCCTGTTTTATCATGGCAGCAAACAAGAGGCGAAATCCAATAGGAGGCATGATATTGTGAACAACGCCTTTCTCGCACTTTCAGAAACACTTTCGGTTGTCAGTTCAGTCAACGTCTCCAGGAGAAGGATCAAAGTTCAGGGATCTTGGCTTTCTGAAAAAATATATTGATTATTTTATGACATGGGGTCCAGATCAGCCCTACAAACAGAATGTTGAAGCAGTGTTGGTTTGTCACATCGAGGCTTGGATTGCATCTTCATTTCTTCGGGCAGGGAGACTCAGATCACTGCGCCTTGTCCTTTGTTGGGCTGTACAATTAACGTCCTTTCCTCGGGGTCCCTCCATTCTCACTGTTTATGGTCCAGGAGGCTGGAGGGAATTTTTCATTAATTATTAGAAGAGGGGTAGAAAGCCTTGTTCAGAAAAACATCCTAACATTTTATTTTACAGATTTTGGAATTGCCTGTACTACCCTATTCTATACACAATACTACAAAATTATCATTTATATTGTCAAGATATGTTATAAACATTATTCAGACATTCACATCCTTTCTACCAAATCATTCATACTCACCTCTTTACACAGATTATGTCTGATAAGGAGGAGGAACTGATTCCTCAATCCGATGAAGAGAATTTAGAGGGTGACAGGCTTTCAGCTGGTTTATGTAGACCCAGTGTTCCTCTGTCAACTCGCCTTTTGGAATGCCTATTTTGGAAGCAAGGGAACAGATCTTGTCAGTGATCCCATATGATCCCTTCGAGCTGGCAAGGAACGTATGTTCCTTGCACTGGTTCCTTTGGAAGGTATAAAGATAAACTCTATCACCTACCTCATACTCCTTTTTGGATGCCTGCCGGTCATTGTAGGTTTTTGTACATACTGCAGGTTTCTCCAGGCTCCTCCAAGCGTAGGCAAAAACCATGTTGGAGTGCTTTCACAAATGCCCTATGTACTCATGAGTGGTAGAGGCGATGATCAATATCTGTTCCTGCATTCAGTATAATAGATGTTGAGGCAAGACCATTTTCCTAATAGTCATAAGTTTAAACGGGGACATCTTAGTCAAAGAAGTAGGCTTAGACCTAAGAGCCATCAGGACTAGTAGTGATCATAAGTCCAAAATGGCTTCAGAATCCAGTACAAACTTCTTTAAAATTCCTACTATAGTTTTATTATATCACTCCACAACTCAATGAATACTGGGTGAAAGGCGATATGCAATTTTCTCGTACCTTCAAGAATTGTGAACATTTTAGTTATTACCTCACTGGTAAAATGACTACCTCTTTCAGACTCAATCTTTTGGTTTTGGGGAAGGTCGACACGAGAAAATATGTGGTTCAGTAATAACACAGATGGTGTCTCTGCCTTATAATTTGGAGCGGGAAGACATTCAACCTACTTGGTAAAATATATTTGTTGCTTCATGCAGAACGAGTCACTGGACCACAAGGTCAATCTATAGATCAGACCATGGTACGGCCATTCCTCTCTTTTCAAGAGGAGCCCCATGAGTGGGAGAACTCAGTTGGAACTGAGCACGCACTAGACATCCCTTTAAATCCATGTTTAAGTCTTGACCCATGTGTGGCCAATAAGCAACTTCAGGGAGGATCTCCATTCACTGTTGAAAACCCTGATGACTAGTTGTTACTGCATCATGGGCAAGATTTGACATACTTCGTAATGAAGTAACTACTACCCACTGATCATAACCTGATTGGAATTTCCTAACCAAAGGGCCATCTTGAATTTTGTACATCTTCTGGAATTTCATTAATACTCAAAGATGTTATTTTCACTGCCACTGGTTCAGAAATGGGAACGTTTTCTGGTTCTTCTAGATATTTATAGAATTGTCCTATGATTGGATCATATTTGTGTGCGGTAATGAAATCTTGGTCTGCAGCATCTCTACTCCATTGCAGAATAGAAAGCTCACTTTCAGCTTGCATTTGTGATCGAGTCACAGCTGTTACTTGTATTTCTCCAAGGAGATGCTCCATATTAATATATTTGCCGTGGATTGGTCTTGTTTTGGTAATTTGATCAGTCAAATCGGTTTCTGTTTTACCTGAAGCTTCAACTTTTGAGTGACCCTTTATTGTCTTTCAAAATACATTGATGTTGTTTGATGTCACTAAATCATTTATTGTTTGGATTACTTTCCTGTGTTTCAGGGGTTTGTTGTTTGCACAAAGCATACCTCTGGCTTTCTAGTTCACTAAATACTAAATAATTTCACTTTGCACATTATCTAAATTGGTTATGATTACTAGTTTCTGGAGCTTGTGATTTATGGTAGCAAGGACAGCTTTATATATATTGCCATCCGTTCGGCCACTTGACTACTCCGGGGACCAATTTCATAACTGGGTGTGGGTTCAGGGGTATCATTCACCCATGCATTCCCAACGTCATCTACTAACCCCTTTGCATTATTTTCTTTAATATGGTAGGAACATCCATACACAAACTATGGGCATTCACTGACAGGTGTTCTCATCATACACCTAATGAGGGAAAGCAAGCTATGCCTCCATATTGGTTTAGCTCTTAATTCTCAGATGATAGTCTAGGATACAATCATGTACCTTTGGCTTTTTATGTTGACCATATCTGATTTCTACAGAAGTAATCCTAAGGTCAGACATTCCCAGTTCATATCTGGTCACTCTGGAAATATTGCAGAGGTTATGAGGAGGTCTCAACTATTAGATTTTCCCCATGGATCAACAGATGGTACTTTACTAATGCCTATACTGTTGCCAGGAGTGATTTCTCCCATTCGTTAAATTTGATCTCAATGGGTGTAACATTTTGCTTACATAAGAGATGTGAGGAGTCAGAACTAAGGCTCAGACACAATGGCGGCATGTTTGTGATCAGATACTTTTATTATGTGAAAAAGGGTTGGACAAATGCCTCTCTGTCCCTAAAACTAAGTTTCCCTGCCTCTAAGAAAACTAATGAAACTGTCAGAATGTCCAAATTATAAAGTCTGTCCGTATTGTTTCTAAATAAACCTAATTCTGTCCCTAACACTAAGCACATAAATCAACTGTGCAGGAATGAGCTCTTCCTAAAGTAAAAATGTTCTTTGTGGTTCCAGGTAACATAAATGTTCCCAGTCTCTTGGGCAAAAGGGGGCACAAATAAAGAATTGTTCTAAACTGTAGGCCTCCAACGTTAGGGTCGTAATCCTTTCCCCCTACATTCCTTATTATAGTGTTCTTCTCCTTTTGAGGCCCATCAGGCCTGTACTTGCTTTAACAAATGTCAATAGGTAGTTCACAAGAATATGCTCCTTATGTTTCCCCTATTTATCCTACCAACTTGGCACACTCCCTTTGACAAGTGTAGGATTTGTTGCACTGTATTTTATACTCTTATTTTGGGTGCAGGTCCCAGACTCGCAATATAACTGCTTGGTTCACTTTCCTGCCAGGCAGTTATTGTTTCATAAAATGTCCTATTTGGCTTCGGGTCCCAGGCTCACAACATTCAACTCTGCTTGGTATGCTCTCCTGCCGAGTCTCTGTCCTCTCATGGACTGTCCCTCCAAGGGTGCGAGTCACAGACTCGTAAGAATAACAGTTATTTGGTTTACTCTCCTGCCAAGCAACACTTCCAACATAGGCTATCTCTCGTTGGGTGCAGGTCCCAGACTCGCACTACTCAGTTTTGGCTTGGTTTCAGTTTCTCATATGGGTGCAAGTCCTAGACTTACAATGTTCAGATTGACTTTTGTTTCTGTTTTTCAAATGAGTGTGTGACCCAGACTTGCACTCGGTTCCCAGGGTCCCAGACTCTTTTTCTGTGGACTTCGCCTTCACAGCTTTGCTTCCTCGGACCTCCTGCAGGACTTGAGTAACCTGCATACCTGTTTGCTTTGCACTGGAAGGTACCAGCATTTCCTGATTGGCTGCAGCTTTTCTGGAGGTTCTGGCCTCGTTCAGGGCTTTGTCGCAGTCGGCAGAGGCTGTTCTGACACCTGCTTCTTCCCGGCAGGGCATCCTCTCTGCTCGGTGCTTCGCCGGTGCTTTGGACGTCCAGAGGTTCCAGACCGCAATAACGTGAGCAGTCCAGGTTTCTGGGACCTTGCTCGCGTTCTCCTCTTCTTCTGCTCTCGGCTTCCCTCCAACTAGCTCTTGTCCTGCTGGCCACGGCACGGCTTGCTGTTTCCTCCTTGGAGGATTGTTTCTCCTTTGCCTCTCAGTTGTCTGGCATTTAAACTCCTGCATTGGGAAAAGGTGTTGGTTTGGCCCACTCACGTTTGTTAGTAAACTAGAACACTGCTTTTCAATAGTGATCCTTGGACTCCTTTTCATCATCATCTTTCTCTCAATCATTGTGAAGCCAGAATGCTCGTTCTGTTTCTCCATAGTGATCCTTGGACTCCTGATGATCTTCTTCTCAGTACATGTCATAGAGTCAGATGTAACCGACTTTGCATTTTATACCCAGAGGTTTCTAAGCGCTGACCCAGGGATCGAACCTGTGTTGCGCTGTGTCATCTTGCTTCCAAGGCTAGCACGTTGCCGCTGAGCTATCCTCCTGAGACTAAGGTTTGAACTTTATTAAGTATATTAGATTGACTAACCTGACTACAACAGATATTGACTTTATCAAAGGAGGGAAGGATTGAATATTGGAGAGTGGTATAGGGGTATAGGGGTATTAATGTGGGGGCATACCACATTCTAGGAATATAGTTGTCCCTAATCCCATAAGGAGGATACTTCCCCATGTGATACTCCATCTGTGCACCTCTCCCAGGGGCACTATTGTACTGTGGACCAATGCCCTGGCTCCATGGGAGGGACCTGGGAAGTATAGGTTGCACTGGGAAGATGGCCTCTTCTACAGTGAATCGACCGAGTCTGCACCTGGAGACTACAAGCGGCTTGTAGTACCTCAAGAAAACAGACAACAGTTCTTGCAACTGGCCCATGAGATTCCTTTGGCTGGTCACTTGAGTTTCAAGAAGACCAAGGAAAGGCTCTCACTCTACTTTTATTGGCCAAAGATGTGGGCTGAGGTAGATACGTTTGGCAAGAGCTGCCACACCTCCCAAACTTCTGGTAAGGTTGGTTCCAAGAATGTGGCACTTTTAGTGCCTCTCCCTGTTGTGGGAGTCCCATTTGAGAGGGTAGGGATTGATTTTGTTGGTCCCCTTGATCCTCTAACCTCCTCAGGCAACAGGTTTATCCTTCTTGTAGTAGACCATGCTACTAGATACCCTGAGGCAATTCCTATGAGGACTGGTACAGCTCAGGTTGTGGTTAAGGCCCTACTTGGTATTTTTACCAGGGTTGGGTTTCCTAAGGAAGTAATCTCTGACAGGGGGTCAAATTGTATGTCCCACTACATGAAAGCCATGTGGAAAACCTGTGGAGTTACTTACAAGTTCTCTACCGCCTACCACCCTCAGACAAACGGGTTGGTAGAACGGTTCAACAGAACCATGAAGAGCATGATAGGTGCTTTAGAAGATCCCCTTAAGAGAAAGTGGGACCTTCTATTGCCATGCCGTCTCTTTGCTTATAGAGAAGTCCCTCAGGAGGGAGTAGGTTATTCTCCCTTTGAACTTCTTTATGGCCATCCAGTCAGAGGTCCATTGGCCCTGATTAAGGAGGGGTTGGAGAGTGCTCCTTCCCCCAAGCCAGTCAGAGTGACTGACTATGTGATAGGTCTCCGGAGCAGAATGTCACACATGATGGCAGAAGCTAGTGATAACTGTAACGCTCGCCTGGTTCCCACGGAGGCGCGGCGTCGAAGGCGCAGAACTCTGAAGATGGACAGGAAGGGCCCCTCTATTCTGGCTTCCCTGGCTCGTTGGATACCCTCCTTAGGGTTTGGAAGGATGAGCTCTCCATCCTGCTTCTGATGCAGGGGCGCGTTGAAACCCAGTTACTTCACTGGATTGAGGATTGATGGGAGTTCAGGAAAGCTTGACTGTTCAGGTAAGGCGCTGTAAAAGTTCTGTTCAAAAGTTCAAGCTTAATAATAATGTTCGTTGTCTAATTGCAGCAAGCGCTAATGCTTATGTCTTTTTCCCCTTAGGGGCCGGGGTTCGGAGTGCCGGAGATATGGCGCCGACCCGAAGTGAAACAGTTCTGGATGAGCGCTCACGTAATGTCTTTGCATTCGCTCATTCAATGTCTTTGTCTTTTTTCCCCATAGGGCCCGGGGTCCGGAGATGCCAGGAAGCGGCAGGACCCGAAATGCAGTGGGAATAATCCAACAGGTAAGACTTAAAAGGAAACTGAGCTTTCCTTATTCCTTTTCTCCCTCTCACCTTTGTTCTTGTCTTTTTTCCTCTAGGCGCCGGGGCGTAGCTGAATCCGGAAGATCGCTGAAGATGGAAGCGCCTTGCAAAGGTGAGTAAAATGCAGCGCTGCAGCGATCGAAACGAAATGCCTTTAAAATGATGTCTTCCTTTTCAGGGCCGTTGGAGAAATGACTCCGGGATGCAGATTTAGCAGGTAAGGGCTTTTCTTCTCCTATTCTCTTCCTTTCTCCCCTTGCAGGTGTTCCAGGGTGCTGGCAGGCGTGGCTGAAGTCAGGATGCAGGAGCTGACACGGTGAGCGTCCAGCTGCTAGGTGCAGAACAACGCGAAGCATGTGTGGCTGTTCGGGTGGGGTTTAAATAGCCTTGGAAGAAGTTCCTGGTATGTATCCTTCCCCGACCACACCCGGGTGGTGAAGTAGTCCTACAGGTTAAGTAGTCCCATTCAGGCCTCAAGAGGGCCTGGATGAAGCAGCAAGGTCTGCATCAGGTAAGTGTGCACCCAAGCACTTAAACACATATCCTCTTCTATGAGCCTGGCGCCTAAGGCGCCAGGACTGGGGTCCGCTATGAGCCTGGCGCCTAAGGCGCCAGGACTGAGTCCAAAGGGCCCCGACTTGGGCCCGCTGAGACTTCCCTGGGGAAAATGATGTCTGCCTCTGGGGTTGCTGGGCCCGGCCTGGCTCGTTAGAGGTAGGCATCATGACAGTACCCCCCCTCAAGGCCCCTCCCAAGGTCTTTTCCTCCGGGGGTTTTGGTTTGTGCGGGAATCTTCGATGGAATCTTTGAATTAATCGTGGTGCGTGAACATAGTTACTGGGTTCCCAAGATCTTTCCTGAGGTCCATATCCTTTCCAATCAACAAGATAGAAGAGTTTCGACTTAACTATCTTGGAATCTAAAATGTCTTTCACTTCGAATTCTAATTCTCCATCAATTTGGACAGGGCCTGGGGGCTCAGACAGTCTGGTTCCAGGTTGTACTGGTTTTAGAAGAGATGCGTGAAAAACTGGATGAATCCGCATGTTGGATGGTAAATCGAGTTTAAAGGCCACTGGGTTGATAATAGCTTTGATGGGGTAGGGCCCAATGAATCTGGGATTAAAAGTTCGCTGACCCTTGAGGGGTAGATGTTTAGTTGCTAGCCATACCTGATCTCCTACTTGGTAAGGAGGAGTTTTACTTCGGTGCAAATCAGCGTTTTCTTTATACTTTTTCTTGGCTTGCTGTAAGTGGGTTGTAGCTTCTTTGAAGGCTTGGGTTATTGTGGAATGTAGGTGATTTACTGCAGGCATCTCCAGGGTCAGAGGTGGATCTAGGTCAGAGGTCCGAGGATGGTGACCATACAAGGTATAAAAAGGAGTCTGTCCGGTTCCAGAATGCACTGAATTGTTGTATGCATATTCTGCAATCCAAAGGATGTCCTTCCAATTCAACTCGGATTGGTGTAACATGCACCGCAGATATTGCTCGAGAGTCTGATTCGTTCTCTCGGTTTGTCCGTCGGTCTGGGGGTGGTGGCTGGTGGATAACCGCACGTCTATTTGTGCTAGTTGGCAACATTTCTTCCAAAAGTGGGAGATAAATTGACTTCCACGGTCTGAGACTAATATGGAAGGGAAACCATGTAACCGCACTATATTTTCCATAAATTCCTTGGCCAAGGTGGAAGCTGACGGCAATCCTTTTAAAGGGATAAAATGGGCCATTTTGGAGAATAGATCCACTATTACGAGAATCATGTTGTAACCACCACAAGGAGGCAGGTCAGTTATAAAGTCCATTGACAAGGTGTGCCAAGGTGCTGGTGGAATGTCCAAAGGTTGAAGTAGGCCGGCTGGCCTTTTCTTTTGACTCTTATTTTGGGCACAGATTCCGCCAGACAACACAAATGACTTTATGTCTTTTCTCCAAGAAGGCCACCAGAAGTGGCGTTTGATCTTTTCTTCTGTTTTCGCGATACCGGGGTGTCCTTCCATTAATGATTCATGATGACGGGTAATGACAAGTTCCTGCAATTCTTTACTTGGCAGAAATAACCGCTCTTGGGAGTAGGGTAAATCATCCTTAACGGTGTAGTGAGGACCCTTTTGACTCCATTCCAGTAAGGCAGAAGAGTCAAAAAGCTGTTTTACTTGAGCTTGGATGTCCTCAATGGTTTGCAATGAAGTCAAGCCCAGAATTCTTTGTTCCGGTATGATTGGCACAGGTTCTAAACTCGAATTGGGTTCTTCCATGCCTATCCGGGATAAGGCATCTGCCTTACCATTCTTGCAGCCAGGGCGATAGGTAATTACAAAATCAAATTCCGCAAAGAATAAAGCCCATCGGAGTTGTCGCGAAGATTGAGCTTTGGCCGTCTTTAAATACTGCAAATTTCTGTGGTCCGTAATTACGGTGATGGTGTGTCTTGCACCGAGAAGATAGTGACGCCAAGCCTTGAAAGCTGATTTAATAGCCAGTAGTTCTTTGTCGGTAATTGCGTAATTGAGTTCAGGTGGAGAGAATTTTCTGGACCAAAAGGCTACAGGGTGTAGTTGGTTAGTTTCTGGGTCTCTTTGCGACAGGACAGCTCCCATGGCCGAACTGGATGCATCGGTTTCCACGATGTAAGGGAGATCTGGGCGCGGGTGCTTCAATACAGGTGCAGAGGTGAATTTGGTTTTCAGGTCCTGAAAGGCTTGTTCAGCCTCAAGAGTCCATTCAAAGCGTTTATTTTTCTTTAGGAGAGCTGTGATGGGTTGAACAGTTCGAGAAAATTCCGGGATGAACCTTCGATAGAAATTGGCAAAGCCAAGTATGCTTTGCACTCCCTTCACAGAGCTAGGAGATGGCCATTTGAGAATGGCGTCCACTTTCCGCGAGTCCATTCGGATTCCTTGAGGTGTCAGGATGAATCCGAGAAACTCCACTTCTGTGGTATGAAAAACGCATTTTTCTAGCTTGGCAAATAATTTGTGCTGGCGCAATTTCTCAAGAACTGCCCTAACATGGTTTCTGTGATCAGATTCTGAGGAGGAATACACCAGGATGTCGTCAATATAAACGATGACACAAACATTGATAAGTTCCCGAAGAACATCATTCATGAAGTACTGAAAGGCGGCAGGTGCGTTGCACAAACCGAAGGGCATTACTTGATATTCGAAGAGCCCAGATTTGGTGCGGAATGCAGTCTTCCACTCGTCGCCCTCTTTTATACGTACCAGGTGGTAAGCTCCTCGGAGATCTAGCTTGGTGTACACACGAGCATCTTTTACTTGGTCGATAAGCTCAGGTATCAGGGGCAAAGGGTAACGATTCTTAATCGTTATCTGATTTAGGGCGCGGTAGTCAATACAGGCCCTAAGGTCTCCTTCCTTTTTAGGTACGAAGAACAAAGCGGAAGAGACTGGTGACTTTGATGGGCGAATGAAACCATTGGCCAGGTATTGATCCAAATACTGGCGCAAATGCAGGTTCTCAGGTTCAGTAAGAGCATAAATCCTACTACAAGGTAGTTGTGCATTGGGTACCAAGTCGATTTGGCAATCGTAAGATCGATGGGGAGGTAAGGTGTTAGCCTGCTCTTTCTGAAAAACGTCTTGGAATTCTTGGTATTCAGATGGTAGCTGTACAGGGGTGGAAGTTACAGAGGCTAGACCCATAGCTGGATTCCTTGGGTAACAGGTTGGTTCACAATCAGGAAAAGTTATCTTCTTTGCTCGCCAGTCTATTCTCGGATTATGTGTTTCTAACCAAGGGATTCCAAGAAGTACTTGAAATTGTGGGGCCTTGATCACATCAAACACGATTGCTTCCCGATGTCCGTCCTGACCCACCAGAGTGATTTCAACTGTGGAATGCGTTACAGGCCCTGAGGCTATTTCGGTTCCATCAACTGTAGTAATTACATCTTGGGTTACTTTCGGGCGGAGAGGAAGCTTAATCCTGGAAGCCAATTCACGGTCTATGTAATTTCCAATAGCTCCACTGTCTATGTATGCTTTTATAGCATGCAACTGCTGAGGCTGTTTTGGGTTCACAAGCACCATTGGCATGACAAAATGCGAGGTCAAAGAGTTTGTTTTCAAGCTCGGCAAGCGGACCCCTACGCTTGTCGGGCTAGGTCGTTTCCCGAACCAGGTGTCAATAACTCGTTATCAGTGGCTCCAACCACCTTCTTGGGTGGTTTAACTGGACAACTTTGAAGAAAGTGACCGGAAGTTCCGCAATACAAACAAAGTTGCATTTGTCGCCTTCTCTCTCGTTCCTTCTGCGTTAATGGTCCTTTAACACTGCCAATTTGCATAGGTTCGGAAACGTCAGTACTCTTGGAGTTAACGTGGGTCTTGATAGGTACTCTGGTTTCATACTTGAGCCGATCTGCTTTTCTATTTTGAAGTCTGTGATCAAGTTGAACCACTAAGTCTATGTAGTCTGCGCAGGCCTGGGGTGGATCTACTATCTGAGCTATAACATCTTTAAGCTCTCCGCGCAGGCCTCGATGAAACAATGTGATCCTTTTATTTTCAGGCCATCCGGTTTCCACAACTAGTCTATTAAAGGTGGCGATATAGGACAAAAGATCCTGATTACCTTGTCGTAAGGATAGCAGTTCATTGTCAAGGGCCTGTCCCTGCGAGTGTCGAGCGAACAATCTTTCCATGCTGGCCTGGAAGCCCTGGAAATCCCGGAGAATGGGATCATCCTGATTTACCAATGGAATAGAGCAATCGGCAGCAAAGCCACTGAGGTAAGATAGTACAAAGGCTACTTTGGTCTGGTCGTTGGGGAAGGCCCCGGGCCTGCATAAAAAGTGTAAACGGCATTGGTTCATAAAAACGGCATATTTCTTGGGATCCCCCGCAAAACGTTCCGGCGGGGCCAAAGGCATGTGTCCAGGTAGATTGATTTGTACCGGGTTATTCGAACCCATTGTTGTAGAAATATCTCCGGAAACAGGTAAAGGAGTGTGCTCTGCCTGGCCCTGCAATAACCTTTTGGCCAGATCATCAGTTCTTTCCTTGGATAGGATTAGTTCCCTTCTGAGAGCATTAGTCTCCTGGCGGGCTGAGTGCACTTCTGCCCGTAATTCCCCTAAAAGATGGGCCAGCTGATCTGTCTCGGAAGTCTCCATAGCGCCCAGGTGGGAAATTGTGATAAGTCTTCGCGTTCTGTAACGCTCGCCTGGTTCCCACGGAGGCGCGGCGTCGAAGGCGCAGAACTCTGAAGATGGACAGGAAGGGCCCCTCTATTCTGGCTTCCCTGGCTCGTTGGATACCCTCCTTAGGGTTTGGAAGGATGAGCTCTCCATCCTGCTTCTGATGCAGGGGCGCGTTGAAACCCAGTTACTTCACTGGATTGAGGATTGATGGGAGTTCAGGTAAGCTTGACTGTTCAGGTAAGGCGCTGTAAAAGCTCTGTTCAAAAGTTCAAGCTTAATAATAATGTTCGTTGTCTAATTGCAGCAAGCGCTAATGCTTATGTCTTTTTCCCCTTAGGGGCCGGGGTTCGGAGTGCCGGAGATATGGCGCCGACCCGAAGTGAAACAGTTCTGGATGAGCGCTCAGGTAATGTCTTTGCATTCGCTCATTCAATGTCTTTGTCTTTTTTCCCCATAGGGGCCGGGGTCCGGAGATGCCAGGAAGCGGCAGTACCCGAAATGCAGTGGGAATAATCCAACAGGTAAGACTTAAAAGGAAACTGAGCTTTCCTTATTCCTTTTCTCCCTCTCACCTTTGTTCTTGTCTTTTTTCCTCTAGGCGCCGGGGCGTAGCTGAATCCGGAAGATCGCTGAAGATGGAAGCGCCTTGCAAAGGTGAGTAAAATGCAGCGCTGCAGCGATCGAAACGAAATGCCTTTAAAATGATGTCTTCCTTTTCAGGGCCGTTGGAGAAATGACTCCGGGATGCAGATTTAGCAGGTAAGGGCTTTTCTTTTCCTATTCTCTTCCTTTCTCCCCTTGCAGGTGTTCCAGGGTGCTGACAGGCGTGGCTGAAGTCAGGATGCAGGAGCTGACACGGTGAGCGTCCAGCTGCTAGGTGCAGAACAACGCGAAGCATGTGTGGCTGTTCGGGTGGGGTTTAAATAGCCTTGGAAGAAGTTCCTGGTATGTATCCTTCCCCGACCACACCCGGGTGGTGAAGTAGTCCTACAGGTTAACTAGTCCCATTCAGGCCTCAAGAGGGCCTGGATGAAGCAGCAAGGTCTGCATCAGGTAAGTGTGCACCCAAGCACTTAAACACATATCCTCTTCTATGACCTGGCGCCTAAGGCGCCAGGACTGGGGTCCGCTATGAGCCTGGCGCCTAAGGCGCCAGGACTGAGTCCAAAGGGCCCCGACTTGGGCCCGCTGAGACTTCCCTGGGGAAAATGATGTCTGCCTCTGGGGTTGCTGGGCCCGGCCTGGCTCGTTAGAGGTAGGCATCATGACAATAACCTGAAAGCCGGGCAAGCTTTGGTCAAGCATTGGCATGATCAAAAGGCTAACATGGTTGAGTTCACTCAAGACCAGCTAGTTCTAGTTATGATCCCAATAAGGCATAGGGCCTTGCAAGATACATGGATGGGACCCTTCAAGGTTGTGGGTAAACTTGGAGAGGTGAACTATCTGGTGGACTTGGGCAATACCAAGGAGGCTCCCAGAGTCTTCCACACCATCCGACTAAAGGCGTATGTCTCCAGGCCTGAAGTAGGAGCCTTGCTTCTAGCTTCAACAGAAGAGGAAGAAGAGAGTGAAGCTCTCCCTGATCTCCTCAGAGGCTTACACTTGGATGAAAAGATTGAAGGAGTAAATCTCTCTTCAAATCTGACACCTGAGCAACAGGAGGAGTGCAAATCTATGTTAAATCAGTTTGCCTTCCTGTTCTCACTTTCACCAGGCTTGACCCTTTGGGGCCAGCATGATATACTCACTGGCGACTGTCTGCCAGTCAAAAGCAGAGGATATAGAATGTCAGAAAATGTAAGGACCCACATCAAAGGGGAGGTCAAGAAGATGCTTGATCTCGGGGTAATAGAGCCCTCTACTAGTCCATGGTCTAGCCCAGTTGTGTTAGTACCAAAGGCAAGATCCAAAGAATTGAGAGTCTGTGTGGATTATAAAGCTCTTAATGCAGTCACCAAGACTGATGCCCACCCTTTGCCAAGGACAGATGAGTTGGTGGATAGACTTGGTTCAGCCAAGTTCCTCAGCACATTTGGCCTTACGTCAGGCTATTGGCAAATGGCCCTGACAGACCATGCCAAGGAGAAAACTGCATTTTCTACCCCAGTTGGCTTATACCAATTCAAGGTTATGCTTTTTGGACATTCCAAAGGATGGTAAATCAGGTTCTGGCTGGGACGGAGGACTTCTGCATGGCATACTTGGATGACATTGCAGTATTCAGCCAATCCTGGGAAGAGCATGTTAACCAACTAGGACATGTTTTGCAGGCTCTTGGACAGGCCAATCTGACCATGAAGGCAAGTAAATGCCAGATTGGTCAGAGTAAGGTGGTCTACCTTGGGCATGAGGTAGGAGGTGGAGAAATAAGGCCTTTGCTCAGTAAGATTGAAGCTGTGCAAAATTGGACAACAACTACTACTCAAACCCAGGTGAGAGCCTTCCTAGGCCTCACTGGGTATTACAGGAATTTCATAGAGAACTATGGGACCATAGCTTCTCCACTGAATGTAATCTGCTCTCCAAAATTCCCTAAGAAGGTCAAATGGAATGAGGAGTGCAATCGGGCCTTTGAAAACCTGAAGAAAGCTCTTTGCCAAGCACCAGTATTGAGAGCTCCTGACTATCACCAAACTTTTATTGTGCAGAAAGATTCTTCTAATGTAGGTATAGGTGCAGTCCTTAGCCAACTGGATGGGAAAGGTAGGGAGCACCCCATTTGCTTTATCAGCAGAAAGCTGAAGGATCCTGAGACAAGGTGGGCAACAATTGAAAGAGAATGTTTTGCTATTGTGTGGGCACTGAAGAAGTTTAGGCCATACTTGTATGGTTCTACTTTTGTCATTCAGACTGACCACCAACCCTTGAAATGGTTGATGCAAATGAAGGGGGAAAATCCAAAACTATTGGGATGGTCAATCTGCCTTCAAGGGTTTGATTTCACCATTGAGCACAGGTCAGGGTGTCACCACCAAAATGCTGATGGTCTCTCTAGGATGTATGTCATCGACTAGAGGTATGAGATTCATCCAGGAGTGGATTAAATCCTCCAGTCCCTTAGTCTGGGGGCGGGGGGAGAGTGTTAGGGAGAATTCTCTGTTAAGGCTAATTTCCCAAACCTAGTGAGTCCCCCAGATTTCTGGAGTTTATGTTTTTCTCCTACTAAGAGTGAGACTCTTGTTCTCCCACTCTTAGACATGATTTGAGATATCCTATGACTTTGTAATGTGTTTTATGGGCTAAGGGGTCTTTTACTCCATAGGGTTTCATGTGGTTTTGGTAAGTGTGTTACACAGCACCCTCAGTGCAGTAACACAGGGGTGTCATAGTGACCCCCAAACATAGACTCCATACCCTTGGACTGACTACTGTCTCCCAGGGCATGTAAAGTCACCATTGACTTTACTAGTCTTAAATTGTGAACAGAACCAGTGCAAACCATCATATTGTGGAAGTACTGGTAGGGGTAATTAGATTGCCCCTGGGTCTGTTTTTCGAGGAGTCACTGTGCAGTCCCCTCTCCTCGAGTTTCTGGCTGGTGGCAGTGGTTACCACGCAAAATATTGCACCGGAATATTTCCTATGGGATTTCCCATTCATTTTAAACGCACCACTTTTTTGGTGCAATGTTAAAGATACCGCCGGGTTATTTACTTAATTTTTATTCCCCGGTTGGGTCTTTTTGCCAGGACTCGGTTTTAAAATGGCGCTTGTGTTCGCCTCTGTAACTCCAACCCAGGTCGAGCCCTTTGTTTCACTTTTTGGCGGGCTTCTACACAGAAGCCTACAAAAGTGGTGCCACTCTGTCTGGGTCTACAGGATGTGTGGGAGGGGGGTTTTGGCACCCTGGACTAAGTTGCCTCGGCAACTCAAGTCACACTCTTGTGTGATTGGCCCAGTGGTGAGCCGCCCGGCTCACCACTTAGCATGTTTGAGTGACAGCTAGGACTGATGAATGGGGGTTTTCTGCATAAAAGCAGGGCTTTGGGGACTGGAACTTCAGAAGTCACCACAGGACCAAAGAATCCGTAGAGGGAGAAGCTGAGCCGACCTGCAATGATGACACCACCGGTGGAGCTCTGCTGAACCGTCTCACCACTTCCCAACGACAGAGAAGATCTTCATCCCGGAGAGTCTTCTTCCTCTGAACTGGTGGGGATAACCAGTTTGCCCTCTTTTTCGCCTTCCTGGATCGTCTCGTGGTCGAATCGCCCATGCCAAGCACCCCGGCGGCCGGATAGCTACGCTTCACCACTACCGCGAATAAAAGGGTAGTACCTTTTAACCGGGAAACTCTGCGGCTGGTTTCTTCCCTGGCAGTGCAACGACCTCCAGCTTTCTTCCACCTCGAGATCTCCTCTTCCACTGGACGAAGCACCGACTTGCACCCGCTGCCAGGAACAACTCCCCCCGCTGGAGCTTTCTCACCATTTCAGGTACTGTGTCCCGCCTGGACTCCCTTGCAACAGACTGTTCAAGGTGTCCCGTAAATCCTTGACTTTCTATCCTGGGGTGACTTGGAACCTGCAAACTAACTTTTCCTGACTTGATCCAACCCTTTTTGAACTATCTGCAAAGACTCTTTAAAGTACTATTCAACTGTGTGATCTTGGACACATTCCGCCTTGCTCTCTCCAAGAGTGGGCCTGGCCTATGACTTTCTTGCTCCTCAGTAGACTCTGCCTTTTCTGACATGCTCTGGTTCTCTTAAAGTGTTGGTATTGTGTATTTTCCTAATTCTGCCTTTTGCCCTCCCTTTTTAACTAACTTATTGGAATGCCATCTGAGGTTAAGCGCTCACCTCTGTCTGAAAATAAGTGGTGTTTTAACTAAGACTTGTTCAATAAGTAATCAGGGATGTATATATATTTATAGTTACTGTGTTTGAACTTGCTTGCCATATTAGTGTTAGTGTATATTACAAAGTGTGTTTTTAAATAAATAATTATATACTTTTATACCCAAGCTCTGGTCAGTGTTTGCTTGTGCTACTGTATTTTGGTACCTATCTTGTATACTCTATATACTGTCTAACTCTTCTTGAGAGAAGTCTGGCTGCTCAGCCACAGCTACCAGGTAAATCTGGGTGGTACAGACTGCTACCAATTGGGTTTACTGCCAACACCTGTAGTCCTAAGCCTTTTGCAGTGGTCCCTAAGGGAACTGCACAGGTTTCTGCCTAACACAACCTCTTTTGGGGAATTCCCCCCACTCCCACTTGACCCTTGCCTGCAACAGATGTACCAAGGGTTGAGTGATTTCTTCATAATTCTCAATTAATTTACAACTGTAGTTAGTCAATCCTAAAAGGCTTCATAATGCACATAGACCTGTGGTGTTCTTCCATTGCAGTAAAGCCCCAACCTTCTTCTTCTGAGGATTAAGACCCTCAGCTGTGATTTCATGGCTTAGAAAGTTTACTTTAGTTCTACCCACTGCGCTTTCTGAAGTTTCTCAGGTGGCTCAACACATTATGAATCTCTTAAAGGTGATCTTCAACAGTTTTACTTTTGATTAATAAGTCATTCACATAAGCCAAATTCCCTCTTCCTCTAAAGTCAGGCATAGCATTATGTAGACATAGCATGAACTCATTTTGGCTGTTAATATACCCAAAGGGAGTTCTGGTCCATGTGTACAGCTGCTCACACCAATATAAAAGCATGTTCATATTGGCGTTCCTGGAGTACCCAGACAGTCCAATATCCATTAATGAAATCATGGGCAGTATATACTTTCGAAACCCTGGATCTGTGCAAGGCCCTGATCAGTATAAGGGAGAGACGCACATGCCATGTGTACCCTCTTTTACAATTCCCTTAGGTCTGCACAGGGTCTGGATTGGCCACTAGGTTTCAATATTCCTAGTATGTATTATTAAAAGTACAGTGGATTGGTTTAATAATCCCAAATTCTTGATAATCTCTGTGAGTGATTCCATGGACGCTAGAGGTAAACAGTGTTGTCTTTCCAATACTGACACCATATCAGATATGGTTGTATAATGAAGAGACGTGTGTCACCAATCATATGGCTGTACTGAAAAAACCTTCTGAAAATCCATAAATATTTGTCTTAAATTATGTTTTCACTCTTCTGTCTCACAGGCATCAGCCATACTAATCTGTTCTTCTACCATCTGGCCGAAGCCTGAAAATATTTCTGCGGTGGCTATTATTGAGGCATCTTCTAGTTCGGTAAAGGGGTATTTGCCTATGTCGTCTACCGGGGAATTTTATTCCTTAGCTTTCAGGTAGTCACTAGTGACTTTCAATATTATTTTACCTTCCAGAGTTTCACATGTAACATCCTCCATTCCATATGGGCACAGGGAGAACACTATAACTATAACACTATAACCTTTGTCGAGTATGAAGAGTTTCTGGTTGGTTATGTAAGGAACTCATGGTGACAACAGTAAAGACAGACACAAGTAATCACAGTTCAAGGGTGATTATTGAACTTTATAATGGGTAGGATAAACCCCTAATCTAAACCTAAATCTAAAATGGGAGCAAGCTACGACCATCAAATAATAATAAGGCAGTCCTAATGGCATCTTGTCAAATAAAAAAGGGCCTATACTAAAAAAAACTATTGCCAATCCTTACTACTAGTTACAAAAAGAGTATAGGATAATGTTCACCAGAAAAGAAAGAAGTGTCCCCAAAATGATAAATCAGGATGGTATGGCTGGGTCTCCCTTCCCCACGTTTGAGGCACGGGACAAGGCGGACTCTCGAGCACAGCACACTCCTGGGTCTCGGCAGCACGAGGTTCACAGTTTAGTTCAACAATATCAAAACCCCTACAGAGGCTAAATCTCTTTCCTGCAAAAGTCTCTTGCCTTAGAAGGTTTGCTGATTAGAAGTAGCAAACAAACAAACGTTCTCTGTGTTCATGCACCTTGGGCGATTGCTCTTCGCCCTGATCGCACAATGAAAAACAAAAAAAAATTCTCTGTGTGATTTTGTACCTTCGCCCCTAGGATCTCCCTCCACTGGGCTCCGTCGGGTTCACTACGGCTTTTCTTCAACACAGTTCATGTAATGTATTACTAATACCATTCATGTATTGCTCAGTTTATCGGAAAGCGTGGTTTCTTTCTCTTGAGCTTTCTTTCCGCATCTGTCTGTCGGGTTCACATTTGCCAATTATAACAGTTCACAATCGTAGTGGAAAGCAGGGTTCCCTTCCCCTAAATTTCCTCTGGCAATGGGACAGAGACTTTCGATTGTACAAGGGATTTGACGTGACCCTTGTAGGACAACTCTGACGCTGCACGCCACCCTTTCCTAGCGCCTTCTGATTGTTGTATTTTCAAAAACAGGTCCCGGTCAGAGCCTTTCGAAAGAGCGCCCGTGTGGTGCCGGAGCGCTCTGTACCTGGACCTCGACTGGGCTTTCTTTAAAGTTAAAACAGACACACAAGTTTTCTTCTTGCATTCAAAATGTTGCTACTCACAACCATGAGCTTAACACAGTTCGGTTTGATATCTGCTTCCTTCAACTCACCGGCTGTGCTGAACCCGTTGGCTTCTTTGTTCTCTGGAGTCAAGGATAGTACCACGGTAGCCAGCTTGCCTCTCCGCCTGCGTTATCAATGCGGGAGGCCCCCGTGTACCATTGACATCTGTTGCTCCGCATACCAGCTGTAACTCTTGGTCTTACGATTTCCCTTCTGGCTTCACGGGTCTGAGTTGAAAACGGCAAGGGCTATTCACCCTCCGTCATCCTTCCCAGTCTCACCGCTTTTCTTCTTCCTTTGTACTGCTGGTTTGGTGTAGCTGTCTCCTCGTGCGTTCAGCCTTGCTCGATGTGTGCTTTCGTGCTCCCCCTTTTATCCCTTTGGGGAAGGTAAAGGGCCGTCAGGTGTGCATGGATATTGTCAATTGCCCAACCCGAGTGTTGGTACATGTCAGGTAAACGGCTCTGGTGTTAGTCCGTTGTCTGTTACCGTGTAAGAAAGTGTTTGTGTGGGAAAAGGGGGTTGGGGTGTAGAGCTTCTAAATACCCTACAGGGTACGATGGGGAAAAGTTGTTACAGGGAAGGGGAAACCGTGTCTCAACCCTCGTGTCCCACTTCCACTCCCCAAAGACCCCTCGCCCAGGTGATCCTCCCCCACTTGTCCACCCCCAGGAATTGGATCCAATAGCGATGGCTGTGTCCTGGCCACCTGGCCGATAGATCTTCGGTGATCAGTTTTGTAATAACAAACATCTGGTATATATATATTGCCATCCGTTCGGCCACCTGACTACTTATTATAGATTGGATAAATCCATGGAAGTGTCTAGAATCAAAAACCATTCCACTGGCGGTATCTGGGGATAAAATGATGCTGTGGGGGTCAATATTATCAACCTGTATTTGGATTGTGTCATCTTTGAGATCTACTAATGAAGTTGGATGTAGAGACAGGCCTTGTCGCTGAAGAATATAATTTAAATTAATAAAAGATTCTTTATTCATAAAAGCTTCTTCATTAAACAAGGTCCGTCCTTTTCTCATTTTTACTGGCAATGTGTATTGTCACGTATTTCCTGGAATAGTAACATCTTCTTTGATTTAAACTTCTGCAGCATAAGTCATAATTGATCCTCAGCACACATCAAATTTTAGCCTGCTCTGCATGCTTCTTGGATATTTCTGTAAGTAGAAAAATATTTTGAAATAGCAACTTTGTAACAGGACCATTGTAGTTATGCTGATCTTCCATCCCAGCAAAGAAACTAGAACGCTCGGGAAAGAACAACCATTTTACAAAGTCTATGTTATTTTAATAATTCTTCAATCCAAATAATGCTGTCCTCTGTTCCTAAAAGTCTGGATGTTCCCAAACAGAACATTCTGTATTTGTATGCTAAGGGATCATTGAGCTTTGTATGGCCTTAGTCTTGCTTGATTAGGTCTTTCACAAAGTGTGATTGTGGCTTTCCTTTTCTATGTCTCTTTACCGGGTTACAGCTTCAGAATCAGAGGTACTATTCCAAGCCCCTCCCCTATTTGTATATTTCCATATGCCCCCCTTTGCCTCTATTACTGTAAGAGGTTTTCTTACTTACATGGTATCGGGGATCCTCTCTCGTTAGTTATGGGCCCCACACCTTTTCTAAGGGGCTGAATAGTATGTCATGGCATGTCATATTGTTGTTCAAACTCAGTGTTTCTACATCTACCTAGGGGCTCTCGAGCATCACCATAGACCCTGGTATAGATTTATTTGCTTGCATTTTCTGTCTCTTAACGTCAGCCAAATGGACTAAGTGGTCTCTCTGTTGAATCATGCACTGTAATTCTTATTTGCTTCACTAGCTTTCTTGTCTTGACTCGCTAATTCTCTGTTTTGGTGTGCTCTCCCTTCCTGTGCTGACATGCTTAGTGTGCCACTACCCACTCCTCTCACGTGGATTTCTCTATATTACTCTGTATCTGACATGGAAATTAAGGTCTTGATTCATAGAACGTTTTCCTATGGGATTGTGCCATTATAAAACACTTCCATGAATCAGGCCCTAAACTGTGTGTCCAAACTTGCTTGAAAATCTTTGATTTCTTGTCTCAATCTACCATTCTGATCCATTTAATTTATGATAAGTTGTTTACTTTGCACTGGCTGTTCCCTAGATTCATTCAGACTATCCTAGCTAATTTCAAATGCCCCAGCTTCGGAGGCCAGCTATTCTCTCGTGTTTTGTAGCTCATTCTGTAAGGAGTCTTTTTCTTTCTGATTTCGTCATCAAGATCTTTCCCAGAGGTATCAATTTTCTAACTTAATGATACATTTGCCTCTACTCTCTGCATGAATTCTTGCACAATAACCTTATTTTGGTCACCATGTGTCAGTTGTGAGATAAGCTGATGTATTTCCTGAATCGCACCATCTTTCTATTAGGCTAACCGAGCCCTTTGCTTCTTAAGATTTTTTTATCATTATATAGTGAACAGATTCTGTCTGTGGGTCAATGGCCTTCATTACAAGGTTTCTATTTGCATCTTGACAATGTTTTAGTTTGCATATTCACTATAATCTACTAAGGCATGGATAAATAGTTTGATTAGTTATTTTGGGCTTCATCTCATCATGTAGCTGCAGACTTCGACAAGTACTCATTCTGCTGAGGCCTTTTGTGTATTTTCTGTAAAGCTGTGCGAATCATTTGAGCTTTCAGCTAACGGATTCTCCACAATTTGAAGGTAAATGAAGAGATGAGCTGGAAAATTCACAAGGGTCAGTTTCTCATCATCTTTTGTGGATATCAAATATACTTTATAAAGTGCTTCCTCTAGCAGGTCTTTTGGCACTCAAATATCTGAGCCCACGTTTTGCACCATATATCTCCTTTCTAACAAACATATCCCCAGATCCTGTAGCTGCCATTGGCTATTGTGAGGGGTCAGAAATCCAAGGTGGACAACTTGATAAAGGTTTTTCACAGGTAGCCATTTCATTAAATGATTAGGGTGTACCACACACCTTGCTTTCCCTAACCTAACAAGGATTTGCCTGCCTCTAAAACTGAGACTAAAGGAAAACACTCTAACATCAAAAGGTATCTGTCCCTCACAATTATACATACAACAAAATCATACATGTATTTATATGTCTGTTCAACAGCAACAAAATAACAGTTCACTCAAACAGAAACTTTATAATCAATTATCCTTGTAACCAGGGTCGGATCCCCTTCCACAGGATGAATACAGGATTTTCGAAATAAAAGTTCCAATTAATAAAGTTCTTTTCAATAATCAAGTTTTGCTTCAAGGTCAACACAAAGTTCCTTTCAAAAGCCAAGTTCTGCTTTCAACACAAAATTCCTTCCCTCCTTTAAGGTTTCAATTGACACTTGGATTGTCTTTTGATTATACAAGTTTTCCACAAGCTCTAGTCTGTCAAACCAAAAAGTATTTGTCTTCACACTCCCAATGAATATTTCAATAGCGCTTCTCCTCTTTGGAAAAGACAGCTACTTCACATTTCTTCTTTATAAACAACAATGTTTTCATCAGGATGGTTGTACCACAATTCATAAAAACACATTAGTGGCCTTGCCACTCTCTTTCCACCGTAACCTTTTACCACACTGAAGTACTTTAATATTTTGTCTTCCTAGTCCACTAACCTGCCAGGTCTACCACTAACAATCCCTTTCCTGGTATACTCGCCTGCCAGTATAAAACTCCTACCATTACTACAAATACTCTGTGGTGAGACTTACTTCCAACATTAGCAACGTTTTTGACTTTCAACAACATTGAGATTGACAACTTCTTCCATAACGATTCAACACCCATTGATGATGTTTGTTCCAATGATTAGTTTGCCACATACAATGCAGGTTATATTCCTCACCCCCTTGATATGTTCCACAAGGTGGGCTTCTCTCCTGCCACCTTTGGGTTCCTACTATCACACCAGGTAACAAGTTTCTCTCTATAAGAAAGCTGTTTGCCGTTTTATTTGTAATGGCCCTTATTTGGCTTAGGCAATGTTGGTTGATATATGGCTTAAATATTGCTCCCTCTTAACTTTGGCCATGATGGTTACAGTTTGGGTTTAATATTGCCCCCTCTTTACTTGGGCAATGATAGTTACAGTCTTTCTTAAATATTGTACCCTCATTACTTGGGCAATGATAGTTGCAAACGTTCTCCTCTCGTTTCGTCGTATTGGTCCAAATATACTTTCTTTCATTGGTTTGGTATCAATACGTTTGCAAGCAGCCAGCGGTTTATTATGGAGCGCCCCATAGTCACCTATCAAAGGCCAACTCACCAGTCTCTCCTTGCGAGTCCGCTTAACCCGCTGCTGCTGTAATTTCTTCTTCAGTCTTTGGGTCTGGCGCGTCTGACAGCTACGGTCGTATTTCCGTGTCCCGTGCCTTTCACAATAGGTCCCTGTGGTGCTCCTCATGTTCTCCAGTGCTCTCCAGCCACCGAAGTAGGGCACTGGATATGGAGAGCTTCTCTCTCCCACCGAGCAGCCTGTCACAGCAACGCTTCCCGCTTCGTGACCTCTGCAGTTCAGGCTTCTAACTCATACGACTCCCTCTGCACCATAATCCACTACAAACACGGTGGTAGTCAGAGCGTCTTCATTTCTCTGCCTTTGCTGCATACACGGCTGCTGACTACTTCTCATGGCCTGAACCTGAAGGGACTTTAAATAATCAAATATCCCACTCACGTGTGGGTCATTAAAAACACTAAACTGCATACTGCAGTTCTGTGCCTCTGAGCTCCACTTCCTCATCCCAGTACGAAGGGCATTATGGGACTTGAAGTCCCTAAAGTTGTTATTCCCTTTTTTATCAACGGTTTCAATTTTGCAATAGGGCATTAAGACTGTGGGATCACTTGGGAAGTTAGAGGGTTCTCTCAGTTTTTCTAACCTGAGTATCATCCCATGTCATCTTCCAGCAGAACACCACCCCCGGGGTCAGGATCATGCAGTGTCTCCCTTTCCCTGGCCACATGAGAAGGGTACCAGGCCAAGGTCTTTGGGATGATCACCTCTGATTCATCACACTATAAAAAAGTATCTAGTTAGTGCATGGTCAAGAGCCACATCCAAATCTGCCCTGAGGTCCTGTGGCATCATATCTATATTGTATCCGACTACAAATCTGATCAATGAATATATTAGATTTACCAAACTTCAATCATAAGCAAACTCTCTACATGGAGGGGGTGTAGTTTTACGCATTCAATAAAACAGAACAATATTCGTAAAGAAAATAGTAGAATCTTTATTAGACTTTACATCACTAAATTCTAATCCAAACAGTAATGTGTTTAGACAGGTTATGTAACTGATTGACATTCCTGCCAACATGTGTTTCAACCATTTGGTTTTTAACAAAGCAGAATAGCTTATTAATAATCACTCCATTGTGACAATAAGCGAAATCTCTTGTGGCATAAATAATAACACCCATGTCCAAAAGTTTTTTTGGTTAAATAAGACAACAAACAATAATAGGTTAGTCCAATTAGTGTAAAGGAAAAAATCCATGAAAAGCAGATCATTACCAAAATACAAGAAAAAAGAAATGGAAGTAAAAATGAGAGAGAGAAATAAGTAATAGAGACATTAATGTTAGTATCTAGTAAACATCTCTCTATATAAAACACTTAGGTATGTTTCAGTACTCAGCGGATTAAATTTATCAGTGTTAGGTTGCCCTCTGCTGTCCAAATGGCAATGTAAAAACATTCAGAATAATTTCAAGCTAACTTCATACCACCCCCACTTCTCTTCACACGGGGCATGGTGGTTCCAGTGTCAATGAACAGTTAATAACTGGCTCAACGTTTCAGTCTTCAAAGAGCCAAGCGCTGTAAGACGAATGCCTACTCATGAGCTAAAACTTAAAGTAGGTGTTGTAATTTTGCTACTCTGCAATCTTATGCCATCACAGGGACTCTGCAATGGAACAGGGTTGCCAAATAAGCGTCTAAGAAATCATAGAGGTCTGTGTAATCAATGGATTTGTATTTATTTATTGAGCATTAGTTAGGCGCCTATACAACAAGATGGTGTTTCCAAGCGCCACAAGGCAAAGAGGAAAGGGGACAAGGGGAGGCAATAATAAGGCCAAACAACAAAAATACAATCATGGTCCTACTAGGGTTTGTGGCATTCAGACGTGCAAGCGCAATGGAAGAGAGGTGCATGAAACAGGGATGGGGACGAGATTTAGGCAAGTGCTTGTGAGATCCCGGGAGGGAAGTGGCAAGAGGTGCCAGGGGAGGAGGTTGCTGGCTAAGTCCTAGGGCAGAGGAATCCCAAGGTGGGATGCACAGCCGGGAGGTAGGAGGGCCACGAGGAGAGTGCTAGGGGGGAGGGTGCTGGTGTTGACTGCGGTGGCCTGGTAACCTGTGGGATTCATGACGGCCCAGGCCGCCAGTCACAGCGACAGTGGGCTGATTAGCAGGGAAGGGAAAATGGGAGAGAGGTAGAGAAAAGCAGAGTTTTGAGTAGTTTCTGGAACTTGCGGTCCGGCTCAGGTCTGTTCCAAAGAGAGGCACTTGCCGAAGAGAGTGTACTGCCCCCACTCTCTGCTTGGAGAATCATTGCCAAGCAGAGAGTTGGAGTGAGAGGAGCAGAGGGCTCTGGCAGGGAGGTATTTAGGGGGAATGAGTTTGAAATAGCGTGGTCCCAGGCCCTAGAAAGCCTTGTGGATGATGCACAAAAAATAATAATAAAAAAAAAAATCTTCCAAAAGTACATGAGTAATTTGTTGGCTCTTGAATTTGATCCTTGTCACTGGGAGCCAGTGGAGAGATCTTAGGGCCGGAGAGATACGGTTCCTGTGCTTGAGGCCAAGGATACGTCTTGCAGCCCAGGATTAACTGAAGGGGAGGAAAGGGGGAGTTTGAGGAAGAGGCTATTATAGTAGTCCAGCCTATAGAGGACCAGGGCTCTGGAGACGTTGAGCTTCTGGGGAAAGGTGAGAAACGGGAGAATGCTTCTGAGGAGGTAAAGATGGAAGTGGGCCTTCTTGGCATGGTCCAATATGTGAGGGGTGAAGGAGAGAGATGAATCGAAGATGACCCTGAGGTTTTTGGCCTCAAAGGATGGTGAGGGTAGAGGGCCAGGGAAGGTGGCCAGACATTAAGAGGGAAACAGGACACAGGGAGGTGTCCCAATAAGAAGGGTCTCAATCTTACCATAATTAAGACGAAGGTCGTTAGCCGTACAGCATGCCTGGATGGTGGTCAGACAATCGGGCTGAGAGAGGAGGAAGAGGCGGTAGTAGAGGGAAGTTTGAGGGGAAGCTGAGTGTCATCAGCAAAACACTAGAAATGAGGAGAGAAGGAAGAGATCAGGTTAGCAAGAGGGGCGAGATAGACAATGAAGATCCAAGGCGATAGGATAGAGCCCAGGGGATGCTGCAGTTAGAGAGTGAGGTGGTGGAAGAGAAAGGGCCCAGCTGTAACTGGGAGGGGTGGTTAGTGAGGAAAGAGGTCAGCCAAACCAGTGCCCGGTCCGTGATGCCAAGAGTATCGCGGAGCTCTTTTATGAGGATAGAATGGTTGACTGTGTCAAAGGCAGAGGAGAGATGGAGGGGAAGGAGAACAGCAGGAGAATTAGGGCCTCATTACACGGACGGCGGTAAGGGTTAACGGTCACTGTTAATGGTACCGGTGACCGTTAACCCTTACCGCCTTACTACGAGGTCCCTTTGCGGGTTGGAGACTTTAACGCCTGATTTTTGCAGGCGTTAAAAACCAACCCGCAAAGGGACCAGGGAGCTAATTACGGTACCGCAATTTGCGGTGCCGTAATTAGAACCTTCCCAATTCCCATTATGCCCTATGGGGCAAAAATGGGAATGGGGAAGGGCAATGGGGGAAGGGGGAATTACCACCCAACCAACCTTGGAATAGGGCGGTAATTCCCCTTTCCACCAAGGCGGTGCCGGTATTTTACCGGCATGGACCAAGGTGCTAATAGCACCTTGGTCCACCGCCGTCCGTGTAATGAGGCCCTTAGAGTCAAGAATTGTGAGCATGTCTTCATGGGTGTTCAGGAGAGCAGTTTCCGTGCCTCTGGATGCCTGGAATCCAGATTTATGTCCATGGAGGCAACCAACAAGTTTAGTATGAAGGATCAGTTGGGGGGAGGACCAACTTCTCCAAAAGTTTACCCAGGAAGGGGGTGGTGGAGATAAGGTGATAGTTAGCCGGGCAGGAGGGATCAGCAGATGGCTTTTTAGGAGAAGGTGCACAAGGTAGTGCATGAGGGAAAGACAGAAAGAGCCAGTGGTGAAGGAGTGGTTGCAGATATCGGCAAGAGCCAGGGCGAGAGAGCAGATGTTCTCCTTAATGGTTCTACAAGAGCAGGGAAGCACCTTTTGGATGAAACCTTCCATAGAGCAGACAATTTTAGAGACCTCACCAGGTGCTATGGGCAGGAGGGAGGAGAGTGCAGAGATGGAGGGAGGGACAAGAAGGGATGTTCTGTGTTTTAGAAATTAAATGGAAGGCCAAGGTGGTGCAGAGAGCCTGGGAAGGAAGAAGAGATGGAAACTGCAGTTGAATTGGCGAGCTCCTTGCAGATTTTGAAAAGTTCAGCAGTATTGTTAGTGGCTGCAGAGATGCAGGCTTGGATGTGGGCCCTCTTCTTGGAGCGGATAGAAGAACAATATTGCCTTTGGAGCATTTGACAGGCCAGCTTGTCATAGGATGAACCCTAGGTGTGCCACTTCCATTCAGCAACTCTGCACTTACATTTCAGAAATGCTAGATTGAAGTCATTCCAGCTGTTGCGCTTGGAGGCAGGCTTCAGGTGGATCCTCATGACAGGGGCAAGGATGGGATAGGGGATGAAAGTGGAGGCAAAAGCAGTGACTGACACTTGCTTCATCAGTCGAATGATGGCTAAGGAGGCTGGCAGTGTGGGGGGGAGGATCAGGCAGAGGACTGAGTGGCCACAAGCGGGATGAGATGAGAGAGTGGTCAGGAGAGGGGGTGGTGACCTGGTTAAAGATGGGGATGTCTCCAGAGATGAGGGCATCCAGAGTGTGTCGGGCTGAGTGGGTCGTACCTGAGGGAAGAATGGTGAGAGAGGGTGTCACAGAGGCCATGGAACAGTGAGGTGAGGTGGCTGATTCAGGAGAGTCGAGGTGGATATTGAAATCACTGAGGAGGAGTTTAGAAGAAGAGGTCAAAAGGGAGGAGGCAAGATCATCCCATTCAGAAACATAGGTACTGTTCTTATACTGTGCATACCTCTCACTCCATCTGAGACAAATAAGCCTTTCAAATTCAAAAGAAGACAGTTTCCTATACGTTTAGCCTTTTCAATGACCATTCATGTCACAGGGACCAACGCCCCCTTTCTAGAAGCGATCAGTGGTAATTCTGATATTTAAGAAGGGTGGCAGAAATGACCCTTTGAAATACCGACCGATATTGACCTTTAAGATATGCTAGAACATCGTATATTACGCCGGGAACAGCTAGTGTATTACTAAAGTTATTGCGCGCTTTTCGAATTAAAACTCAACTCTCAGAGTGGTATATATTATCCAAATAATTTGGATCCAGGTACTGACTGGATTTCTTTCCTTAACTTGACTAGGTTAATCAATCAATTATGCTGTGTGTCACTTTACTGAAACAATATAATAATGAAAGAAAAATGCTGGTTAGATTTGGAAAGTCTCTGTTAACTGTCTTACCTGAACAAAAGTATGTTCTAGAAATGGAAACTCAACCTATGTATTGCATTTGATGGTGCAGCTTCTTAACATGAGTCTTGATATTTCTAGTGTACAAAACATCTGTCTTCAATCACTAATAAAGCAAAGGAGAATGGAATAGAATGTGAGATTATAATTGTAGGGACATGCTGTCATGTTTTAAAAGATTATGGGCTCTTTACAAGTTTGCCTTTATCCCGCGGTAATACTGGATCCTGGCAAACGCTAATACCATTACGACACTTGTCTGCCGGTATTACCGGCAGATTACAAGTGGCGGTTTAAATGGTAAATCCCTACTCCATAGAGTCCCATAGGACAACATGGGGGGATTTTGCCGTTATAACTGGCAACGGTATTACCCTGCCGGTAATACCGGCTGCCAGTTTTATGCCGGTAGGTGTCAGATTTACCTCCAGCTAATAGCTAAGGTAAATCCTCCTTCCCTACCGGCAAAGTTATGGTTGGCCTGTCCAGTAAAATTGCCAGTAAATGTTATTATCAGCACTTTTACCATGTACCTGCCAACTTATAATGAGGCCCTACGAGTGCCTAGAACTAATGCAAAATGTTTACAATTTAACCATAGCTAGCATATAATTATTGTGTCTTAACTAAAAATGGTGGGGCGGATTGTTAACCTGTCTACACGTATCTATCTATCTATCTATCTATCTATCTATCTATCTATCTATCTATCTATCTATCTGTTTATAAAGTGCCAAAGCCCTCAAGCATCCAGGCGCTGAGACAGACAGACATGAAACAAAGACAAGATTAACAACCTGCTTTTAAGGAATTTCCTAAAAATTGATTGATTTCCCTCCTTCCTTAATGATTCAGGGAGCTCATCCCAGGCCTGCGCTACCGGAACGGGGAAGGAACGACCATTCTCCCAGACTCTTTTGAATCGGTTGACCTTAAGGGTACAAGCCTCTGTTGAGCGCAGGTTCCTACTGGGTTTGTAGATCTCCAATTTCTCCTTTAGGTATTGCGGTGCAGACCGAAAAAAGATATTTGTGTCCCAATATCAACATCTTAAAGAGAATTCTGAGCGTAGCCGCAATTAAGGTGCCAAGGAATTTAACCTTCCCAGCTACTGGAACAAGACCTCCATCAATATGAAAACTAGAAAATTCCTGTCCTAAACTCTCTCGAGAATACTTGGACCCATATACAGTGACCTCAATTTTGCTAGCATTTAGGCATAACCAATTACTGGACATCCAGTTTTTGATGGCCATGTGGATTTTGTTTAGCCTCTTCTGATCGACGGCATAGTTTCCACTGAGTTCCAAGGTAAGCTGAAAATCATCCGCATAATTAGCAAAGAATACCCCCATCTCTCTAGTTCAACGCACAATGGCTGGTTATAAATGTTAAAGAGAGAGGGGATAAGCAGGCCCCCTGCGGGACACCACAGAAGATGGCTTCAGCGTCAGACGAGGCATCTCCCCACTGGATGCTAGACCTTCGCCCCTCAAGAAAAGACTTCATCCATGTTACCTCTTCCTTAGAAAAGCCCCCAATATCAGTTAATCTGTCCAGCAATTTTTTATGGTCCAGGAGATTGAAGGCTGCTGACAAGTCAAGCAAAACCAGCAGCCCTGATCTACTTCTATCCAGGACTGTTAACATCTGGGTTTGGAGATCAACAAGGGCACTTTCCATACCATGGGCACGCCGAAAGCCGGACTGTTTTTTTTTTTTTACACCTACCACTACCATGTAAGATTGAATGTGCATGGTAGCCACCTTATCAACAATTTTAGAAAAAAAAGAAAAAAAAAGAGTTGGTTATAGGCCTCAAATTAAAGAAATTAAAGGCTAACCCCTGCTTCTTTAGGAGGGGAGTAACCACAACATCTTTAATAGTTCTGGGTATATAACAATGGGTGATTGCGGCATTAACAAACCTGCGTTATAATGGAGCAAAGATACCACAATTTTCAAGGATGAACTTTGATGATAGTAGGTCACCCGGGCCGCTAGTGGGATGCATGGTCCTCAAAATGTCCACAACCTCTAGGTCTGTAACAACTGAAAGGTGGAACTGGTGAGTAAGATCAGCAATTTCCTGCTCCTTCAATCCTAAATGGGATGAGTCGACTACAGTTTTTTGTTGTCTACTTCCAGTAGTATCACAAGCAATTGGGGCATTCAATGTATCCAGCTCATTACATATTTTTGCCTGGGCAAGTACAATTTTCTCTGCGAACGCTTTTTGAACCCTTGTGCAGTCATCTTTATTAGGATTGATGTTTTGATTCAGGACCTTGGGATTTTCCCAAGTTTTGAAGAGCTTAAAGAGTTCTTTAGTTGCATTCCCGGCCCTATTTATCTGCTCATTATAATGATTTTGTTTAACTTCTAAGATCTTGTTTTATATTCTTTCTGCATCATCAGATTACTCATGCATCCCGCAAAATCAGCTGGTTTGATGGTACGATAATTTCTCCCAAGAACTTTGCGCGGTAGCTCATGTTTCTGACAGGGGGGTTTGGGAAGCTGTATCTGGCCAGTGAGAAAGAAATGATATGACCACACATAGTGTAGTAATTACATCAGTCAATATTATATTCTCACTGGCCAACCAATCTAACGTGTTACCCTTTATATGTGTGGGGTCTGAGTTGTGTACAGATATATTCACATTATTCAATAAGTTTTCTAATTCAAGCACTTTTTTATCTCTTGAGTCTCTCCTCCATAGGTTTAGGTTGCCCAGGAGGATTGTAGCACTACTAATTTTCTGCAAAGATGATAATAAATGTATGATGTTTTCATTGAACAAAGGCAGCTCACCCGGGGGCCTATAGATCAAGAGCATCTCTCGCCCGGGCGTCCAAAGTGAAGGGCAGTCAAAGAAAAGGGCAATTCCTGTTTGGACCTGTTCGGACTAGGAGGATCCAGGGTCCGACCCCCTGCTAAAACAGCAGGTAAGCATGCACCAACACGTGTTTACACCCTTTGGCCCCACAGGCCATCCCCACCCTCTCTGGTCCCCCTGTGTTGTTCCCTTGTGCCCCCCCTTCACGCACACAGGAGTCTGCCCTGATACATTCTGGTTTCACCATCACGGTCTTGTGGCCAATGCTGGATTTTACTTTTATGGACTTCATTGATTCACAGTGCGTCACCTTTTCTCAACTATCATGCTGGACTTCCTTTGCATCTTGTACTCATGGTGGCCCTGAATCATGCTGTTCCCATCTTCATCTTGTATCCTGGCTTGCAACATTATGTGTTACTACGGTTTCTGCAATTGTATTCGCTCTCCCCTCTCGCTTATCCACACTTTTTGACTGCTTAATCTCTGTTCTCTCCTCCCCTCCCCTCTCCCTTTTCCTATCTCCTCCCCTCCTCCCCTTACTTTCTTCTATGCACTTACTCTATCAGAATTGTCCCTGGAGCTAGTATGATAGCAGCCTCATCTGTCGCTCCCCCATCCCCTTACTGTCCCCAGCCTCCCTCCAGCACTATCTGAAACGTTGTCAGGCCTAGCACGATAGTCGCGTGTTTTGTTCCTCCCCTCCCTTTCTGCACCCCTCTCCCTCACCTTTTGTTTTTCTCCGGCTCTACCAGAAATGTTGTCAGGCCTAGTATGGTAGTCGCCTGTCTGTTTCCATTTCCTTCCCACTCTCACTCCCTTATCTATGTCTTAGCTCTTGCACTATCTGAAATGTTGCCAGGCCGAGTACGATAGTTAATTTCACATCCTTACTGTTCAAGGCCTGTAAGAATGTCGTATTTTCCCTTGTTCCATCCCTTGCCCTGAAGCGCTTTGAAACACATTGTTTATAGGTGCTATATAAATAATCTATCATATCATAGTGTAGTAAAAAGTTTATGCTATTATTATGATTAGGGGGTGATCTTGGTGTGTAGTAGCTCACATCCTTCACAGTCACCCTTTGCCTCATACAGCCCCAGGGCTTCTTTACAGATAATAGCTACCCCTCCCCCCTGACCTATCATTCTATTTTTCCCAAAGAAGACATACCCTGGTGGAGTCACTTGCTCTATAACCGGGCCATGTGCGTCCGTGAGCCAAGTCTCTGTAATACACATTATATCCACATTGTTATCTATAATATAGTTGTGAACATCAATAGTGTGTTTAGCCAAAGATCTTGTGTTAATGAGGGCTAAGTTAATAAATCCTGCCATGCCATTGATCCGAACCTACACATATTTCGGCAGTCACTTGAGAAGGATTGTTTGACCAGGATACAGTATTGTCCATGTTTATAACGTCCCTCTCGCCTCTCGGGGGAGTGCATGGAGTCCATATTAAGAGCAATCAAACAAGGATTAACTATCAGGCTTAAAACAGGGACCGACATTATATATTATATATATATATATATATATATATATATATATATATATATATATATATATATATATATATATATATATGCTAAACAGCAGTTGTTAAAACAGGGGGAATGTATTGCAGCTCAAGGGTATATCTGATCTGTCGCATACAGCCCTACCTTTACAGCCACCAGTTTCCTGAGTGTTTCCTTCCTTGACGGCCGCACCGGTCGTGTAAAACCAGAACGTTCCACCAACCCCAAGAGACGCAACATCTCCCAACGTGGACCAGCATAGACCAGCTGGTCCCTTACGTGCCTGAAACAAAATATGTAAGGCACAGAACTGCAAAGACTACTGGGAGATGCAGTCTGAACACAGTACTCCCAACCAGAACGGCAGCAAAGTGAGGTAAAGAGGCCTTGTTTCTTGCCGAAAATCACTGGATGGCAAGTGACAATAAAGTAATAGCTAACAATGAAGTCAATGCAAATTATTTTAAAATGCTAAAATATTCAATTTAAAATGTCTAATAAGGTGCAAATTCAATATGCCTATACGTAAGCAACTCTAATAATTTAATTGATCGATGCAACAGAATATCCTATCCTAGGAACGAATATCTAGCAGCAACAGGTTAATAAAATGCAACTTAAAAATAAATGACATCACGAGTGTAAATGCTGCAAATCGCTGCAAAACACTGGGTACATTATACCTGTGTGTGCTTGCCATCTACCTGAACGTCTAAGGACAATGGGGCTCATTCAGTCGGGCAGTTCGGTAAGAAAGTGCTGGTAACCACAGATAACGGCACTTTACCAAACTGCCCGACTACGGGTTTGCTGCTGGGGCACCTTGACTTACCTGCTACCGGCAATGAAAGCCCACATTACCGCCACTGGCAATGCCTGTGGCAGTAATGATGGCAAATACCGGAGTCCAATCGGACTCCATGAATGGGGATTTACACTGCATCTCCAGCACTCGTAATCCGCTGGACCGTTAGCCGGAAATGGTAACAGCCTTTGTCGGTATCCTGGCTACTCTACCGCCAGGATACCGTCAAGGATGTAATGAGGCCCAATGAACTTAAAATAGGATCAAGGGCCCATAAATATATACATAACCAAATACATTTGTGCTGCAGGGTGATTTGCAGTAATTCAAATTCAATTAATGCTAGACATTTCTTGGGGGCATGGCTTGGGCAGCCATGGAGTAGGACGTGCATCCTATGCTGCTCCGTACGATCCGACAGAAGATCCGCCGAAACTACCTAAAAGACATTCTGTTGGACCTGAGATCGGCAGCACATACATTGGAAGGAGTGCTCCGTGCATTGCGTGCAAATTCAGCGAACCGCGAGCCGTACTTCAAAGGACCTGCTTGATGAAGCCGGCTGTGGTTGCTACAATGTTTCCCAAGATGGCCGTCGAACAAAGGAAACGAAACTTAGATGCCCGGGCCGCGGCCTGAAATTGAAGTTCGCCGCGTACGAAGGAAGGAGGCTGGCGTGGGCATAGCGGGACCTCCACAGCGGTCATCCGCGGGTTGAGTGAAGTCAGCCTGCGGCACGGACCACAACAAAGGGGGGCCAACCCGAAGAATGAGCGCCCACACACAGCAGGGCTTTGCTGCGAGGACGGGTGCGCAGCGTGAGTTAACTTCTGCCTGCATGCGCCGGGTGCCTGCACTGCACACGGCGGGCGGTGCGGCTCTTGGCGGATTTGGTCTAGGTGCACTAGAAACGGCCCTGGCGGGAGGTGCGCACCCCAGCAGCGCATAGCGGAGTGCTCTCCGCGCGGCAATGCCGAATTGGAGGGGCCCCATCACGGAACATAAGGAGCGTCCGTCCGGCGCTGCTTGAGGGATAAAAGGATTGCTGGGACAGACAGTAATAGTTGCACGGCGGCTGCACATAAAGCACCCCTACGGCCCATGTGAGCAGAGGAAGACCCTTGGCTGTAAGGCCCACTCGAACACGCTCTCATTTGGCCGTGTAGAAGGATTATTGGGCTCTTTACGAAAAGGCACATTATGCTGTTGGAGGTTGATGACATAATGGAGGGTCACAAGGTGTAGTGGCCCTCTGAGAGGCCAAGGGGCGACAGGAGGATCTTACCAGGTGGAGGCACGACAGGGAAGGTGAGCTCCAGAGGTAAAAGGCATAATTAATTGCACGCAGACCACCCAGAGCCTGTCAGTATGGGGGCCACACAAATGGAAAATGTGGTCTCTGAAACACTGTGAGACACTCAATACGTGGGAGGGCGGCACAACCCACTCTGAACAGGGGCTACTCTGCGGTGATCACCCCACAGCTAGGAAGACGTAGTGGCGCAAAATCGACACAGAGAAGCTGGACTGGCACACCGGGGTTCTGGTAACCTCGGGCGTAATACGCAGGCCTCAGAATGGCGGCGCGAGGGGTCGCGAGTAAAAGCAAGAATAAGCAAGCCACTATGGATTTCTTTGCTAAAACGCAACAATCTCCCGCTGCCACGACGTCCATAAGCTCTAAGACATCAGTGGAGAGCGCGGCAGCAACGGAAAACCATCATATACTAGCGGCTAACACGGAACTCATGGGGGATAGCAATGTCAGACCTGCGATCCTCCTTGGAGGCTAAAATAGACGCGCTAGGCATAGAGGTCACTCTGCTGAGACAAGACGTCAGGGGACTGGCAGAACGGACAAGCAAGCTGGAAAGTGCGGTAAAGACCAACACGGATACTAGCTCTAGCAATGCAAAGGAGATCCACGTGCTCAATCAACAGGTAGCCAATTTGGAGTCTCGCGCGGAGGAAGCGGAAGGGAGAGCGAGAAGGAATAATATTCGCGTGGTGGGCCTGCCGGAGGGTGAGGAAGGACGGGATCCGACGGACTACGTTGAGAACTTACTTTTGCAGGGAATCGGAGCCGAAAATCTCTTGCAAGGATTCGCAGTGGAACGAGCACACAGAGCCCTCATGAGGAAACCGCGATCAGGAGCCCCCCCGTGCTATAATTGCTAAAATATTGAACTATAAAGATTGTGAGAAGATACTGGAGTACTTCCGAAAAGGTGGGGCAATTGAAAGAGCTTCAAGCACCATCACGGCGTATCCGGATTACACAATGCTGGTTCAGAGACAACAGTACAGCTACGTGGCTATCAAAAAGAGACTACGCGCGGTTGGGATAAAATATATGCTTCTGTACCCAGCTAAACTGAAGGTGGTGCACAAGAGTAAAATATTCTTTTTTGACACTCCGGAATATGCAGCGACATGGCTGGATTTGCAGGGCTGCCAGGATGTAGATACGGAGGAGACCCGAGAAGAACAGGATAAGTGACTGAGACATTGTATACACATTGTCATGGTGTAAGATGGGCACTGTAGGGGGGACTAGTTAAAAAACGTTGATTGATGAGTGTGGCAAAATGATGCTGATCTTTTGATAAGTTGCCGCCAATGCAACGTATCTGAAGGACTTGAATATAGTAGCGCGAGTGTACTCACAAACTGTGTAGCAATGTGTAGTCTGAGATCCAGGGATGGAGCTGGGCAACAGTTGTTGTTGGGCAGTGGATGGGTGGGGGGGGACCGGAATGTTTGGGGTGTATATAGTTATGGGGAGTTTTAGTTTGAACATGAGCCTATATAGTAGAATTGGATGGTTGAATCTGTGTCGCGCAGGAGGGTGGGATCTGCTAGAGGTAGATAAGGGGGACGGTAATGAGCCATGGGGGATCTTAAAATAATCACGTGGAATGTCAGGGGACTTAACAGCTACTTGAAAAGGAACAAGGTCATGCTATATCTGAGAAGGCAAAGGATAAATATCGCCCTGTTGCAGGAAACGCATCTGACACGGGAGAAGATGGAGCTGATTGTTAAGAAATGGAAAGGGGTGGTGGTGGGCTCGACATACTCTGCGTATGCCAGGGGAGTACTAATCTGGGTGGCGCCGCACGTTCTGTTCCAACCATTGTAGGAGGTGGCGGAGACGGATGGGAGGATGGTCATGCTGAGAGGGTTGGTGGAAAGTAAGGAGATAAGCATTGTAAATACATATGCCCCCAATTGGGACACAGCAGCATATTTCAGGACTCCGAGTGCCAACCTCGGCATATGTATGGGTAGCGCAGTGATTTGGGGTGGTGATTTTATCTGTGTACTGAATCCCAACGTAGACAGATCGGATGGCAAGATTGATAGATCTTCCCCAGCGGTGAAAGCACTACAGACACTGCTAGATGACTTCCGTCTGGCGGATGTGTGGAGACGAGATACCCCCAAGAAAGGCAATATTCGCATTACTCTGCCCCTAAACAGCTACATACGAGGCTGGACTACGTCTTTGCCATGTCGGATGTGATAGCAGAGGTTCCTCAGGTAGAATATAAGGCAAGGGTCCTCTCAGATCACTCACCATTGGTTCTGGGGTGGCAGTACCGCCCCCCGAGGGCATGGATCCCGACATGGCGCCTTCGTGCTGAGTTGCGCAAGGATCCAGTCTTTAGAGAAGATATAAGGGAGGAGATTGCCAATTACTTTGAGGAGAATACGGGTAGCGTTGACTCAGCAATTATGGGAAGCCTTTAAGGTAGTAATGCGAGGGGTTGCCATAGCAAAATCAAAGGGCCTGCAGGGTGGGGTTCTAGCTGACCTATGACGAACGGAAGAGGAACTGGAGGGAGTATTAAAGGGCGGATGCGAAGATATGGAGCGGGTACTTGGGCTGCAGCCGAAATGTGCGGAACACTGGGAAAGGCTCTGCAACCTTAACTGTAAAAAGTACATTGAGAGACAGCATGCGGGAGGGGATAAAACAGGACGGTTGTTAGTGTGGCTATACATGAGCGAGGCTCCCAGACCCACGATTAGAACGATAATGAGGGAAGATGGTAGCGTAGTGGACACCCAAGAGGGGGTCAACGAGGAGTTTGCAGACTATTATAAAGTGCTGTATGCAGACGAGATGGGGGGCAGCCGAGAGGAAATAATAGAAACGTTAGAAGATATAGGACTACCCATGATAAGTGAGGAGGAAAGGGAGGAGCTAGATGCACCAATCACCCTGGAGGAGTTAGGAGAAGTGGTGAGGCAGTTACCTACCTGCAAGACCCCAGGGCCGGATGGGCTCCCGAGTGAATTCTATAAGACATACAGGGAGGAGGTGCTCCCCCCGATGTTAGAAATGCTCAATGAAGCGTTTGAGGTGGGACGGTTGCCGGAATCACTCAGAGAGGCGGTCATAATACCACTTCCCAAGCCTAATAAACCTGCACACAGCTGCGGCTCTTACAGACCTCTCTCGATGTTGAACCAGGACAGCAAGATATTGACGGCTGTCCTGGCAAACAGACTGCAGAGAGTGATTAGCAAGCTAATACACCCCGACGAGACGGGCTATGTCCCGAATAGGAATATAACTCATAATCATAGGCGACTCCGACGGGTTGTTGAATGGGGTAGTACGACTGAGGGCGAAATGGCGATCGTGTCCTTAGATGCGGTCAAAGCTTTCGACTTGGTCAAGTGGCCGTGGTTGCTGGCGGCCTTGGGGAAGTATGGTATGGGGCCCGGTTATATGAGGTGGGTGAAGATGCTAGATAGTGAGCCACTGGCCAGAGTTAGAACGGGATTAGTAATATCTGAGAGGTGGCAACTTAGTAGAGGCACTAGGCAAGGGTGCCCTTGCTCCCCGATGCTCTATATATTAGCCCTGGAGCCCCTAGCAATATACCTCAGATAACAATATGATACGATAGGTATTGAAGTGGGGGGAGAACGACATCTGATCTCCTTATAGGCAGATAACTTGTTGCTATACTTAAGGTATCTAGAGGAAAATCTCCAGTACATACTGGAGGTGATGGCGAGGTATGCAGGGCTGTCTGAGATAGCGGTGAATCCCCAAAAATCTAGTATGTTTCCGCTGGGCGGCTATAAGGGAACCCCTGAGAGACGGTTACCGGTGTTACAAATACCATGGGAGGTTAGTTCTTTCCGGTATCTTGGGATAGACGTGTACCATACGGTGGAGGAGGAGCACAAGCATAACACCGAGGTGGCACTCAAGAAAATCGAGAAGTGTATGCAATTTTGGGTTAAGTTGCCCTTAGCAATGATGGGACGGGGTGCAATGCTAAAAATGGTGGTCCTGCCTAGGCTTCTGCATTATTTTATCAATATTCCATGCATGATACCTAAGAAGTTCTTTGCTAAACTTAACAGTATGTGTAGGGATTTCTTGTGGCATGGTACCCGGAACAGAGTGGCGCTGTGGAAGCTGCAGAACTTTTATGAAAAAGGGGGGATAAAACTGCCCAATTTTGAGGTGTATTACGTAGCAAGTCAGCTGCAATATGTGGCTCAGTGGCTTTCAGACGAGGCGACCCCTGAATTTAGGTTATTTGGACATGATTGTGCCCCATTTCACTTAAGAGAGATGATCTGGCTGCCCAAGTCCGAAATGAGAGAGCGCCCTAGGATGATGATGCTCGGGTGGCAGATGTGGCGTCGGGCATGCCGGATGATGGAGAACCCATTTCCATGCTCCCCGCAGGTACCGCTAGTCGCGTTGGCAGGGCAAGATATGCAGTTAAGGGCGATAATCAGGACCCATTGGGAATCGGTGGGGCTAGTAACGTTAGGAGATGCCTGGCAAGTAGGGGCCATTTTGGACTTTGAAGCACTTGGGGAGGAAACAGGATTGCATGCGGGCCAGTACATCACATACCACAGAATTGTGCAGAGAATTCGGGCAACGTGGCCTGAAACTGTATTAGAAGAAGAACCAGATGCCATCATAGAGGCAATATATGATATATCGGATGGGGGGCATGAGATTTCTAGGCTGTATGAGATTGTGACGTCTAAGGTTGGGAAGGACTTGACGCAATTGAGGCTAGATTGGGAGGCGGAAGTGGGAACCCCGATAGAGGATGGGATGTGGGAACGGGCACTGGGATACCATAAGAAGGTGTCAAGGAATGCCAGACTAAAACAAATACAACTATATATAATGCACAGAGCATATATGACGCCTATGAGGATATCCAAGTTTGAAAACGCTGGACGACAAGCGTGTCCCAAATGTGACGAGGAGAAAGCTGATATGACACATGTTTTGGTCATGCCCAGTAATTGAGCGTTTCTGGGGAGAAGTGGCACAAAAGCTAGCCGAGAAAGGGGTCACGTTAATCATAGATGCAGCTTGGGCCTGCTTGCTGGGAGGGTTCCCCAGATCATCAAAACTTAAGCATGTCGGTAAACTGAAAGATTTGTCATATGTGCTTGCTAAACGAAGGATTGCCATGGGATGGAAGACTTGTCACAGGCCACGGGTGGAGGTGTGGTGGAAGGAGTTAGAGAAATGGGCAGAGGCAGAAACAATGGTATGGCAAGAGTCGAGCACTGTAGGGGGGGAGGAAGAGACAGGGACCCTGATGGCATGGGAATCATTAATAGCAGAATTGTTTGGAGCAATACAAGATTGGACAGAATCTACAGGAAGCGAGACCCCGGCCGCGTGCGGCGGATACAGAGAACGATGAACAGACAGGCTCATGAAGAGGGGTCGGAGGGGGGAAGCAGTGACCAAGATTAAGTATTAATATAATTATTTTGTTGTAAAATGCACTGTGTGTTTGGTTGTATTGTTGTTTGGTTTGATTAAAATTAATAAAAAAAATTTAAAAAAATGCTAGACATTTCTTAAAACCTGAAATGTATTTACAGAATTAAAGTCCACTTCAAACAAAGGTTGTCTTCAACTTGATACCAAGCAAATCACTACAATGTTAAAAGCTCAAATGATTGGTCAGTAACATGAGGTTTTAACTGCCTGCATGAATCTCACTAATTTCAAATCATATAAGCATTCATTTGCATAATCAATTCTAGGAGTACATTCCTAGAATACACTCCTTCTATGATTGCTTCGATCTATGAAACACAGTATGCTTCAATCATAGCAACTGTTGGTCTTCTCCGGTATCAAGACAAGTATGGTATCCGAGAAACGTTAATTGCGCAAATTGCATTTATAAACACATATTCATTCTATTTGGCTGCCTTGTATGAGTGTGGGGTTGTGGAAGTATTGGCTGACTGTAGGTCAATTAAATGTAGAGAAGAAGACACTGCATCGTACTCCTACAGGTTTGAATTAGGAAACACATTCTCTCACTCTCTCCTTCTTTCTCTTTCTCCCTGGATGGTGCACTCTCCTCTGAACACAGGTTTGTGCAGACTTCTCAGAATATGTATGTACAGCTTTCAATGAGCATGTGTGTAGTTTTCAATATATTTCTATTAACCTTCAGCTCTACAGGTTTTGGGTTGGAGGTGTAGTCTCCATTAAAAGGTACCATGCTAAAATCACCCTTGCCCCTTCACATTATGCATTGGCCCACCAGTGCATTTTCAACATAAGGGATAACATGGGTGTCAACACTTTGCATGGTTTTCTGTGAATCGAAAATATTCTCTGTGCTATTTTCTGCTGCGCAAACATCTCATTTATGACACACTCCTATCAGCTGGAAATTTGCACATCTCCGTTGACAATAGTGTCATGACGACAATATTGTCTGGATGATTATATGCCAGAATAAGCCAACGATTCTGTTTTAAATGGTGCTTAATTAAAAAAAAATACTCTGTATTTAAGTTGGAGAAATGCTGTCAGTTTTTAATTGTGCATCTTACTACAAAAAGGCATTGCGCTTTTTGGAAATGAAAACTCACTTGTATTCAATTTCAAATACAATACACATGGCATTTAATTTAATACTGCACGTATGTCCTTATGAAATTAGTATCCCTTTGGCTCCCAATCCCTTTGATTCCTGGAATGTTACCACAGACAGCACAATGGGCACTTGGAGTTAGATATCGAGGTTTCTATACTTACATTTTAAACATGGCTTCTTATTTTTGGAGAATCAACTTCGACCCCCAAAGTCTGGAATTAATGCATCAGAAAAGTCCTGTCTGGGAGCCACTCATCCAGATGGTTTCAACTCTGGTCCCCAGCCCTTCTTCCAGTTGTATTCAGTAATATTCTCCACTATTCATCTTCCAATTCTGTATGCAAGCTATTGTATAATTGTCTACTCCTCCACTCATCTTGTGATTTGTAAGGAGGGGCTCTTCCCTCTAACTCCCATGATTGCAAAGGTGGGAGGGAATGTCACTCCTAAACGTATGGGACTGCATTTCTGTAACTTTGAAGGTGAATGTGTGAGTTTAACAAAATAAAGATACTTGTATCATGCAGATCGGAACACATAATGGAAGAAGCTGATCTCATTATGCACCAGATAAATGTTATGTAGGTTAGAAGATTTATTTTTTACCAACAAAATGCAATTTTTAAAGGTTGGTAGGATCCTCCATAATGGAGCTATGAATTTTAAAATTATTCAGTTTTGGGGTACAATGTAACACATGCAACTTTCCTACTCAGTTTATAAGTGAAGAATTGCTGGCTTTGTCCAACAGAGGTTACTGTTGATACATACCATGCACATTCTTTTTCATGATGTTACATGTCGAGGTTAATAGATTTTCCTTGCTCACAGAGATCCTTTGGCCTTAGCTAAATTGATTTTATGAGGTGCCTGGATTTGATATATGTGACAGATCTCTTTGTACTTTGTGCAATAGCCATTATCTGGCAATGTTATAAGAGGGCTTGGCATGGAATCAGTTTGAACATGATGAACAAGTACATTACTGTGGCCCCCTACCTTGTGATGTGGCTGGGGCTGCTGCAGTGAGGTGAATCCTAGGTCAACTTCAGCTAAATGTACTATGGATTGGCAAAAGTAATATACAGCTTTCTATCTTCCAAAAGTGTGAACCAATTCAATATGCTTTACATGTCTTATTTCATTTCAAGTTTAATACAAGTACAGTATAATTCAAAGTGGAGTGAATTGCATGGTCAATACAATGGAACTTTAAATTATGTTTGGTTATGGTCCACAATACATCTTCTGCCTAAAATATTAGAACTATGTCAGTATGGTGAAATCCTGGAACTGTTCCTTTATTTTTAAAGCTCTGAATCCATGTTGTTGAAGCCTGCTAAATTATTTTGGATGTGGCCAATCCACTCTTTTTACATGTGCATTTTTCTACATGCCTTCACATACTAATCGGGCAATAGTTCAATCAAGCACAATTTGTACTTGGTGTCTTTAAATCATGAAATAAAGTAAACAGCTCCAATTCGAATAGGTGCATTTATCAGCATGTCCTTAGCATTAACAAGCTAGTCTCTGTATTCTTAGAACTGCTTACAGTTGAACTCTCTGGTGCGCACAAAGTAATTTGTACCTCACATATTACAGGGGCACCCTGTTTTATCATGGCAGTGAGCAAGAGGCAAAATCCAACAGGAGTCATGATTTTGTGAATAGCGCCTCTCTTGCTTTTTCAGAAACCCCTTGTTTTCAGTTCACTTTAAGAAACCTATCTAAGCTGTGTTTTCTTCCATAGGCTAGATGTGTTGGTGAGTGAGCTCCTGTGGCTTCAGTAATGAGAGATGTCACATGAAAAGGCAGTGTCCCATCATTTGGCATCAGTAGGCACTGCATGCAGTAATAGTGGCTCAAAACCAGACAAACCATTTATGAATGTCTAAGAGCAGTACAATTCTTCTGATTGTATATCTCTGTTCAAAAGCAGTCTGCTAGCAGTGAGTTGATTCCTAGTTTAAGCAGGAGGCAACTTAATAGTGGGGAATTTTGAGAGCTGAAAATGGTTTATTTTGAGACATGAAACTACAACCCTGAAAAATATAAGGAGAGTCATATGTAAACCCTCATTGAAGAAGGTCATAGATAATATTTTGCACGGGTGGACTCAAATTCATATATCCGTGCCAAGTCATTTAAAATCTTAGGTCACAAAGAAAAAGAAAAAACAAGAAGAAAGCAAGATTTGTGCCTAAAATCTCAAATTTCTGAGATGCATTATGGACGGTCAAGATAAAAAAAGCATACAAAAAGCAAAACATCATAGTTTTAGCCTTAAAACTAGTATTGGAACATAAATTAAAATATACACGCAAAATCATATTCGCGTTCCAGAAATTCCTACCTGTATTCGTACTACTCATATTCTTCAATGGTGCTTGATAGTGGATGTTCTACTAGATTTTAGAAGAATAGCTCATCTGTATCAGAACAAACCTAGACAAAACCAATTGCATTCAACAAGATATTTCATCATGATACGTCAACACACTTGTTTTCGCTTAGAGGACAGTCATTTAGGCCATGATTTCATCTGTGCGTTAGTGATTTATGAGGCTAATATGTTCCAATCAAATGCCTCAATAAGGTATTGAATACACACATACGTGCTATAAATTAAATTGCTCTGAGTAGCAGGCTTGCACCAGCAGCGCTTACATGATTTAAAAGGAGACATATGGGCCTCATTACAAGTTTGCCGGTCCGAAAACAAGGGTGCCAGTAAACTAACCAGCACCCTTGTTTCCGGACCGGCAAACTACGAGTTTGCTTACTGGGGCTGCTGTGCCCACAGGTCGGACCCTGCCGGGTGCAGCAGCCACGGTAGGCAAACCGTTCATGGAAGCGCCGGCACCATTGGCAATGGTGCCGGCGCTTCCGAGTCCCCACTCCCATAGAGTCCCGTAGGACTCTATGAGAATGGGGACAAACATTTTACAGGCGCCTGACTTCCTGGGCCGCCGGACTTGTAATCTCCCTGTGGCATCGGGAAGTCAGGCGCCAGTAAAATGTTACGAGTCCGGTAGGGTTACCGCCAGACTCGTGATGAGGCCGTAGTGTTGTGTTATGCATGCCTACATTCCATAGAGGCATGGAATGTGGAACATGCTGACCTTGAAACATGGCTGTTTTCTGGATGGGACGATTAAAAGAGAAGCGAGAGGGAGTGTCAAGGAGACTGGAGGCTGTCGCAGGTGCGAGTACTGCTATATGAGCTAGGGGAGACCACTTTTTTGTTAGGGGCTTGTGGGATGTGGTCTATAATATAAGAGCAACACAGGGATGTCCTAAAAACAAGCTACCTATTGATGTCACACGTATAGGCTGGAAATTTAAATTGACATGAGACAAAATCTTGTGTGGGAAAATATGTCACAAGATATGCGCGACGGCAGGTGTTTGCAAAAATATATTCAATTTTATTATTTGAACGAACGCTAAAAAGCAAGGACCACCAAAAGTCCAGTTATTTAAAAAGACGGTATATCACAACATATAACAACAATGGATTAAACACTGTATTCAAAGACATTCAAGTATTAGCAATTGTCAAGGTTCAATCACGCCCATTGCTAATTTCAAGTGATGTTAGTAGAACAAAGTGACTCCCAATAGCAGGCATTTGTTTATGGTTGCACAAAAAGGCCTCTAGGGGGAAGTGTCGACAGAAGTAACTCTGTTTCCAGCCTTAGATACGCAGGACCGCAAGGTGATATGTATTGGCTTCTAGTAACATGGACATCTAGTAGTCCAACTAAGGCTTTCCTCAGGACACCCAGAAGACAAATGGTGTTACATGTCGTATTTTTCACAGGGAATGCTTCGTATTAGCCAGTGTATCTTGCTATTTTCTCAAGACAGATGCTCCCAGAGGTTTAGGGGCGATGTCTGTTTTCAGTGCATAAGATGTGCCCATGATGACAGAAGGGTGCATCATGTTTCAACTGGATTGTTCGAAACCATATCGAGCTTCGTCTTTATTTTGAGTCAATTAAGGCTGTGTTTCCCAGGTATGTTTTATCCCCGTGGGCACGCTTGAAAAGCTCTTCTTATTGCGAAACTGATTTGAAAAACTCTCTCATCAGATGCTCCTCTGATTCGAGCGTTTTGTCTTCCGACGCGGTTGCTGTATTTCACAATCCGTATGCAAACGATGGGAGTCACTTTGTTCTACTAACATCACTTGAAATTAGCAATGGGCGTGATTGAACCTTGACAATTGCTAATACTTGAATGTCTTTGAATACAGTGTTTAATCCATTGTTGTTATATGTTGTGATATACTGTCTTTTTAAATAACTGGACTTTTGGTGGTCCTTGCTTTTTAGCGTTCATTCAAATAATAAAATTGAATATATTTTTGCAAACACCTGCCATCGCGCATATCTTGTGACATATGTTCCCACACAAGATTTTGTCTCATGTCAATTTAAATTTCCAGCCCATACGTGTGACATCAATAGGTAGCTTGTTTTTGGGACATCCCTGTGTTGGCTGTTGCAGGTGCACTACGAGTTCTGGGAGTGCCGGTTAAGGGAGAAGTGAGAGGGGAGCCATGGAGGGTGGAAGCTGACACAGGTGCTCATGAGACACAATTCAGTAAAGGCACCAGACTCAGCTTTACGGTGTCCAGAGCTGTTTCTGTAAGAACAATTTGGTGACGAGGGGGTCACCTGCAACAAGTGGTCGAACCTAAGCCATAAAAAAAAGGTAATGGAGAAGAGCAGCAGTGCAAGGAAAGTTCTGAAGCACCAAAACATTTTGGAAAGCGAATAAAGGCTGAAAGGACTGAGGATAGTGACCTTATATCCTAGGTGTGAGCGATAGGACAGTAACGCTCAGCTGTGAAGAACTAAACTCTGAGGGCGTACCAGACAATACTGCCAATTCAGTGCAGTTGTGAAAGGAAGCACACACACACAAACACACACACACATGTGCCAGATTAGAAGAAAGGACCTTACAGCATAGGGAAAAAGAGCACGGCAAGCAATGAAGGAAGGCAATAGATATGGGTTGCCTTAGTAACCAAAGTAAAGAAAGAAAAATGGACCAGGGATTTCTAAATTAGCGCAATCGCTACAGAGTACAACATTAAAGAGACAAACAAGTGAAAATAAAGAGAACACAAAGAAAAACTCACAAGAAATCAAATATTGCAATAAAAGAAATGCAATCTATAACAGTCCACCCTCCAGAGAGTGTTTTACCCAATCCGGGACAACGTTCCATTCCGTGGTTAGAATGGAAGGAAAATTGGAAAAACTATCTAAAAGCTGTGGAACATGAAAGCTTATCTACAGAAAAGAAAAAAGTCCCTATTAACTCATGCCCTGGGTCCAGAAGTACAACGCAAGTACCGTGAACTCCCAACTGTAAGGGAAGCATGGTATCAAAAGCAAGACAGACACAAAAGATACGATTGGAAAACCTTTATTGCTCTTGAAAAAAGACGTTGGAAGAATTTCTATCTTGCCCTACGTCTAGGTTGGGAGCATGCACAACCATCAAATAATAAATAACAGTCCTAGTGGAGTCTGTCAAAACAAGATGGACTCTGCTAACAAAACCTAAAGCCAACCCTTACTCTAGTGTAACAAAATGTGTGAGAGAAAAAATGTATATGCAAAAGGAATAATGTACAAAACCATAATGAATCAATGTGACCGAGTCAGCTCTCCTCCCCACGTTGGACAGCACAGGGCAAGGCAGCTCCGATAGACAGGATGACACACTGTGGCTTGGGTTCTTCAAAATGAAAGGCATTTCATGATGTGGATTGAGGCCCGCCTGACCTTCCACGCTAAAGTTTCTCTTTCCAGCTTCAATATATAGTTAAACAAAAGGGTCACACCAGTCTCCCGTCAGTCGGGCTCGGACCGTTTCAAAACCACAAAGTTCACGCCGGTCTCCACCAGTCAGGCGCGGACCGTTTCCAAAACACAAAGATCAGACAGGTGTCCCTCAGTCAGGCTCCGACCTATTGTTAGGCAGAATCATATGCAGTACCCTTTGGGAACACCACACACAATTAAGACAAGTGACAGTACACATTCACCTTTGGTACAGGCCTGTACCACACAGTAAAGTGGTAACGATGGCTGAGCAGCCAGACTTATCTCAAGAGTAAAGTGAGCAGTACCATTAGTTACACAAAGGACAGCAATTACTATGGTTCAAACAAATACTGACTCAAGGTTTTGGAGTAAAAGAATATACATTTATTTACACATCAGTTATAAAACATTTCACTATTATTAAACAGTTGAAAAATCACAATCTTAATACACTAAACCACACCCAATAGATTCTGGACAAGCTAAGCTCAAAATGAAGTGTGAGCAAAGTGACATTCCAGTCATTTAAAAGGGAGGGAAAGACAAAAGGTAGACAAAAGTCGAGCAGCACCAACAAGTAAGTAAGCAGGGCAATCTAGAAAAAGTAGCTACAGTGAGGAAATCAAATCAACTGGCCAGGGCCAAGGTCAATGGACCAAAGACTTAGCAGAGGATCACTCAGTTCAGAGTAGTTCGCGGTTAAGTCTTTGCCAAGAGTTCAGAACGAAGTTGGTCGGACAAAAAGTTACTTTAAAGAATAGAGAAGGACAAGCCCTTGGATTGGCAAAAGATTTCAAACACTTTTACAGCAGTCGGACGGAACAAAACACAGATGAGAACAGTACCTTAAATGGAGAAGAAGGCTGTAGCTGAGACAGACGTTCCTGGCAGGTCCTGCAGGCTCACGGTTCCTGAAGCAACGGTTGGACTGACACGAAGTAGGAAGACTTGGAGGGTCCTGCGCTGCCCAGGGAAGAAACCAGCAGCAGAGCAAAACAACAAATAAAAGGTACGCTCCTTAAAACCCAAGCAGGGTCCGGTCCTCCTGGCTATCCGGTTCACTGTAGCTGTGCACAGCAAATTTGACCAGAGGAGGGAGGCCTGGCTTGCAGTTTGGCAAACTGGTTGTTCCCACAAGCTCCAGGGGAGAAGATTCCTCGCAGATCTTCCCTGTCGTCGAAGTTTGAAGATTCGGACCAGCAGTAGAGCTTCACCAGGAGGTTCAGTCGTGGTAGAGGTCTTCTTCTGTCAGCTTCTCTTCAGTTCTCTCGATCCAGTGGCGACTCTGCCTTCTCAGTCCCAGAGACCTGCTTTTTATGCAGTTTTGCCCCATTCACACAGCCTGGCTGTCAATCACACAGCAGTGTGGCTGTCTCGGCGGGATAGTTACCACAGCCAATCACACAGAGTGCGACATGGGTCTCCCAGGAGACCCTGTGCAGGGAGTCTCAGACCCATCCCTCACATCCTGTCCCCCTCAGACATTCAGGCGCCTAAGGAGGGCTTCTGTGTAGAAGCCCACCAAAGGACGGTGAACAAAAGAAACAAACCTGGTTTGGCGCGCAGAGTAAAACACGAGAAAGACTTTTACAAAAAGAAATGGCGAATAAACCCATCCGGAACCAAATAAAAGTAAGTATGGTCCAGTGGGTTTAAGTTTGAGGCTACTAAGATAGCCTAAAACAATACCAAGGCTATTTAAAATAACTGTGGTAGGAAAAATAGGGTAGATACCACTGCGACCAGCCGAATCTTAATGAAAAGGGAACAAAATAATGTTCCATGAGAAACAGACAAAAAGGGATAACTATTAACCCTTTCCAGAACTCTATGTAAAATATTTTGTATTGGGTCTGTGGATTTAAAAAGACTAATAAAGTCAATGGCAACTTTACATGTTCTGGGAGACAGTAGTGAGTCCCAGAAAATGGAGTTCAGAGTGGGAAGTCTGAAAAAGACAACCCTGTGTTACTGCACTAAAGGTGCTGTGTAACACACAGTAAAACGATGATGCCTATGGAGTAGGTGAGGCTCCACAGTGTATGAACAGAAAAATGTTAAACACACACAGCAAAACAAATGTAAGAGTGGGAAAAAAGGCTCACACTCTTACCAGGTGAAAAAAATAAATCCTAGAAATCCAGCAAAGCTGCTGAGGGGCTCAGTAGGTAAGGGAAATTAGCCATTTTGGAGAATCCTCCCCAACACCTATCACAGTTCAAAAACACTTGCCTGAACTCCCTTCCCCATGCTTTTTACAATTTGGGTCTTGTACGGAAGGCATGGTATCAAACAGTGAAGGCAGATACAAGTCATCACAGTTCAAGGATGTTTATTGAACTTCAATGCGTTGGTTAAATGGGTTGGTCTAAATCTAAAGATGGGAGCAAGCTACAACCATCAAATAATAATAACGCAATCCAAGTGGAGTCTCTGTCAAAATAAAAGGGCCTATACTAAAAAAAAAAACTATTGCCAATCCTTACTTCTAAATACAAATGGTGTGGGATAACAATGTAGCCAAAAGAAAAGTGTTCAAGAAATAATATGTTAGAATAGGTGAGCCGTTGGCTTCCCTTCCCCACGTTTTCAGCATGGGACAAGGCGGCACGTAGCTTCATACATACTCTGGCTTCTTGGCCACGAGGAAGCAGTTCACAGCACAGGTGTCATGATCTCTGCTTCCAAAAGGTCAGGGTTTTCCCAACTCCCTTGGAAGCAGATCCATAACCCAGGTTCCGAGTGCCAACCAGTCCCAATTGGGACCTTTTGGACCCAGTCCTGGCGCCAGTGGCACCAGGCTCATAAATATGCCCAGTCCCAGCGCTGGAAGCGCCGGGCTCATAATGCTTGGGTGGACTTACCTGCAGCAGACCATGCTGCTTACTTGCCTGCCAGTTGAGCCTCTGATCCTCTTCTGTTTGGAACTACTTTTCCTGTTGGGTGGGGCAGGAGCCACTCCCTAGGTTCAGAACACTGGAACTCTTCTGGAAAGCAGGAACTCTTTTCTTACCTAGGCGTGGCTGTGGAACAGGAGGCTATTTAAACCACACCCGATGGATGAATCTTGCTTTGCGTTATTCTGCATCCTCTGCAGCAGAACGCTCATCGTGTCTTCTGCATCTGATCCTGGGCCTAAGGAAAAAGGCTTACCATCCTGAATCCAGTCTTCAGCAACACCTATAAAGACAAGAAAGAACAGGTTAGCATTACGGTCTTCAGTGACAGCGCTTCACTTACCTGGTCCATCGGCTGTCACCAACGCCTCGCGCTGCATTCCGGCATCTGAAAGACAAAGGCTTACCTACTCTTCGTGCGCTCCGGAGGTCTTCGCACTGCATTCCGGCATCTGAAAGACAAAAGCTTACCAACTCTTCGCACGCTCCGGAGGCCTTCGGCGCTGCATCCCGCATCTGAAAGACAAAACAAGGTGCGTTTAAAGACATTGGGGAACTTTAATACTCACGTGCCATTACTCCTTTCCACATCTAACCCAGTGGGTATTCCGGCACCCTGCAGCCGCTCCGAACTTGTACCTGCAAAATAAAAAGACAGTCAGAGCGCATCGTGAAGCAGGCAACAAGCGCTTACTTACGTGCTTCCAGGCGCTTCTATTCATCACAGGGGCTCCATCTTCAACTCACTTCAGCCCGTCATCCGCCATCGCCGGAACCCTGCAAAACAAGAGACATCATTACTAAAGACTTTTAAAGACATTAGAATTACTCGAAACTTACCGTTCGTGCAGTAAACAACGGACAGCAGTCCTCTGAAGTCAAGAGGCCTGCTCCCCTTATCCAGTGAAGAAACTGGTTACAGCACCCTGCCCCGAGGCAGATGGAGAGCACGGCGTTCACTTACCTAAGGTGAGAGCGTTAACCTTTGGGGTTCTACAGGAGAAGAGAAAGGGAAGAAGAGAGAGACATTCAATAACCCAGTTCATTAATCCCATATTTTCTATCTGCAGACATCTTACCCTTCGAGTCAGACATACAGTGCACAGAGGTCCAGCCCAAAGAGCCAGCCGTGTGTTACACATCACCTTTGAAGATACGGTATACGCCCAGTCAAGACCGGCGCCTCTACGGGAATCAGGTGAGCGTTACAGAACGCAAAGCCTACCGCAAAACTCCCATCCAGGCGCTATGGAAACCTCGGATACCGACCAGCTAGCCCAGTTACTTGGGGAACTAAGGGCAGAAGTGCATGCAGCCCGTCAGGAAACGAACGCTCTAAGAAGGGAACTGATTATTTCCAAGGAGCGAACAGATGATCTCGCTAGACAATTGCTACAGTAACAAGCCGGACAGACCCCGTTACCCGCATCTGGGGGAAATCTTCCTTCTACATCCTCTATGAATCCAGTGCAGATCAACCTACCTGGGAATGTACCTCTGGCTCCGCCCGAACGATTTTCTGGTGACCCAAAGAGGTTTGCAGTATTTATCAATCAGTGCCGGTTGCATTTCTTATGCCGGCCAGCAGCCTTTCCAACTGATCAAGCTAAAGTAGCTTTCGTGCTTTCGTACCCTAGTGGCAATGCGGCAGACTGGTCGATCCCTCTAGTAAATCAAGATGATCCGGTCCTCCATGATTTTCAAGCTTTTCAGCTCAGTATGGAAAAACTGTTCGCAAGACATTCACAGGGGCAGGCCTTGGACAATGAGCTTCTTTCGTTGCGACAAGGTAATCAAGACCTTTTGGCTTATATTGCGTCTTTCAACAGACTGATAGTGGAAACTCAATGGCCTGAGGACAAAAGGATTACGCTGTTTTATAGAGGTCTACGTGGAGAGCTCAAAGATGTGTTAGCCCAAGTAGTGAATCCCCCACAAGATTGTTCGGACTATATAGACTTAGTCGTTCAAATATATCACAGACTGCAGAACAGGAAGGCCGATCGTTCCAAGTTTGATGCTCGAGTATTTTCCAAACCGCCGACTCCTTCCAAAGGAGTAGACTCCGGGGAACCCATGCAAATAGGGGGCCTGAAAGGTCCTCTAACACAAAAGGAGCGGGAAAGGAGAAAACAGTTGCAATTATGCCTCTATTGCGGAAACTCAGGGCACTTTCTTCGAGACTGTCCGGTGAAACCTGCCAAGAAGGCAGTAGGAGCTGCAGTTACCAAAGTTACAAACTCTGAGCAGGGAAACGACCTTGCCCGACAAGAATAGAGGTCCTCTTGCCGAGCGTGAAAACCAGTTCCGTGACCTCGCATTTCGTGATACCTATGGTCCTCATTAGCACTGATAATCCGGATCGATTACATGCAATTGAAGCTTACGTCGACAGCGGTGCCATCGGCAATTATGTGGATCATGAAATGGTTTTGAGGATGAATCTAACTCTTTGTCCCAAGGCTGTAAAGGACGTCATTACTACGGTGGATGGAACGGAGATAGCCTCCGGACCAGTAACGCATACCACTCAAAAAGTGACGCTAGTAAGTCAAGATGGACACCATGAGAAGATCGTGTTTGATGTGATCAAGGCTCCTCAGTTTCAGATTATTCTAGGAATACCTTGGTTAGAGAAACACAATCCTCTGATCGATTGGCGAGCAAGAACGGTCCAGTTTCCAGAATGTGTCTCTACTTGTCACCGTCCACCTGGTGTTGCACTGGCAGCAATTTCTTCAGAGACTCCCCAGTTACCTCCCGAATACCTAGAATACCAAGATGTTTTCCGGAAGGATCAGGCTAACTCTCTACCTCCTCATAGGTCTTATGACTGCCAGATAGACCTGATACCTGGATCTACTCCTCCTTGTAGTAGAATTTATGACCTCACCGAGCCTGAGAACCTTCACCTTCGACAATACCTGTATCAATACCTGGCAAATGGGTTTATTCGTCCTTCCAAGTCCCCTGCTTCTTCAGCTTTGTTCTTCGTTCCAAAAAAGGAAGGAGACCTTAGAACTTGTATAGATTATCGCTCCCTGAACCAGATCACCGTCAAGAATAGATATCCGTTACCTTTGATCCCTGAACTCCTGGACCAAGTCAGAAAAGCATGCATATATACAAAGCTGGATCTTAGAGGAGACTACCACTTGGTACGAGTAAAAGAGGGCGATGAATGGAAGACGGCCTTCCGCACCAAATATGGGCTATTTGAATATCAGGTCATGCCCTTCGGACTTTGCAATGCCCCGGCCGCCTTTCAATATTTTATGAACGATGTCCTCAGATAGCTCATAGATGTGTGTGTTGTTGTTTACATTGACGACATCCTCGTTTATTCTTCATCGGAATCTGAACATCGGAAACACGTGAAAATGGTCCTCGAAAGATTGCGTCAACACAAACTTTTCGCTAAATTGGAAAAATGTGTTTTCAACGTGACTGAAGTTGAATTCTTGGGATTCATATTATCACCTAGCGGAGTGCGTATGGATTCAAAGAAGGTCGATGCAGTTCTCAAATGGCCATCACCATCCTCCGTAAAAGGTGTGCAAAGCATGTTAGGCTTCGCTAACTTTTACCGCAGGTTTATCCCCGAATTTTCTCGAATAGTCCAGCCCATCACTGCCTTATTAAAGAAAAACAAACGTTTTGAATGGTCTACCGAGGCGGAACAAGCTTTCCAGGATTTGAAGACTAAATTCATCTCTGCACCAATCTTAAAACACCCTCGCCCCGAACTCCCCTTCATCGTGGAAACTGATGCTTCAAGCCTTGCCATGGGGGCAGTTCTATCACAAAAGGACCCGGTAACCAATCAGTTGCATCCCGTGGCATTTTGGTCCCGCAAATTCCGCCTCCTGAAATCAATTACACGATTACTGACAAGGAACTTCTGGCTATCAAGTCTGCCTTTAAGGCTTGGCGGCATTATCTGCTGGGGGCCCGACACACCGTTACTGTGATTACGGATCACTGAAACCTGCAATATTTGAAAACCGCAAAAGCCCAATCCTCTAGACAACTCCGTTGGGCATTATTCTTTGCCGAGTTTGACTTCATAATTACCTATCGACCTGGTACAAAAAACGGTAAAGCTGATGCCCTTTCTCGGATGGGAGTGGAAGAACACTTGATCAACCCTAAACCTGTACCAATCATTCCCGAACAAAGAATTCTGGGTGTAATCGCCACAAAATCCATAGAGGAAGTTAAGGATAAAGCCAGGCAACTTGTAACTCCAGCAGACATACAGAATTGGCATCTGCAGGGAAAGGACTTTGCAGTAAAGGACAACTTATTGTATTTCCAAGAACGATTATACCTGCCCAGCACAGATTTACAGAAAAAAGTAATCTCTTGTTATCACGATTCTTTAATGGAAGGACATCCCGGTATGGCCAAGACCTCAGAAAAGATCAAGCGCTACTTCTGGTGGCCGTCTTGGAAAAAAGATATCAGAGACTTTATAATGTCCTGTGGAGTATGTGCCCAAAACAAGAGTCAAAAGGAAAGACCAGCAGGTGTCATGATCTCTGCTTCCAAAAGGTCAGGGTTTCCCCAACTCCCTTGGAAGCATAACCCAGGTTCCGAGTGCCAACCAGTCCCAATTGGGACCTTTTGGACCCAGTCCTGGCGCCAGTGGCACCAGGCTCATAAATATGCCCAGTCCCAGCCCTGGAAGCGCCGGGCTCATAATGCTTGGGTGGACTTACCTTCAGGAGACCATGCTGCTTACTTGCCTGCCAGTTGAGCCTCTGATCCTCTTCTGTTTGGAACTACTTTTCCTGTTGGGTGGGGCTGGAGCCACTCCCTAGATTCAGAACACTGGAACTCTTCTGGAAGGCAGGAACTCTTTTCTTACCAGGAACTCTTTTCTTACTTAGGCGTGGCTGTGGAAGGAGACACCTAAGCACTACAGGAGGCTATTTAAACCACACCCGGTGGATGAATCTTGCTTTGCGTTATTCTGCAACCTCTGCAGCAGAAAGCTCATCGTGTCTTCTGCATCCGGTCCTGGGCCTAAGGAAAAAGGCTTACCATCCTGAATCCAGTCTTCAGCAACACCTATAAAGACAAGAAAGAACAGGTTAGCATTCCGGCATCTGAAAGGCAAAGGCTTACCATCCTGAATCCAGTCTTCAGCAACACCTATAAAGACAAGAAAGAACAGGTTAGCATTCCGGCATCTGAAAGGCAAAGGCTTACCATCCTGAATCCAGTCTTCAGCAACACCTATAAAGACAAGAAAGAACAGGTTAGCATTCCGGCATCTGAAAGGCAAAGGCTTACCTACTCTTCGTGTGCTCCGGAGGTCTTCACACTGCATTCCGGCATCTGAAAGACAAAAGTTTACCAACTCTTTGCACGCTCCGGAGGCCTTCGGCGCTGCATCCCGCATCTGAAAGACAAAACAAGGTGCGTTTAAAGACATTGGGGAACTTTAATACTCACGTGCCATTACTCCTTTCCACATCTAATCCAGTGGGTATTCCGGCACCCTGCAGCCGCTCCGAACTCGTACCTGCAAAATAAAAAGACAGTTAGAGCGCATAGTGAAGCAGGCAACAAGCGCTTACTTACGTGCTTCCAGGCGCTTCTATTCATCACACGGGCTCCATCTTCAACTCACTTCAGCCCGTCATCCGCCATCGCCGGAACCCTGCAAAACAAGAGACATCATTACTAAAGACTTTAAAGACATTTGAATGACTCGAAACTTACCGTTCGTGCAGTAAACGACGGACAGCAGTCCTCTGAAGTCAAGAGGCCTGCGCTACCTATCCAGTGAAGAAACTGGTTACAGCACCCTGCCCCGAGGCAGATGGAGAGCACGGTATTCACTTACCTAAGGTGAGAGCGTTAACCTTTGGGGGTCTACAGGAGAGGAGAAGAGGAAAGAGATAGGGACACCCCAATAACCCCAGTTCATTAACCCCATATTTTCTATCTGCAGACATCTTACTCTACACGTCAGGCATACAGTGCACAGAGGTCCAGCCCAAAGAGCCAACCGGGTGCTACACATCACCTTTGAAGATACGGTAGTCACCCAGTCAAGACCGGCGCCTCTGCGAGAATCAGGTGAGCGTTACAGAACGCAAAGCCTACCGCAAAACTCTCGCCCAGGCGCTATGGAAACCTCGGATACTGACCCCCTAGCCCGGTTACTTGGGGAACTAAGGGCAGAAGTGCATGCAGCTCGTCAGGAAACGAATGCTCTAAGAAGGGAACTAATTATTTCCAAGGAGAGAACAGACAATCTTGCTAGACAAGTGCTACAGTCACAAGCCGGACAGACCCCGTTACCCGCATCAGGGGCAAATCTTCCTTCAACATCCTCTATGAATCCAGTGCAGATCAACCTACCTGGGAATGTACCTCTGGCTCCGCCCGAACAATTTTCTGGTGACCCAAAGAGGTTTGCAGTATTTATCAATCAGTGCCGGTTGCACTTCTTATGCCGGCCAGCAGCCTTTCCAACTCATCAAGCAAAAGTAGCTTTTGTACTTTCGTACCTTAGTGGCAATGCGGCAGACTGGTCGATCCCTCTAGTTAATCAAGATGATCCGGTTCTCCATGATTTTCAAGCCTTTCAGCTTAGTATGGAAAAACTGTTCGCAAGACATTCACAGGGGCAGGCCTTGGACAATGAGCTTCTTTCGTTGCGACAGGGTAATCAAGACCTTTTGGCTTATATTGCATCTTTCAATAGACTAATAGTGGAAACTCAATGGCCTGAGGACAAAGGGATTACGCTGTTTTATAGAGGTCTACGTGGAGAGCTCAAAGACATTTTAGCCCAAGTAGTGAATCCCCCACAAGACTGTTCGGATTATAGAGACTTGGTCGTTCAAATAGATCACAGGCTGCAGAACAGGAAGGCCGATCGTTCCAAGTTTGATGCTCGAGTATTTTCCAAACCGCCAACTCCTTCCAAAGGAGTAGACTCCGGGGAACCCATGCAAATAGGGGGTCTGAAAGGTCCTCTAACACAAAGGGAGCGGGAAAGGAGGAAACAGTTGCAATTATGCCTATATTGCGGAAACTCAGGGCACTTTCTTCGAGACTGTCCGGTGAAACCTGCCAAGAAGGCAGTAGGAGCTGCAGTTACCAAAGTTACAAACTCTGAGCAGGGAAACGACCTCGCCCGACAAGAATAGAGGTCCTCTTGCCGAGCGTGAAAACCAGTTCCGTGACCTCGCATTTCGTGATACCTATGGTCCTCATTAGCCCTGATAATCCGGATCGATTACATGCAATTGAAGCTTACGTCGACAGCGGTGCCATCGGCAATTATGTGGATCATGAAATGGTTTTGAGGATGAATCTAACTCTTTGTCCCAAGGCTGTAAAGGACGTCATTACTACGGTGGATGGTACGGAGATAGCCTCCGGGCCAGTAACGCATACCACTCAAGAGGTGACGCTAGTAAGTCAAGATGGACACCATGAGAAGATCGTGTTCGATGTGATCAAGGCCCCTCAGTTTCAGATTATTCTAGGAATACCTTGGTTAGAGAAACACAATCCTCTGATCGATTGGCGAGCAAGAACGGTCCAGTTTCCAGAATGTGTCTCTACTTGTCACCCTCCACCTGGTGTTGCACTGGCCGCAATTTCTTCAGAGACTCCCCAGTTACCTCCCGAATACCTAGAATACCAAGATGTTTTCCGGAAGGATCAGGCTAACTCTCTACCTCCTCATAGGTCTTATGACTGCCAGATAGACCTGATACCTGGATCTACTCCTCCTTGTAGTAGAATTTATGCCCTCACCGAGCCTGAGAAACTTCACCTTCGACAATACCTGGATCAATACCTGGCAAATGGGTTTATTCGTCCTTCCAAGTCCCCTGCTTCTTCAGCTTTGTTCTTCGTTCCAAAAAAGGAAGGAGACCTTAGAACTTGTATCGATTATCGCTCCCTGAACCAGATCACCGTTAAGAATAGATATCCGTTACCTTTGATCCCTGAACTCCTGGACCAAGTCAGAAAAGCATGCATATATACAAAGCTGGATCTTAGAGGAGCTTACCATTTGGTACGAGTAAAAGAGGGCGATGAATGGAAGACGGCCTTCCGCACCAAGTATGGGCTATTTGAATATCAGGTCATGCCCTTCGGACTTTGCAATGCCCCGGCCGCCTTTCAATATTTTATGAACGATGTCCTCAGAGAGCTCATAGATGTATGTGTTGTTGTTTACATTGACGACATCCTCGTTTATTCTTCATCGGAATCTGAACATCGGAAACACGTGAAAATGGTCCTCGAAAGATTGCGTCAACACAAACTTTTCGCTAAGTTGGAAAAATGTGTTTTCAACGTGACTGAAGTTGAATTCTTGGGATTCATATTATCACCTGGCGGAGTGCGTATGGATTCAAAGAAGGTCGATGCAGTTCTCAAATGGCCATCACCATCCTCCGTAAAAGGTGTGCAAAGCATGTTAGGCTTCGCTAACTTTTACCGCAGGTTTATCCCCGAATTCTCTCGAATAGTCCAGCCCATCACTGCCTTGTTAAAGAAAAACAAACGTTTTGAATGGTCTACCGAGGCGGAACAAGCTTTCCAGGATTTGAAGACTAAATTTATCTCTGCACCAATCTTAAAACACCCTCGCCCCGAACTCCCCTACATCGTGGAAACTGATGCTTCAAGCCTTGCCATGGGGGCAGTTCTATCACAAAAGGACCCGGTAACCAATCAGTTGCATCCTGTGGCATTTTGGTCCCGCAAATTCTCGCCTCCTGAAATCAATTACACGATTACTGACAAGGAACTTCTGGCTATCAAGTCTGCCTTTAAGGCTTGGCAGCATTATCTGCTGGGGGCCCAACACACCGTTACTGTGATTACGGATCACCGAAACCTGCAATATTTGAAGACCGCAAAAGCCCAATCCTCTAGACAACTCCGTTGGGCATTATTCTTTGCCGAGTTTGACTTCATAATTACCTATCGACCTGGTACAAAGAACGGTAAAGCCGATGCCCTTTCTCGGATGGGAGTGGAAGAACACTTGGTCAACCCTAAACCTGTACCAATCATTCCCGAACAAAGAATTCTGGGTGTAATCGCCACAGAATCCATAGAGGAAGTTAAGGATAAAGCCAGGCAACTTGTAACTCCAGCAGACATACAGAATTGGCATCTGCAGGGAAAGGACTTTGCAGTAAAGGACAACTTATTGTATTTCCAAGAACGATTATACCTACCCAGCACAGATTTACAGAAAAAAGTAATCTCTTGTTATCACGACTCTTTAATGGAAGGTCATCCCGGTATAGCCAAGACCTCAGAAAAGATCAAGCGCTACTTCTGGTGGCCGTCTTGGAAAAAAGATATCAGAGACTTTATAATGTCCTGTGGAGTGGAGTATGCGCCCAAAACAAGAGTCAAAAGGAAAGACCAGCAGGCCTCTTACGCCCTATTGACATCCCACCTCGCCCTTGGCATACGCTTTCTATGGACTTCATCACCGATCTACCTCCATGCTCCGGATACAATACGATTCTAGTAATCGTGGACTTATTCTCCAAGATGGCGCATTTCATTCCGCTCAAAGGCTTGCCAACAGCAGCAACTCTGGCCCGAGAATTTCTCGAAAACATCGTCCGACTGCACGGTTTTCCTTCGGTTCTAATTTCGGATCGAGGTAGTCAATTTATTTCTAATTTTTGGCGAAGTTGTTGTCGGTCGGCTCAAATTGATGTGAGACTATCGACCAGTCACCACCCTCAGACCGACGGACAAACCGAGAGGACCAATCAAACTCTGGAACAGTATTTACGCTGCATGCTGCAACAAACTGAAAAAACTTGGAAAGATATCCTTTGGATAGCCGAGTATGCCTACAATAACTCTGTCCATTCGGGAACTGGGAAAACCCCGTTTTTTCTTTTGTACGGCAGTCACCCTCGAACCTCGGAGTTGGATCCCCTCCAAGATCTTGAAACACCAGCAGTAGACTACCTGCATTCTACAATCACCCAAGCCTTTAAGGAAGCTGTTTCTCACCTTCAAAGGGCTAAAGAACAATACAAGAAAGGAGCAGATCAACATCGGAAGGAAGCCCCTCACTATCAAGTAGGGGATCAAGTCTGGTTATCCACCAAATATCTATCTCTAAAAGGGCCACGCACATTCAACCCAAGATACCTTGGTCCCTATTCCATCACTACCATAGTAAACCCAGTAGCGGTCAAGTTGGACTTGCCCCCGCACATGAAGATACATCCGGTCTTCCACGTCTCTCTATTAAAACCCGTGCAACCTCAAACCTGACTAACCAAATCTCCAAAACCTATCCTAGTGGATGGAGAACTCAAGTTTGAAGTCAAAAGCATTCTGGACTCCAAGATCTCCAAATCTAAACTATTCTACCTAATTGACTGGAAAGGCTACGGCCCCCAAGAGAGATCCTGGGAACCTGCTGAATATGTCCACGCTCCTCGCCTAATCAAAAGATTTCACCGAACATTTCCTGACAAGCCAAAACCCCCGGAGAAGCCCGGTTTGGGAGGGGCCTTGAGGGGGGGTACTGTCATGATCTCTGCTTCCAAAAGGTCAGGGTTTTCCCAACTCCCTTGGAAGCAGATCCATAACCCAGGTTCCGAGTGCCAACCAGTCCCAATTGGGACCTTTTGGACCCAGTCCTGGCGCCAGTGGCACCAGGCTCATAAATATGCCCAGTCCCAGCGCTGGAAGCGCCGGGCTCATAATGCTTGGGTGGACTTACCTTCAGCAGACCATGCTGCTTACTTGCCTGCCAGTTGAGCCTCTGATCCTCTTCTGTTTGGAACTACTTTTCCTGTTGGGTGGGGCTGGAGCCACTCCCTAGATTCAGAACACTGGAACTCTTCTGGAAGGCAGGAACTCTTTTCTTACCAGGAACTCTTTTCTTACTTAGGCGTGGCTGTGGAAGGAGACACCTAAGCACTACAGGAGGCTATTTAAACCACACCCGGTGGATGAATCTTGCTTTGCGTTATTCTGCAACCTCTGCAGCAGAACGCTCATCGTGTCTTCTGCATCCGGTCCTGGGCCTAAGGAAAAAGGCTTACCATCCTGAATCCAGTCTTCAGCAACACCTATAAAGACAAGAAAGAACAGGTTAGCATTCCGGCATCTGAAAGGCAAAGGCTTACCATCCTGAATCCAGTCTTCAGCAACACCTATAAAGACAAGAAAGAACAGGTTAGCATTCCGGCATCTGAAAGGCAAAGGCTTACCATCCTGAATCCAGTCTTCAGCAACACCTATAAAGACAAGAAAGAACAGGTTAGCATTCCGGCATCTGAAAGGCAAAGGCTTACCTACTCTTCGTGCGCTCCGGAGGTCTTCACACTGCATTCCGGCATCTGAAAGACAAAAGTTTACCAACTCTTCGCACGCTCCGGAGGCCTTCGGCGCTGCATCCCGCATCTGAAAGACAAAACAAGGTGCGTTTAAAGACATTGGGGAACTTTAATACTCACGTGCCATTACTCCTTTCCACATCTAATCCAGTGGGTATTCCGGCACCCTGCAGCCGCTCCGAACTCGTACCTGCAAAATAAAAAGACAGTTAGAGCGCATAGTGAAGCAGGCAACAAGCGCTTACTTACGTGCTTCCAGGCGCTTCTATTCATCACACGGGCTCCATCTTCAACTCACTTCAGCCCGTCATCCGCCATCGCCGGAACCCTGCAAAACAAGAGACATCATTACTAAAGACTTTAAAGACATTTGAATGACTCGAAACTTACCGTTCGTGCAGTAAACGACGGACAGCAGTCCTCTGAAGTCAAGAGGCCTGCGCTACCTATCCAGTGAAGAAACTGGTTACAGCACCCTGCCCCGAGGCAGATGGAGAGCACGGTATTCACTTACCTAAGGTGAGAGCGTTAACCTTTGGGGGTCTACAGGAGAGGAGAAGAGGAAAGAGTTAGGGACACCCCAATAACCCCAGTTCATTAACCCCATATTTTCTATCTGCAGACATCTTACTCTACACGTCAGGCATACAGTGCACAGAGGTCCAGCCCAAAGAGCCAACCGGGTGCTACACATCACCTTTGAAGATACGGTAGTCGCCCAGTCAAGACCGGCGCCTCTGCGAGAATCAGGTGAGCGTTACAGCAGGCCTCTTACGCCCTATTGACATCCCACCTTGCCCTTGGCATACGCTTTCTATGGACTTCATCACCGATCTACCTCCATGCTCCGGATACAATACGATTCTAGTAATCGTGGACTTATTCTCCAAGATGGCGCATTTCATTCCGCTCAAAGGCTTGCCAACAGCAGCAACTCTGGCCCGAGAATTTCTCGAAAACATCGTCCGACTGCACGGTTTTCCTTCGGTTCTAATTTCGGATCGAGGTAGTCAATTTATTTCTCATTTTTGGCGAAGTTGCTGTCGGTCGGCTCAAATTGATGTGAGACTATCGACCAGTCACCACCCTCAGACCGACGGACAAACCGAGAGGACCAATCAAACTCTGGAACAGTATTTACGCTGCATGCTGCAACAAACTGAAAAAACTTGGAAAGACATCCTTTGGATAGCCGAATATGCCTACAATAACTCTGTCCATTCGGGAACTGGGAAAACCCCGTTTTTTCTTTTATACGGCAGTCACCCTCGAACCTCGGAGTTGGATCCCCTCCAAGATCTTGAAACACCAGCAGTAGACTACCTGCATTCTACAATCACCCAAGCCTTTAAGGAAGCTGTTTCTCACCTTCAAAGGGCTAAAGAACAATACAAGAAAGGAGCAGATCAACATCGGAAGGAAGCCCCTCAATATCAAGTAGGGGATCAAGTCTGGTTATCCACCAAGTACCTACCTCTAAAAGGGCCACGCACATTCAACCCAAGATACCTTGGTCCCTATTCCATCACTACCATAGTAAACCCAGTAGCGGTCAAGTTGGACTTGCCCCCGCACATGAAGATACATCCGGTCTTCCACGTCTCTCTATTAAAACCCGTGCAACCTCAAACCCGACTAACTAAATCTCCAAAACCCATCCTAGTTGATGGAGAACTCGAGTTTGAAGTCAAAAGCATTCTGGACTCCAAGATCTCCAAATCTAAACTATTTTACCTAATTGACTGGAAAGGCTACGGCCCCCAAGAGAGATCCTGGGAACCTGCTGAATATGTCCACGCTTCTCGCCTAATCAAAAGATTTCACCGAACATTTCCTGACAAGCCAAAACCCCCGGAGAAGCCCGGTTTGGGAGGGGCCTTGAGGGGGGGTACTGTCATGATCTCTGCTTCCAAAAGGTCAGGGTTTTCCCAACTCCCTTGGAAGCAGATCCATAACCCAGGTTCCGAGTGCCAACCAGTCCCAATTGGGACCTTTTGGACCCAGTCCTGGCGCCAGTGGCACCAGGCTCATAAATATGCCCAGTCCCAGCGCTGGAAGCGCCGGGCTCATAATGCTTGGGTGGACTTACCTGCAGCAGACCATGCTGCTTACTTGCCTGCCAGTTGAGCCTCTGATCCTCTTCTGTTTGGAACTACTTTTCCTGTTGGGTGGGGCAGGAGCCACTCCCTAGGTTCAGAACACTGGAACTCTTCTGGAAAGCAGGAACTCTTTTCTTACCTAGGCGTGGCTGTGGAAGGAGACACCTAAGCACTACAGGAGGCTATTTAAACCACACCCGATGGATGAATCTTGCTTTGCGTTATTCTGCATCCTCTGCAGCAGAACGCTCATCGTGTCTTCTGCATCTGATCCTGGGCCTAAGGAAAAAGGCTTACCATCCTGAATCCAGTCTTCAGCAACACCTATAAAGACAAGAAAGAACAGGTTAGCATTACGGTCTTCAGTGACAGCGCTTCACTTACCTGGTCCATCGGCTGTCACCAACGCCTCGCGCTGCATTCCGGCATCTGAAAGACAAAGGCTTACCTACTCTTCGTGCGCTCCGGAGGTCTTCGCACTGCATTCCGGCATCTGAAAGACAAAAGCTTACCAACTCTTCGCACGCTCCGGAGGCCTTCGGCGCTGCATCCCGCATCTGAAAGACAAAACAAGGTGCGTTTAAAGACATTGGGGAACTTTAATACTCACGTGCCATTACTCCTTTCCACATCTAATCCAGTGGGTATTCCGGCACCCTGCAGCCGCTCCGAACTCGTACCTGCAAAATAAAAAGACAGTTAGAGCGCATAGTGAAGCAGGCAACAAGCGCTTACTTACGTGCTTCCAGGCGCTTCTATTCATCACACGGGCTCCATCTTCAACTCACTTCAGCCCGTCATCCGCCATCGCCGGAACCCTGCAAAACAAGAGACATCATTACTAAAGACTTTAAAGACATTAGAATTACTCGAAACTTACCGTTCGTGCAGTAAACAACGGACAGCAGTCCTCTGAAGTCAAGAGGCCTGCTCCCCTTATCCAGTGAAGAAACTGGTTACAGCACCCTGCCCCGAGGCAGATGGAGAGCACGGCGTTCACTTACCTAAGGTGAGAGCGTTAACCTTTGGGGTTCTACAGGAGAAGAGAAAGGGAAGAAGAGAGAGACATTCAATAACCCAGTTCATTAATCCCATATTTTCTATCTGCAGACATCTTACCCTTCGAGTCAGACATACAGTGCACAGAGGTCCAGCCCAAAGAGCCAGCCGTGTGTTACACATCACCTTTGAAGATACGGTATACGCCCAGGCAAGACCGGCGCCTCTACGGGAATCAGGTGAGCGTTACAACAGGTATCAGGGCCTTCTCCTAAAGTCTCTCTCCCAATGATAGTCTCTTATTGCAAAGAACCTGACGTGATAAATAAACACCAAAGTTCTTTTCGTATCAGGATTTTCTTACTCATAGGGTTGCAATTGGTCTCCCTTGTTCGGGCTCGTACCACGGGTCTCCCTCGTTCGGGATAAGATCCTTTTAGCACAATGTTCACAATTGGTCTCCCTCGTTTGGGCTCGGACGGGTCCCACTCATTCGGGCTCAAATCCCTTTGTATACAAAAAATGAAGACTTTCAATTGTGCAATGGGTTTTGCTCAAACCGTCGCTGGACCACTTTGAGTCACTTCATCTTTCATTCTTTGTCTGTTACTTTCTCTTCTGCCAATTCTTGGCTGAATATCTCACAGAGACCTTTGATTGAGCACACTTGCAGTGCTGGACCACTCTGTCACAAATATTATATCTTCTTTGTTACAGTTCAAACATTCAACAGCCTTTAGGCTTTTCTCGCATCTATGATTAAATGCGTTACCAATCTGTAATCTTCTCGTCTGTTATACAATGTTGCCGCTTAAAACCTTGACGTCAACACAGACCGGTCTTGCATCGGTCTCCCCAACTCACTGGCTGTGTTGATGTTTCCTTGATCATGGAGCCAAGGATGGTACCATAGCGGCTGCTGCTTCTCCACGACTCGGTCAGCCGTGCAGGAGGACCCCGGGTATCTCTGACACACAATGCAGGATTCTTCAGTCTGGTTTTATGGTCTCACGCTTTTTTAATCCAAAGGTGTATTGAAAGTAACAGCTTTCTGCCGGAAAGGTAAAGGGTATCTCACTCCTTGTGCACCCTTCTTGGTTTGCCGTCTTTCTCCCCTCGTTCAGCTGCCATCTCAAAACTGCTGTCCCTTTGTGTGCTTTGCCTCGCTCAGAGTGTGCTCTCGTGCTCTGCCTTTTATCTGTGTGGGGTGTGAATGGTTACCAATGATTCCCTGATCTTGTCTAACCATAGCAGTGGAACATGTCAGGTACACTGCTCGGCTGCGAGTCTGTTTTCTCCCAGAGTTGGCTGTCTGTGAGAAAATGTTGATGCAGGGAAGGGGGAGAGAGGGTAGATTTCCCATATATCCTACCGGGTAGAATTGGGTAAAGGTGTTGCAGGGAGAGGGATACTGTGACTCACTATCAGGTGTCCCACTCCCAGAAGATCCATCACCCAGGTGATCCCCCTGCATTGGTCCACCCCGAGGAACTAGATCCAAAAGCGATGGCAATGTCCTGGCCACCTGGATGACAGATCCCTGAGGACTAGTGTGTAAGACAGCTTCTGGTTTCTCACAGTCTCCCTCAGTTGGGCTCAGACCCCTTTTCGGATGTCGAAGACTTTTGAATGTCCATGGCTCATTTACCGACCACCGCAGGACCACTTCGACTCAGAATTCAATGTTATGCTTTTCCTCTGCCCTTCTCTTGGGGTTAACTTTGTTCATTTTCACTTTTACAGTTCATCCCTTTCTATGCCCTCAAACAATGCACCTTTCACAGAGACTTTCGAGTGGGTTTCTCCTTTTCGCTGGACCACTCCGCTACTCGGTATCGCTAATTCCACAGCAGTCTTCATCTTAAAGTTCATTCGCAGGTCTGCCTTTCCTCCCATCTCATTGAACGCGTGCAGCCTTCACTTGTGATATATTGTTGCAAACTGCAATCTTTCATAGCACACATCGGTCTCTCCGGTCGCTTGCCAACTCACCGGCTGTGTCCTTCTTCCTTCTTGGTTCCGCAGTTTTCCACGAGTCAAGGTTAACACCACAGGCTTGGCTTTACCTTCCTAACTCTGCGGTTCACCCGGGAGGGTCGCTGGCATCCTTGAAGCACAATTCAGTTTTCTTGTTTTCTCCAGGGGTCTACCTCAATTGGGTTCGGACCACCTCCTTAAAGTTCACACACAGGTCTCCCTGATCCACGCTGGGACCCCTTCAAAAGTTCACAAAATAAATGTTCTTGACTTCCAGAACCCTTCATTCTGATTTTGCCCCCACTTCGCTAGCTCCCCCTTTTGGCACTCTTGTGGTTTTGGGAGCTGCAGGAGTTTATGGGAATTCATCTTGAGGTCATTGTCTCACCACTTACCCCTCAAAGGCCAGGTCTTGCATGTTTTTCCCAGGGGAGGAGCTCTGGTGTGGCACCGCCAGGTAACCCCAGCTGCGCCTGGTTCGACTCCCTGGAGGCGCAGTTCCCTTTCCCCACTGCAGCCTCCCCTGTACTCACAGGCCCAACAATCCAGTAGTCCTTCATCCTCCAGGCATTCCAGGGTCTCTCCAGCTCAGGTTTTCTCCCTTTGGCTTCCGTGCACCATCCAGCATCCCCAGCTCGCTCAGAGTGTGCCTGTGTGCTCTGCCTTTTATAGTGAGGGGGAGGCTTACTAGGTCTCAGGTGAGATGATTGTCAAGGGAGGCCTGGCCTTGCCTGTCCTTTTTAAGGGGACAGCCCATTGTTAAAAGGGAAGAGTCTGTCTTCTGTGTCTGAGTGTGTTGCTTCTCAGTGATCTTCATCCTCTCAGTCCCTCTCTTCTTCGTCTCAGTGTTTGTATAGACAAGGGAGGAGGTTGGGAAGTCATAGTGTTTTCTGGTAATTATGTACAGTGAGGGGGGTGTCAGGTAGGGGTGTTTCAGAAAGTGGGGAATACCACATCTCTCCCGAGGGCATTCGTCCTGCAGTCCCCAAGGACCCCCTGTCCAGGTGATCCTCCCGCACTTGTCCAACCCAAGGGTCTGGTTCCAAAGGCGATGGCCGTGCGTGCCCTGGTCACCTGAACAAAAGATCCTCGGGTCTATCCATGAGAACACCCTCGGGTTACTCACACCAACACTATCAACAGCAGAAGTGGGCGATATGGATGAACATGAAAAAGTAATTAGACTTATATTATGCCCCAGAAATTAACATAGCAATTACTAGGTTCAATTTTTAATCCACAACACAGGAGACCGAAGAGAGCATGTAAGAATATGTATCGGGACTAAATGTGCCTTATCATGCTGATCTGAGACTGGAATAACAATAGAACTTATTAGGGATCTGATCATTATGTTCCAAAGCATGCTGTTGGCACAACAACAGATCTCTAACTGTACCTAGTCTTCCAAACCAGTCTATTAGTGACTTTGCTGCTTAGACACAGGATAATACATGGCCGTTTCCAGTGCCACCTGGTAAAACACAATTTATACTACAGTGATCATAAGCGCTGAGTCAGTCAATTTTAGATCATACATCTATTATTATCATTGAATTACAAAGTTGTCTAAAAAATAATATTACATTTTTATCTGATTGTATAATGTAATGTTCCTTTGTAGTGCAAATGACCAGAGTGTGAATATCGGCTGTATATTGGGTAAAAAGTATATTGTGGGAGGGCTAGGGGGGATCTACCATGAGAAAGGCTATTCATCTGTCAATAGTTCTGTCCTGTGCCATTTTAGTATGAGCTTATGTGCCCATTGGGAGATTTCCACATCTTTAACAATCCGGATGATGCAGACATAGCCCAGAAAAAGGAGGAGAATCTCAAACAGGCCTCAAGAATAATGATTGAACTCCTAATAGAGCATGCCGACAGAGAGCATACTGCAATGGTGGTATTGATAGAGGCACTTAAACTGGAAATAGAACCATCTGATGCCCCAGTAGCAACCCAAGAAGAGAACTATAAGACCATGTATAATATCTTAAAAACTCATCAGGACGAAGTAAAAATAAGAAAATCCTACGAATTCTTCAGATACGATAAAGATTACAGAGAGGAAAGAGTCTATACCTTTCAATATAAATATGAGATAACTGCACCGGCTCAAGAGAGAGTACCCCCAACTCATCACCTGCAAGTTCAGACTTTGATAGTAAACCAGAAACTAGCAGCAACACAGAAACATCATGTAGACTTGAGACTCCGCAAACCACACAACAGACCCTGAAAGGGAATTTTTTAGACCAGATCAGAAGGTATAAAAAAGGCAATCGGAATACTTTCACCAAACAACTACATTTTCAAGAGCTTTTGGAAACAGATACATTAACAAGAATGGAGCTAGATGAAGGAAGAGGTGATGCAAACACAGACCGAGGATTAGAATCAAACTCAGACAGAAGACTAACAAGATGAGGCTATCAAAGACAGCAGAAGCAGCTGAGACATCCAATTTAGTCGTGAATCTGTCCCATTGAATCCTTTCAAACATGAAGACCGATCTACTTACAAAGGCTTATCCTTTTCCCTATCTATCAATACCATCTATATTGACAAAGAAATTGATTTGTCAAATTTACCAAAACATTGAAATTGAAAACATTCTTTGCACATAAAAGGTTGAACAATAATATTCGGGACCCAGCCATTGAAGTAAGTAATACAATTATAGAGTATATACCGAGCACTCCGTTTTTACTATCCTTACCTGACAATGTGAGCTGTGAGAAACCTAAATGTGTCTCCCTGACCAGTCCCCGGGGGTCTGTCATCCAGGTGGCCACAAGCATCCCCAGACATGTTTCAGCCTTGTTGGGCGTCATCAGTGAGGAGTAGCTTGGGTCTCTAGGCCCGGCAGACTCGGGACCCACGTCTGGGCATACCCGCCCCACTCGGGGTGACTGGAGCAAAACAGAAAGTTGATGGCTGGAAGGTTTTGAATTAATCATAACCACGTGCCCAACAAGGGCGAAACATGTTTGGGGATGCTTGTGGTCTCGTGCAGAAGGGATGTGACCTAGCAGTTCGGGCTGGACTGCCCCTTTTGGGGTGGGGCCAAGCCTGATTTGCATATGGTCTTTCCCCTTCTGTAATGGCTTGGCAGGCGAAGAACAGTGGTCTGGAGGGTTGCCCAGAGCAATGCCAGTGGTTAAGATTCCTTCTAAAACCTTCCAGCCATCACCTCTTTGTTTTTGCTTTGTCACCCCGAGTGGGACGGGTATGCCCAGACGTGGGTCCCGTGCCTGCTGGGCCTAGAGACCCAAGCTACTCCTCACTGATGAGCCCCAACAAGGGCGAAACATGTTTGGGGATGCTTGTGGTCTCGTGCAGAAGGGATGTGACCTAGCAGTTTGGGCTGGACTGCCCCTTTTGGGGTGGGGCCAAGCCTGATTTGCATATGGTCTTTCCCCTTCTGTAATGGCTTGGCAGGCGAAGAACGGTGGTCTGAAGGGTTGCCCAGAGCCATGCCAGTGGTTAAGATTCAATCTAAAACCTTCCAGCCATCACCTCTTTGTTTTTGTTTTGGAGTGAACTACTGATACCAGAAGGCCGTAGGAGAACTGCCAAGAAAGGTCAAAGTGGTCACAGAGGGTCTAGAAAAATCCCCATACAGTCGAAAGTCTTTGACAGACACACTGTTGAGAAAGCAAGGGAAGTGTCTTCAGAAGTGACTAGGATGTTGGGCTGCCGTGCCGCTTGCCTCTTTCTCTCTGTTTGCTACGCTTGGCCTGCCGTTACTGGGACACGCGGATATGCAGCATTGATGAGTCGCTGAGAGGAAGTGGGGCGTCCCGCAACTTGTATAAAGCGCGTGCTACATTACAAAAAGTAAATCAATTGGACTGGGCTCGCGCACATTTGTGTTTGTGCTTCTCCTTTTACATCAAGGAGGTTGAAGTTAACTTACTTCCTATTTCCAATTGCTTGTTGTTTCAGCCCACGCTCGATTGAGCTGCTGCCATTCCCCTGGCCGCCCCCTCTGCCACGCCCCAGCCCAAGCCGGAAACAAGCCTCAAAAACACTGGGTACGTGCAGCGCATCGCACAAGCATCATAAGTGTCTTCAGAAGTGACTAGGCTGTTGGGCTGTTAAGGTGAGGGGTGTTTCTTTACCTAATCGTATTGGTAGGGGCCATAAATCCTGGCATCGAAGTACGCCATTATTCTGTAAATACCTTTTCTAATCGCGTACCCAGTATCAGGATTATGGCTTCTGGTTTTCGCAGCGGCCGTTTAACGGAATTGCCTGCTTTGACAATATAGAATGTGGATGTACTAGTATGCTCTAGCAATGCTGTGTACTCAGATCCCACCGAGATTTTGATGCACACTAATTTAAGCACGGACCATAAAAAACATGATAGAAAGTTTACCTCATGTTGCCACTGTTCTATTGAATGAGGCACAGGAGGATCTTCTTAATTTTGGTATAAACTCTAACCTGAGCAACACCCAGAAATGTACTTTGAATCAAGAAGAGCTTTCTGCTCACAAGGTTGTGGGCAAAGGTAAATCTTTTATATTGAGGTGGTGTCTCCGGTGGTCCCTAACTCACTGACTTCATCTATGATGGGAAGTGGTACTGACAACGATATGTCTGGAGTGGGGTCCAAAGGAACCATTGAATTAAACAAGCGAATCACCGATTCAATTGGTGTATTGACTCCCCTGGTCCATCGCAAATTCCTTTTTGACCAGCCTATCTTTACATTGGTTTGTCAGACCACATATCCCCTAGAGTTTCCACCTAAAGTAGTGGATTCTAAATGCTCAATGAATTTGAATAAGATACAGTGTGAAGGGTGGGATAGCTCAAAAGTTCCATATGGGGATGTTTCAAATAAAAACATTGAATCTGATTTGCAGCGAGGGACTGTGCGCATTGACTTGGCATCCAACCCGCCAAGTCCTTATTCATTTCCTGTTATAATCAGAATTCTGGACTTACTTGACAAAGGACATGATTTTACACACTCAGAAATGCGGGAGTTAAAAATGGTGTCCAATGATATACTCCAAAAACGTAACCGTCTCGAAGGTTTCATGATGGCAATAAACCCTAATCCCCCAGCAAATTGTCCTCATACTCTTGCGGACCATCATTCATGGACGTTAAATGAAAGAGCTACTCTTGTGGATAAGCAGACACAGTACTCTGATCTGACGGTACCTGATGTGGCTCTATTGGGGAAAGTGGACCCACCATGCCCATTAGATTTGCAATGTAATCTTTCATTTGAAAGTTTGCTAAAGGATATCGATCTCATTAAACGACATTGGTGAAATTAAACTCGATCTATCAGCAGGACAAGTAGCCCCCATGTTTCCTTTGCTAGGCCAGGGGGTAGAAACTCCTGATAGCCTCTCTGTTCTTGTTAAAATAATTGAACAATCTGAACAAGAAGGGGCTAGCGCTCAGATAGCAAATGAAAAAACTGTGTTTCTATTGCGACACACAAAAAAATTCCATCTTAGAGCGGTTAAACGTGCGGAGAAATACAGGATGGATAATACGAATGTAGGAAAGATGTCCTCAAAGCAGTCCCCCATGCTAAAAGGGGGAAAAAAATCCACTAAGTCTGATGGTGAACGGTGATCTTGAGGAGACGAAACTTCATCGACCTCTTCATGATGACGACATAATTGACGTCGAAGAGCTGTCAGAGGAGAGTCGTGCGTTCCTTTCACCTAATCACCTATCCCAAATAGATAGGAATGTGCTTTCTTGTGATACAAATAAAGGTAAATGTGTGAAGTAAATCCTCCCTTCTAACTCAGAGAATGATGCAAGCACCAAGGGGAAAGCACCCCTTGTTGGTGCTCAGATAGTCTATCACCAATCTCTCTCTAATGAGAATGAGAAAATGCAGAGAAACATGACAAATTACTTTCCCAAGATCGGTGTTAAGTGTATCACCAAGCACGTCAACGCGGTTGATAACTAGGCAGCTACTAACAAGGTTGTTCTTGGTGTTAATCCTAAGGTGGATTCCCCCACTGATAACTTGAGGGCGAATACTGGTGTTTCTTATGCGGAAGCATGCACTCTAGCACATAGAACACCCAATTGTAAACATTCACTCACCAAAAATGATTATGTCATTATTAGCGTCCCAGGAAAATGCAGAGAACTCCCCCGTTTAGAAGTAACTGACCTCAGGTTAGGGGGTAAAAAAGCTGCATCAGTCTCAGAGGGCATTAGAACTATTGTGGATGATCAATCATGTGCATTAATTGCAACTTCTACGGATCATCTCTCAATGGATGCCAATTCTACCAGTGCTCCCCATGGTCCTAGCCCCAATAACAATGCAAATAGACCATTGCCCAATCCACCAACATATGCAAATATCATTCAATCTTTAAATTCAGTGGTCGAATGTGGTTTATTATCATCACAAACACATGAAAAATAATTGAATTTAAATGGGGCGAAATGGTGTAATCTGGACGATCGGGTGGCAGTTGGCCTGCACAGTAGTAATCCACTCAATGTCCCCTCTGATAGGGTGTTGGAATCAGGTGGGCATGCCCCTGTATTACATGAGGTGGAATTATCACTGAGGTCTGGTGGACATGCTGAGGGCGCAACTGTCTCTCTGGGTCGCACTGCACCTCCTGCTGATCCTTCAAACCCGATGCATCATGCAGCACAGTCGGAACCTATAAATAAGGAATCATTTCAAATGATTCATGAGTATATCATCATTGGATTAGAGGGTAATGCTGATGTTTACGTGGTAAACGGATCAACTGCAGATACCTTATGGATGAAATTGCTCATATTCCTTCACTGGGTATTCTCACAAGTGCAGATTTATTTTTTATAATGTGTTTTTATTCGCATTTCCATAAACATCAACATTGGGACTTTTAACATTGTCCCCCTCCCTCCCCGCCGGCTGTTTATATTGTTATATATTCCATGTTCCACCCTTAGAGTCTTTGTCTCACCCTGTACACATGTCCAGTATACGTATTCTATGTGGGCACCACTGTAGCATATAGTCACTCTGGAGATATTCTATCACAACTCCCCAGTCGGATATAAAGTTTTGGCGTACCCCTTGTATGTTATACATGATTCTCTCCATCGCTACAAATTACCATACTCTCTGCAGCCATTCTAGATTGGATGGGGGTGCCTTCTGCTTCCATTTTTGAGCAATTGCTAACCATGCGGCTGTAAGGAGTCCCATAAAGTTCCTCTTTTCTGTTTTTGTCATTGTCCTATCCTTGGGATCCCACAAGACACACATTCATACCTCTTCTCCTAGGTTTTCTGCTCCCTTAAACATTTCCTGCATTTGGGACTTTACCTCTGTCCAGAAGCTTTGTAGTTCCGGCCAGTCCCACCACATGTGTCTCCAGTTGCCCACCTTGTCACATCCCCTCCAGCATGTATTTTGTGATGTGTTAAACATTCTGTGAACTCTTTCCGGGATGTAGTGCCATTGTATCATTATTTTCATCCACGCCTTTCTTGTCTGGATCGCCCGTGTTCATTTGGGGATTATTTCCCCGCCTGCAGGACGGGCTTGGCTGCCGGCTCCGGGAGGAGGATACATCTCCGAGGCATTGCGGTGAGTCGGGGACCCCCGGGGGGAGGCCCGAGGCGGAGCGAGTGGGTCCCCGGCCACCTGAGAGAGAACCGAGACGGGAGAGCTTGGAGGGAGCTGCCCCAGCTGCCCCCTGGAGTATTGGGGGCCTGGGCAGGAGCAGCGACAAAGGAGGCGGTGTGGCCCAGGTTCCCCCTTTCTGGATTTTTCGCCGGAGGAGGCGGTTGTGTATGGGAGGCCCGGTGTACCCCTCAAGGCTTTTACTATGGGGGCAGATTGAAGCTTTCCTCCAGTGCTAGGAGAGGCGACTGAGGATTACTCCTGGCTGGGGGGCCCCCCGATTGTTTGTGTGGCTGGAGCTTGAGACTACCTATTGCCTCACCCCCTCAATTGTAGCTCCCCAGCGGTGCCATCCGGGTGGTCTGCTGAAGTGAGGGCCCCCCACAGCACGGCATTCGCCGCGAACATACATAAAGGTCCTGGCGGGGAAAGATTTGAGGGGGAGGTTATCAGAGTATCGCCGGCTTCACTGAGAGGCGAGTGGACAGGCGGTCCCTTGTGAAGATATCAGGGGGAGAGGCAGCCGCATTAGGAGAAGGACTGAAGGGGAAGAAAGTGCTGGGCTGGATCCCACTTTGTGAAGGACTGAAGGGGAAACAGGTGCCGGATCCCACTCTGGTGCTAATAATTGAAGCGATGGCGGCACGGAACAAAGGGAAAGGTGGCAAACCGTCCCAGGACCCACGGGACCCGCAGAGTACCCTCCGCTCCTTGTGGTCTGTGCAAGAGAGAGGGTTGGAGGGGGCAGGACCCGCAGGGGAGGCGTGGACATTATCCCCGGTCAACAGGCAGGACTTGGTGGGTGAGATCCAGGCCCTCCACTCCAGCTTGGCTAAGACATTCAAGGAGCAGTTCCAGCTCATGCGGGCAGACTTAAACGAAGCGCTGGGGGAAATCAAGCGAGGCTTAAGGCAGCTAGGGGAAAGGACTGACCTTCTGGAAAGGGGGCTTCAGGAAGTGGAAAAGGATTCTACTGCTAATAGCGAAGCTATAGAGCGCTTAGACGTGGCTACCCACAATCTGGAGGTACAGATGGAGGACATGGAGAACAAATCCCGAAGGATTAACATACGAGTGAAGTTACTCCCGGAGTCGGTATTGGACAAGGAGCTCAAACTAGAAATTCAGAGCCTCTTCGCAGAAATACTGGGGGAGGCTGCCCCGAGCAGCATTGAGCTGGACCGTGTTCACAGAGTGGGCAGGCTATCCAAGGGGCCCTCCTCGAGACCAAGGGACGTCCTCGCGGCCTTTACCAGATATGCTCAGAAAGAGGCAGTCCTCCAGGCTGCGAGGAAAAAAGAGCCAATAGTGTTTAAAGGCCAACACGTAGCTTTATATCAAGACCTGGCAAGTGTCATCTTGATAAAGAGGAGACAGATGGCGCCAGTGCTGAAGATACTGAACGACCGCGGAGTGAGCTATAAGTGGACTTTTCCATTTGGCCTCGCCTTTGACTGGGAGGGTCATCAGAAACGGATAACATCTGTTCAGGAGGGGGCTGATGTGTTGCAGATCGACCTGGAGGGGGGGGGTCCTCCCGCGGTGAGGGTCCGGTGGCAAGTAGCAGGCCAAGGCAGAGGGTGTGGGAATGGTCAATGGTGGGGGACAACAGGCGGAAGGGAACGCGAGGCAATGGTAGATTATCTAGGGAGGGCGAGAAGGTTCCTGGGTAGAGTGGGCAATACTGGCAAGGGGAGTGTCATACGTAACAACCATATGGGCAAGAGCTGGTGGACCCGTAAAGGTGACAGTTGGGCTCGGGGGCTGGGGGTGCAACAGATTGGGATCAGGAAGGGCGATGCGGCCCGATAGGGGGGAGGGGAAGGAGCAGGGGAAGCGGCTGCTCTGGGGAGTTGGTAAGTGGGATGAGAGGGAGGCAGGAGGGGGATCTCACCCTAAATTGGGGATTCGGGGTGGGAGAAGAGAGGGGGGAATGGGGTGGAGGTCGTAGCATTCAGTGGGTAGGTTCGGATCTTAAGGGAGTAAGACGCGGAGACAGGGGGCATAGGGGTAATGGAGGCTCTCAAGTTACCGATGAGGGAGAGGACGGGTGGGGCACAGGGTGGGACCTGGTGCGACTGGCAGGGCTTGAGCAGGTTGTGCGCTTGAGTCACCAACTCAGTATTCAAGTGGTTAACGCATAATGTTAGGGGCTTGAATTCCCCTCTTAAGCGGACGAAATTGGAGAGATTCACCAGGACTCAGAAACCAGATGGCGATT